>NC_068294.1:28816391-29147225 GCF_025860055.1 Xyrauchen texanus | reverse complement strand
ATGACCATCTTATATCATTTATTTTTTTGTGATGTGAGATCAAGCTTTTGATACTATCGATTGAAGGACTCATACACAACTATTACACACTTGCTAATATTCACTGATGCTCAAGAAGGCAACACACTACTACAGTATATGCATATTATACTTTATGTAAATACGTGTTATATAGATTCTGAAGGGCATTACTAAATAAAAAAAAATATAGATTGTATCTCTTCTATATGTGTGAAAACTTATGAGACAAAAGGGGAATGCAAATTTGTGCACTCAACTATACCGTGTATATATTAAACACACAATTAATGAGCTATCAGCTGTCTTTTCTTTGTTTTTTTATCTTGTTTTTGAACAACAATCTAAATCGAGCAGTTCGGTGATGTGTCAACTAAAACTGCCATTTGGCTCCTAAATGTTTCAGTTTAGGAGCCAATGACTCCTTAGTCATTTTTGTAGTCTGGAGCCCTGTGATGGTTGATGTGAAAATTAACTGAAGCTCCTGGCCTGTATCTGCAGGATTTTAAGCATTGCACTGCTGCCACAAATTTGGCTGATTTACAAAATCGCATGAATAAGTAGGTGTACCTAATAAATTGTTCGGTGAGTGTAATTACTATAAAGTAATACAATATTTGAATCAAGGTGTATCGTCTTCAGTAAATTATGTATTTTCAAAAGAAAATTTGAATTTCTTTTGATTTATCTTTCATTGAGTAACAGATATGTAAAAGGCCACCTCTGTCTCAATAACTGAGATCTAATATGTATTGAAAGGTTTTAATCACCATCATAGTAAGTTGTTTAGTGTAATGTTGACACAGGCGTTCCTTGGGATTTTCCTCCTTTTTTGTTAAACACATTCATAACTAACAAGCTAATTACAGCTGTAATTATATATTTTCAGTCCTCTGCCCATCGTGATGATAATAAATTAGACACATTTTCTTCTGCCAGCACATGTTAGCTGGGCCTCCAGAGTGTGCTTCCCTTCTGAAGAAAGCTGTTGTGAACTAAAAATTAAATCAGTCAAGCAAAGCTGCATCATATATCTGTAAAACATGCACAGTTGCCTGTTTATACATGTATCTACGACTGCAGTCAAGCAAAGCTGCATCATATATCTGTAAAACATGCACAGTTGCCTGTTTATACATGTATCTACGACTGCACTTGTCAGCTCTGTTTGAGATTTGCCTTTGAGTGCGTGCTACTGTCTTTGGCTCAACTTTGCACTTTTATGTATTAAACTGTAAATATATTGCAACCAGCAGGCCTTCAGCGCATGTCTCTAGCACTTTAATCTTCCTGCTTTCTCCCTCCCTCAATTTTCCTCATGTCTTTCTAACCATCCCTGACAAGGTAAGCGCATAGAGGTAGGCTGGCTGTCGGCCGGGGGGCAAATTTAAACAAACGAGAGAAATAAAAGAGGGAGAGGGGGAGGAGAGAGGGGGAAACTGACAACTTCTGTGGAGGAGAGTAATTACAGTCCAAAGAGAAATTAGCTCAGCCGGATGGATGAGAGAAACAGAAGATAGAATAAAAAAAAGAGGTGTTTAAGACAGAAGTTAAAGTGTTTTGTACGGCAAGACAAAGCCTACCGACCGTGTAATGTTGGGTGAGGTTAAAGGGGGAAATCTCGCAAAAACATTTTCACAATTCACCCTAAAATATAATTTTCATTACTACACTGCCAAGTAACTGAAAATGTTGTTGGTTCCTTGTTTTTTATTACTGTGGCATCCTGCTGGGTAGCCCCACATTTCATAATATGTCCAAAATCCCGTTCCAGATAAAATTATATTATACAAAACATTGAATATGTTCTTATTGGCTGTGATTTGTACCACCTTTTCACTTTCAGTGTCGACAGACAAATAACATATTGGTGTAATCTTGTCACAACACACCTGTTTTGGACATCATGTAAGGCATATGGACGTTTACTTATGAACTTATTTGTAATTCTCATTATTTTCAAAGATGACAGATTACTGTAATACAATATGTATAAAGAAATTTGCCATTATAGTAATGGGAATGAGGAATTGTTTTTTCATTATAGTAATAAGAATTTGGGTGTAAAATTCATGCAAATAATTTCACAATGCAACAAAATCAACATGGTCCAAAAATAGGCTTTATTTTAATTAAGCAAAATATAAATTATTCATTTTTTACATTTTGGGGTAAAATACGACCCAAACATGTACTAGTTTCAAGAGATTCACCCAAATAATTAACATTGTGCATGCCTCCTTCATGCTAGTTTTTTTTGTTTTTACCTTTGATTGTCACTTAATTGATTTGAGCAGTTGCCCATAGGGGAACGTGACATGGCAGGGAGAGCATTTGAAAAAAAAAAAAGTGAGGGAGAGAAAGGATGGAAAATGGAATTCTGGTCTGGTTCATATCTCTGCAATACCTCTGAAACTAAAACAGATTCCCATGGAACTGCTTCCAGTAATTCAATTAATTTATATTCTAAATGTATTTTTAGCTTTTGTCCTGCAAGTTTGTCTGCTTTTACATTCTGTAAATACTCTTTGTAAATCACAAACGAAGTATGGTATAAGCTCTTAGGTCTTTGAAAAATGAGTCCCATTTCAATTAATAGGAGTAATAATGGTTTATCAGAGCATAGGCGGGGGATTGTAAAGGGCTTTAGTGACTACTGATGGAGAGTGAATAACCCCCCCCCACCACCCATCACCAGGATCACTCTCTGTCATCGTGTCTTCCCAAACATAATACTCAGACACATAGAAACCTCAGAGTGGTAACCGCTGACACTTTATATGTTGTGGTAACTATGATCCATTTAAATTAAAGTTTAAATATCACTGTACAAACAACTTTTTGAAAGTGAAAGTTGGAAGTGATTAACAGATACTGTAATTATTGTGTTTGCTCAACCATGAAACTTCCATTTTATTTCTTTATTTATTTTTTGATATTTTTCACTTTTAATAGATAGGAAAGTGGAGAGGGAGACAGGAAACAACAGAGGCTGGTTACACAAGCTATGCGTAAGTTCCAGCTTTGAATAGTTAAAGCCTAAATGGGCACTAAGTCACAGTTTACGCACTACTAAATTTTTGAGCATTGCACTATAAAACTTGAATTGTTGTAACCCTACGTAAAAAAAAAAAAAAAAACTAAATATTTACGAAAGCCTCCAACTAGGAGGAATGGTTGGAATAAAGAAGCAAACTAAATATGACAGACTTCAATCCTTTAGACATCATTTTGGCATTTACACTCACTTTACATTAATGATGAATATTATGTAAAAAAAAAACTGACTTCAGCGGCTCTTCAGCATAAAACAGATCTAAACGGTTCACTTTCCTGTGTTTGTCACCCGGTGTCACTGGCATGCAAAGTTTTAACACATCCAAATACTCTATATAGGATACTACAATGAATAACTGTCCATTTTCCAGTCTTTGGTATTAGTATTTATGAATTGCCCCTCATTAATTTCAGATACAGTTTCTAAATATTATTATAATAAAAATGTCTCCCCAATTTGGCATGCCCAATTCCAATGCTTACTATGTCCTTGAATTGGTGTAGTGACTCACCTCAATCCAGGTGGCAGCGGACGAATCTCAGTTGCCTCTGCGTCTGAGACTGCCAATCCGCACATCTTATCATGTGTGGAGGCTTCACACTATTCTCCGTGGCATCCACACCAACTCCCCACGTGCCCCACCGCGAGTGAGAACCACATTATAGTGACCATGAGGAGGTTAACCCAACGTGACTCTACCCACCCTAGCAACCGGGCCAATGGTTGCTTAGGAAGTCTGACTGGAGTCACTCTGCACTCCCTGGATTCGAACTTGTGACTCCAGGTGTGGTAGACAGCGTCTTTACTTTCTGAGCTACCCAGGCCCCCCTAAATATATTATATACAAATTTAAATATACAATCTGTTATATTTACTGATTTTTTTGTATGTATCGTATTTCAATAGAAATATAATTTATTACCACTGACAGTTATTTGAGACAAAGACATCAACCATAACAAAATAAAACTTAAATGCACTGCTTTGAAGGCTGCTTATTGAATCAGTAAATGTAATTGTCATATTACATGACTATACATTGCTTTACGGAGAGCTTACGACTAACTAGCTAAGTCTTGCCTTAAGAACTTGAAGTGCAACTAAATTAACCACTCCGTGACAAACTAGTAGTTACTATGCCCCAAGTTAAGTGATACCTTACGCCAAGGTGGTGCAACCTTACCAAGGGGAGAAAGGATATAGGATCTGAAAAGGACCTCAAGCCGGGACTTGATCCCGGGTCACCCGTGACACTACTGCACCATATGTCGGAATACTGCCCACAAGGCTACGGTTCTGACAAAACTTCCATTTAGTTGATGAAGGAAAGGATCATTTTTTTTGTAAAGACCACCCATAATTTCACTATCATACTGCATTCGTGAAATGCTGTCAATATGTGTAGATGGATCTGTTTACCTGAGAGCTGCCTCATGTCAAACCAACAGATTATGGGTCCAACTGAGACTGAGTAACATGTTAGAGACGTGTCTATTAAACAGTTTATTTCAGAGTGTAATATTAACAGTGGTCATGCTTCACAGTACATGGTTTAAGTTCAAGTCCTTGACAAACACCAAACTGAACAAGAGTAACAATATTAATTCTTGCTCTTTAAAGAAGGCACTTAATTAAAACAACTCCCACCTCAACCCAATTATCATTTTAACTGGGAGCTTTACAACACAGTAAGCTGCTCATGTTTGGTTTTACAAATCATCAGTTGTACAACTACAAAGTGTGCTAAAACAATGACTCTGCTAATCTTGGCAAAAGCACAGAGACTCCAGGGTAATCATGGGCCACAAGCCCAACTCTAATTTATTGGCAGTTTCAGATACTGGGCTTTTCATGCCCTTGGACATCTAGAGCTCATGGGAAATGTAAGCTGGCCCCAACGAGGTCTCAGTGGGACCCAGACTCACATGAGAGAGCGAGTGGCTGTGCCCATGAGTGCGTGAAAGTGTTTGATAGCATGTAGATGACGCTGTTGGAGATGTGCACCCTTGCTCCTGCTCCGTCGCTTGTTCTGAGATCACCCCTCGATTCTGGTTTCCAGTTACTGTGACGGTTCCTGCTCCCTGCACCCCTCCACTTTCTTTTCGGTGCCTATCCCAGGCAGAGCTCAGCTTCACTGCAAGAGCCAGCAGGTTTTTCCCCAGAAACACTGTCGATACACGTGGGTCCCTGTACCAGAGCATCCCTACCCCCCTCGGCACAAGTGTAAACACATTTATGGTGACCAAACTGAGCCAAGGATAAATAGCCTCCTTCCGAGCAGCCTGCAGGCCAGGCAGTGCAGAAGCACCCAGCTCTGTGAGTGACACACATGGCAGCAACAGCAGCAACACATAACAGTAAAAGAAAACTATACCCTCCACCCAAAGAGGAACCCCCACGCTGCCCTGTACCTCCCATAGACCAGCTTGAAGATCCAGCACATCAAGCAAGTCTACCACCACCCACAGAAGTCGACTCCGCACCTCATGTTTCCTACGAAGTGAAGTCATGTAATCAGCTCCTGTCAGGATGAGAAACAGCGAGGGCAGGCAGACAGAAAGTAATAGTGTCAAAGTCTTGCGGGCGAGGGGATCTGGAGGCCGCCTCTCTTGTCTGTAATTTTGACACACAAAGAAAAGCTTCAGCTGCAGCAGAGAGAGGAAAAGAAACCAGAGTGCGTTTGCGAAGCCCCGGCGGGGAGAGCGAGCTTCTGAAACCACACCGGCAGAGACAAAACGGAGTGCCAGCAGGAAACACAGGTCACCCAGTGCAACAGCAACATATGGCCATATCGCAGGACGGGCTATGCCTCGAGGTCCCAGCATGCTCTGCTCCAGCAGGTAGAGGTCGACCACTGCCATTGTGCTCACTGTCACCAGAGTAGACATGCACACCTGGGGCGAGGGCAACATGCTTGATGTAAAAGAAGAAACAAGGACAAAGAGACAAGAGGAAAGTTTTAAATGATATATCCTTGATATCTTGTTAAGGACACAGGATGCACAGGAATATACAGAAAAATATGCCATTGCGAAGTGAATTGGCCATATATCTTAAAAGCTTTTATACATGTTTTAATTCTATTTATGGTCTTTTAGAACACAACCAATTTTTATGGACAAAGGAGACAAACTGCAGGAATTTCTACAAAGTGCAGGTCAAGAATCACCTTTCATATTGTCCCTTGATGCATCTTTATTGTTTGATGATGTTTAAATGGAAAATGGTTTTTTTTATCTTTCATTTCAAAGGTTTTAACGTTAATAGACTGTAAAAATGCTACAGTAAAAAAACTGTTTAATTTAACTGTTCATTGGTTTAAAAGGGTAGTTAACTTAAAATATACTGTAAAAAATGTAATTTTTTAAAACTAACATTTTTAAAATATATATTTTTTTATGTAAAAATTATTTTCTGTATAATTTACAGTAAAAATGTATATTATGTTTAACCTTTTACGATGAATTATTGTTAAAATTATGGTAAAAAAAAACAATAATTGGGCATTCCCAGAATTCCCTGTGTAACCCAATTAATTTTATTATATTTTATGGGAATATTTATTTCATCTTATTTTTAAAATCACTTATCTACATTGGGGTGTTCTGTGTTGTATTTGATGTAGTTTAGTTAATGTTTATTACATTATTTTAATTTCACATATGTTACCCTGATAATGTCGTCACAATACGTGGTTACGGTATTTTTTACGGTGAATTTCTGGCAACCACAGCTGCCAGTTTTTTACCGTAAATTTAACAGGATTTTTTACAGTGTAGTTGACAAATGTCTGTACAAAGGGTCTTGAAAATTTTGTTTGCAATTCTTGGTGACTTTACAAAGACAAAGGCCTTTTCAGTTACAATGCCTGTTAAATTGTCAAGGTTTGTGAAAAGTAAAAGTATTTGCCTATTAAAGACAGCATGTTATGCTGCTCAGGGTAATTTTTCATAACATCCACGGAAAGCATATCTTTCTCCTTACAGTCTAGTTGTTTTCCTCCAAGTGATGCCTCTGAAATCAGTGTACATGCCAAAATGATCTCTTTCTAAATATTATTTCTTAACTCATTAATCTTTCAGTTCCCTTTATCTTTGCAAATGTCCCAGGTTTTCTGCGTAATATATACTGTAATTTTTATTTCAACCTTCATTTCCTTATTAATTCATTATATTAATAAGCAAAGCCAGGCATACTTTTCATGGCTTTTCCTCATGGCTTGTCTTGCCTCACATGCTTGTTTTTATATTGGAGCTTTTATCAAGTACTGCTGTAATTAACTGCTTTTGGTTTCATTATGAAATATGACATGATCAAGTCTAATTCTCTGGATATGGTGTGTTTTGTACTGGGGAGCTTTTTAGATTGTAGGGGCACCTGCAAACTGTAGAAGCTCAGTCTTTATACTGTATAAGAGATTCTGTCATAACACTTCATACTGATGTTGATTTTATTCATGTTTCCTCAATCCATATATCAGAAGCAGACAGTGCTAAACTGTGGTATTGATTAGTGTGGAGAAATGATTGTGGACTTTATGGTGAAATCGAATGCAGCCCTTCTCAGCTTGTTGAACTCGATGGCCGATGCCCTATAGCTGGCTACTGGCCATTTGTGTACTGCTTTGAATGTCAACAACACCTGAGATTACTTTTTAATATGAAAATCATTACTGTTTAGGATATACAGTAGTGTTGTAAACATTTGCTCTGACTTTGATTCGATTATGATTCTTTACCTAACGGTTACAATGCATCGTGAAATCGCAAATTTGGTCACGATTCCATTTTATTATTTTTGAATAATTCATAAATATTTTTAAAAAGTATGATTTTTTTTTTTTTACTAAACATTCTTAAATTAGACAACATACATGCACCAGGCTTGAGCACTAGAGATACAGATGGTTTAGCTTATATGTGTGACTGCATATAAAAACTTGTTACATGCATTATAGATAAGAATGATGTGTTTTAGAATGATGTTACATCTAGGGCTGTGTCGATACAATCAAATATCAATATATCGCGATACTTTTTCTCATGATATAATATCGAAACTTAAATCAATTTATCGTGAAATCTCTCCTCCTCTTTATCGTGATATATTCAGTGCAGTCAGAGATGCTTCTATGAGGCGCAAAAGAGACGATCTTGTCCTGCAGGATTCACAGTTTCTCTCACAGACATGATGGACCTTTCTCACGCATTTGGATCTAGGGCCAGGCAAAAATACTGATTTTCTACGTTATCTTCGATCACAAAGTCGATTATTAGAGTGGTGTAGTGCCATAGAAGTTTAGCACAGAGATCTTTTTGACTTGATGTGATTCCAAAGACTAGATACAAGCAAACCATTTTTTGTCTCATAATGTCTCTTTTAATATCCTTTCTATTCTATACAGTCCGTTATTTATCAAAAACGACAAAAGAAACATTATTTCTAATCACACATTGCATGGATGCTGTAAAGAAGCCATTCTACCAAACAAACACTACAGTCAAAGTCCCTGCCACAGGTCTTAAAAAGTTGGGACAGTATGAAATATGCTAATAAAAACAAAGGAGTGATTTGTAAATTAGATTCACCCTTTGCTATATTGACATAACTACATCTACACATTATATGATGTTTTACCTTGTGAATTTCATTATTTGAAAATGTACAGTCATTTCAAATCACATATGCTTGCAACACGCTCCCAAAAAAGAAGTTGAGACATGGGCAATTTAAGACTAATAACAATTTGATTAGTTGAAATGACAAGGTGATGTGAAACAGGAGGTACTGTATTAAACAGGTGAAGCAATCATCTGACATCAACACTGTCCAGAAGCGCTGCTGACTTCTCTGGGCTTGGTCTAATCTTAGATGGAAAGTAGAACAGTGGAACTTTGTTTTTTGGTTCGATGAGTCCACATTTCAAATAGTTTTTGAAAAACACCTCTGTGTGTTCTCCGGGCCAAAGAGGAAAAAGACCATTCAAACTGTTATCAGCGTCAAGTCCAAAAGCTAGTGTCTGTATAGGCCAGGGGTGTGTCAGTGCCCGTGGCATGGGTAACTCGCACATCAGTGAGGGCACCTTTAGTGCAGACAGATATGTAAAAATTTTGGAGCAACATATACTGCCATCCAACACCGTCTTTTCCAGGGATGTCCCTGCATTTTCCATCAGGACAACTTCAAACCACATTATGCCCGGATTTCAAGTGTATGTCTGTGTAAACTAAGAGTGTGGTTGAGGGATTGGCCTGCCTGCAGTCCTGACCTGTCTCCAATTGAGAATGTGTTGCGCATTATGAAGCACACCATACAGCAACGAAGACCTCTTACAATTGTGAATGGGGGAAAAATTTTAAATTTCTAAACTTGTCTTCAGTGCCCAAATGCTTAATAATGTTTTTAGAGTAAATGCTGATGTTTCACAGTGGTAGACTCTCGACTGTCCCAACTGTTTTGGAGCGTTTTGTAATCATCTGATTTGACATACTATATATTTTCAAAAATAATTAGGTAAAACATAATATAATGTGTAGTTGTAGTGCTTTCAATATAGCAAAGGGTGAATATTATTTACAAATCTCTCCTTTTGTTTTTATTAGCATTTCTCATTGTGAAGTTTTTCGGAATTGGGGTTGTAAGTAAAAACTTGTAAATAGTACAAATTAGGCATGTTGACAACAAACATGTAACAATATGTAACAATAAATGCAATATAATATATGCAATTTCAACACCATATTTATTGATGAAATACATGGACTGCATTTAAAATAAAAAAAATCTAATGTCACCAAAATTATGAAACAATAATGATAACATTTGTAAAATTGATCTGTCCATAATTTAACAATTAGAAGGTTCCCTGTATAATAAATAACATCATCAGCTGGAAGAGAATTTCTTTCATACTGTAAAAAAATGGACATTATAACTGAACTATACCCAAATTAATTTAAATGAACCTTCTAAATTCCTCTGCAGTGAGTTATTTTTGCATGTGACATTGCACAGCTGGTAGAGTGGGGCTGAGTGAAGACCACTATTTTTGTTTATTATTTTATAATAAAAAAAACGTGTGTGTGAGAGACAAGTGCTAATGTGTCTAATGTCTGCGTTCATAGATAATCGTGCTTCGATCAGCTTGTTTTCACTGAGTATACAAGTTTTAAACTGTTATCGTGGTGCTTTTGTGATTGTTTGTTCTATTTCAGAAAACAAATGTATTGTATGCCTGAAAAGACGTTTTGAGTTGCTTTGTGTTAATGAAAACTGCAGCTGCACATAATCGGCAGACATGGCTGTGTGCATGGGAAGATCACGTTTAGATGTGATGGCTGTGCATATACAAGCTGTTTGTTACATAAAATAAACATATTATGTGCTTGAAAAGACTCTTTGAGTGGCTGTTTGTTTGACAAATGGCAACCGCTACTAATGTAAACAAATGGCAGCACGCATCGGAGGAAGAACACATTTGATGTATTGACTGTGCTTATAAGAGCTGTAAACTTTTTATCGTGGTACTTTGGTGACAAGTTGGATGTATGTATATAAAATAAACGTATTCTATGGTTTAAAAGACTGTATGAGTAACTGTTTGAGCGAATATATATGTATATAACAGACGCCTATCCAGCGCAGCCGTCGGCGCGAAAGCCGATTTGAATCTCTCAGTTTCTAACCTAACTGGCTGTTGCAGAAACACATGTGTGATGCTACTCTGTGGGTGCAGTTATTGGTACATATGGGTTAAAAGTAAAATCGATCCATGATATCATGATGTATCGTGATATATCTAATTGTGACGTATATCGCAATACATACTGTTTCGTGAGGTGGCTGCCGATACCCAGCCCTAGTTACATCCATTATAGATATCCGATGTAAATAAAAGGTAACATGTCTGATGCAACATAATGACTAGATACACACACAATCAGACTGTGGCAGCTCTGTTCACGAGACATGTGCAAGATAAAAATGTTTGATCTTTTTGCGGCTGCCACGAGTCATTGAACAATCACAGGTGACCGTTATTAATAGAATTTAGCTAACTTGTTAGTTCCCTTCAGAACTGTCTGAAATCACTCCCTATTCCCTATATTCTGTTGCATTCAAGAGAATCAATGAACAAGTGAGGTTTTTTTTTTTGCCCACCAGTCAGCTGAGTTCTATTTGTTGTTAAACTGTTTTATGGTAAAATAACATATTTTATGGAGATATAAAAGAAATATAAACATAATGTATCGTAATAGGGGAAGATAGCAACAACCGTGAACTTACTTTGGTCAAGTGGGCACAAACAGTTTATAAAAACTAGGGCTGTCAATCGATTAAAATTTGTATCGAATTAATTACACGGTGTCCTGATTAATTAATCGTGATTAATCGCATATACAAATATTTGCTGAGAAAGCCCCTCATATAATAATAATTGTATATATGATTATACATATTTATATCAATATATAATTATGCATAGTTATCTTTAAATATATAAGTATTCAGATAATTAAAATCCATTACATTCTTGTGGCAGAAGAGTTAATCATTGATAAGACAATACAAAAAGTGGCTTTAGAATACAAGGTATTGTTTACTATCATATTATTGATCACAAGTCAATCATTGGCATACAGTTCACAGCAATTCATTTCACAAGTGAATTTGTCAATCAGTTCGTGATGAGTGCTTGTTTAAGGACCCGTCAATGTACACTTGCGTCACACAGATGCTTGTGTAGCGTCTCGGGTGTGTTGCATCATAAACATAACATTTTTAGGCCACTGTGTCAAGTTAAATATAGTTTAATATTTAGAACACATCTTGAGATCCCGTAGTTCGAATTTGTGCTCCAGGTGTTTTGAATGCAATAACATAACGCATGTTTGTTTTGTGCTGCCTGCTGAAGGGTTGTTTTGTTCACTGTATAAACTACGCATTGCCCATACAGCTGAAGTTTCACTTACTGCCCTCTGGAGTAAACAATTGGTAATACAAGCTTGCATTTCTCATGACACTTCATTATTACGGTCTGGGGGCATTGCGATTAATTGCGTTTGTTTTTTTAGCACGTTATTTTTGAATAAAATCAATCGACAGCCCTAGTAAAAATACAGAATGTTTTTTGTGAGGGTTAGGTTTAGGGATAGGGTTAGGGGATAGAATCTATAGCTCGTAAATTATAATAATCATTATGGCTATGGAGAGTCCTCATATAAGGATAACTGCACCAACGTGTGTGTGTGCGTGCATGTGTGTGAATACATGGGAAGTGTTAAAGAGTGTGGTAAAATGGAAATTGAATGGGGTGAGAGAGGGACGATGAGAGCAAGATGGTGATTTATTCCCTTGGCTTTTTACAGACCTAATAAAGTGTTACGGCATGATGGTAATGGTTCATAAATAAGCTGAGTGAAATGAAGAAGGAAAGAGTGACGATTAAATGCCAAACACAAAAAGCACAGGAGACCTGCTCTGAAAAAAAAAAAAAAGAGATGTAGTGTTGGAGAATTCTTGATGAGTATGGATTCAAATATATTCATAGCTTGGGAACTGTAGAAATTAAATGCATTAATACAAAGTGAGGAGGAAATGAAGGGGGTATGTTGGTAAATGACCTAGAATTATTAATCTTCGCTAAGCTCTGTGGAATGAAAAGATAGTGTGCATCACTAATATTTGATTTTGATTGTGGACTTTTCGTTATTTTACTGCTTTGAAAGTCAATTGAATTATAATCTCAGACTGTGTATGTTGTACTTCGAAGGGACCACAGGCTCCTTCTGAAGAAAAATTATAATGATAATAATGATACCAAGAAGGCATGCTTGTTGGCGTAGAGCTTATATTTTGACTGTCAGCACATAATTCATTAGTTTATCAAGTCAGTGGATGACATTGTGTTGTTTTCACTTCAGACTTAAGTATCGATAGCCAATGCATTGTGTTTTAGCTTAAGCAACAGCGATGGCTTGAAAAATCAGTGGGAGACTGCGCAATTTGCACATAATTTCATAAATTGTGAGTGTGCATATTTCTAAAAAGATGCCTTCTTTGATCTGGATTTTTATTTAGTAATTAAGAAAAGATGCTGCCTCATAGTTTTTTGATGAAAAGTAAATAAAGTTATTGAGTAGGACCTATAAGTAGGCTACTAATTGTTTAATTTTAAAATGTAACATAATGGGCCGTCAGACCAAACCTGTTATTGCGCTAAAGAAAGCTAGACATACTGCAACGCATATAATAGAACCACTGATCTATAATATGGAGCATATACACTCACCTAAAGGATTATTAGGAACACCTGTTCAATTTCTCATTAATGCAATTATCTAATCAACCAATCACATGGCAGTTGCTTCAATGCATTTAGGGGTGTGGTCCTGGTCAAGACAATCTCCTGAACTCCAAACTGAATGTCAGAATGGGAAAGAAAGGTGATTTAAGCAATTTTGAGCGTGGCATGGTTGTTGGTGCCAGACGGGCCGGTCTGAGTATTTCACAATCTGCTCAGTTACTGGGATTTTCACGCACAACCATTTCTAGGGTTTACAAAGAATGGTGTGAAAAGGGAAAAACATCCAGTATGCGGCAGTCCTGTGGGCGAAAATGCCTTGTTGACGCTAGAGGGCAGAGGAGAATGGGCCGACTGATTCAAGCTGATAGAAGAGCAACTTTGCCTGAAATAACCACTCGTTACAACCGAGGTATGCAGCAAAGCATTTGTGAAGCCACAACACGCACAACCTTGAGGCGGATGGGCTACAACAGCAGAAGACCCCAGCGGGTACCACTCATCTCCACTACAAATAGGAAAAAGAGGCTACAATTTGCAAGAGCTCACCAAAATTGGATAGTTGAAGACAAGGAAGACAAAATGTTGCCTGGTCTGATGAGTTTCGATTTCTGTTGAGACATTCAGATGGTAGAGTCAGAATTTGGTGTAAACAGAATGAGAACATGGATCCATCATGCCTTGTTACCACTGTGCAGGCTGGTGGTGGTGGTGTAATGGTGTGGGGGATGTTTTCTTGGCACACTTTAGGCCCCTTAGTGCCAATTGGGCATCGTTTAAATGCCACGGCCTACCTGAGCATTGTTTCTGACCATGTCTATCCCTTTATGGCCACCATGTACCCATCCTCTGATGGCTACTTCCAGCAGGATAATGCACCATGTCACAAAGCTCGAATCATTTCAAATTGGTTTCTTGAACATGACAATGAGTTCACTGTACTAAAATGCCCCCCACAGTCACCAGATCTCAACCCAATAGAGCATCTTTGGGATGTGGTGGAATGGGAGCTTCGTGCCCTGGATGTGCATCCCACAAATCTCCATCAACTGCAAGATGCTATCCTATCAATATGGGCCAACATTTCTAAAGAGTGCTTTCAGCACCTTGTTGAATCAGTGCCACGTAGAATTAAGGCAGTTCTGAAGGCGAAAGGGGGTCAAACACAGTATTAGTATGGTGTTCCTAATAATCCTTTAGGTGAGTGTAGATATTAATATTATATATAAAATATTATAGTAATAATATATAATAATATACTTGTACTGTAATGTCTTATAGAGATCAGTGAACATAACACAGGTGTCTGGGACACGTTTTAATTTAAGTAAATTCAACTTGTCATTTTATGTCAGCATAACTAGAAAACCTTTGTTAGATATACTCAAATGTGTCTAAAAACGCGCCACAGTGGATAAAGACATCCATCTGGTGCACGTTTTCTACGGAAAACAATTGAAAAAAACAGCCCAGACGAAAAGTGCTTTCGTCGTGAACAGCCCTACTCTTTTGCGAAATGAAATGAAATAAAAGCTGTTAATTATTAACTCACAGAGATGGCATTAATATTATTATTAGCATTAGTGGCCAAGTTTAAATATAGATGAATGTTGCCTTGGTTTAATCTGCAGTTGGTATCTGAAAGTAGCCTACCCATAAACACGACTATACTTTTCATTCTTGGAGATGCTGACTGCTGGACTCATGCCACATGCCCTCATTTACGAGTAAACGACTGTAAATGTCCCTCGGTAATGTGCCATTGAATCATTCCCAAACACAGAGAAGATTAGGCTATCTGTACAGTGAGATCATTAGTCTCTGTGAATAAGCAGCATCATCTTTCTTGATGCTGGTGTGTGTCGTACCGCTGCCACTGCAGGACATAGGAGATCAGACCTGCCAGTTTAACCCTTGTGCGTCAATAAAATAAAGTTGCTCAGAGGTCCTTAGAGAACAAAAATGTCCACGTCAAAAAAAAACTGCCATAATAATATTATATATTAATATTATTTTCGATTTTCATTGAGGTAATTTTTTTAACCAACATCAATCCTGATTATAACTAGGACTACCAAATATTCATTCATTTTCAGGATTTTAAACCTTTAAATGGCAGTTTGTTTATATAATACCACTGTTGTTGTTTTATGTACAAAATAAATAAATACATTTGCATTTACTAAATTCTGAGGGGATATTTTATTTATTTATTTTTTTGGGATTATCACAGTCTGGGATATGTCAATGTTTAGCAACAACATTGATTCTGATGCATAATTTTTGTGCAGTGTCAAAAGAAAAGAAAAAAAACACACAGGACCTTAAAGGATATTAATCTGCTTCAAAAAAACTGCCATACAAATAATATATGAATATTATTTTCCACTTTCACTGACTTAACCAACATCAGTCCTGATCATAACTACCAACTATTAATTAATATTCTGGATTTTAACCCATTAAATTTGTTTATTATGCCAGTTTGTGTATTATAGATAGATAGATTATATATAGGAACTGAGGTTGAAATATCAAAATCCCCCAAAATACACACCTTTGGTATGCCGTTAGCATTAACACAGCCGAAAAACTCAAATTAAATAGTCAAAAATGTCTCGAAGGTCGCACAAGGTTTAACATCACCTCTTTGCGACAGGTGTCATTGTAATTTACACATCAGAATTAGCAGGAGTTATTCTACCCAAATGAGCTTTTAAATCAGCCCAAAAACTGCCCTCCATCTAAAACATTTGAACTTTTTGTGCTCGCACCGGGGATTAAAATGCTGCATGAATAATTGAATATTTAAGTTGCAACAGATTCAGAACTCAACTTTATGTAACAATTATAAATGAAGTGGAGAGTGTATTTACCCCAAAGCATGCGGTTGGATGTCTTATATCGGTCCTCTATTGACTTCACAGAGTAGTCTCAATCTAATCACCAGCGCAAACCTGCATGCATCAAGACGATATGATCTGAATTCAGTGTCTCAGACCGAAATCGTGTGGTTCGTCCAATAAGAAAGACGTGGCTTCTCCGCATATTTAGCCTAATAGTGGAAAATAATCCGGAGAAGTCAGCTACGTCAAGCTCAATGGTTGCATTGTCTATAATATGCTATTTATCTTGGCGAAGTCGTGAGGAAGCGGTCCTTTCTCTCTCTCCCGACTTTTTTTTTTTTTTTTTTTGCAACGCTGGTATGTCGCAAAACCCTTATATAATCGGCATGGGGTTTATTCCTTTATTTCGAGCAGGCTTATGAGAGTATCCTTCCAGATATCTCTCCAGTGACGAGTGATTGCTCCGGCGGCTGTGATTAAGCTTTTGCGGGCTGAGGAGAGTAGAAGTCCCTCAGAAGTGCCCTAGAAACACGTTATCCGCTGAATCTGTCACAGAAGCCGAATACTCCGATGCTTTGTTCATACTTCATCAACGAAATGGCGCGAAGTAAGAGAAAGAACGCGTCGAGAGACCGTGTATTATTTCAGTGTTTTATTTGTAGGCAGCTAACGTGCACTTGTCCCCCTCCCTTTCCTCGCTCTTTAACTCTACCGTTTAGTTCCTTTCTCTCTATCTCTCTCAGCCTCTCGGATGTGACTTCAGATAGCAGGCGGGGATATTTGAATGGCCACATGCATATTATATGGGAGTTCACCACCCGGATGGGTCTGTGTAATTACTGCTGCTTGTGCAATCATTGGTATAATTACATTGTTCTGAAGAAAACAACATTCTCATTTTCGCTGCTATTAGTGACGAATTATTGTGTGTTATAAGATCAACTTCAGATTGGCGATTTGTCATTTAACAGACCCCTTTTTTACCCAGAACAACTAATGGCGAGGACAATCCCCTGTGGGATTGCCAGGTATGTGTGGAAAAGACAATACCAAATACCCAATACCAAAACTCAAAATATATCATATATTTTAGATTTCTTTTATTTGTAGAGCTACTAATTTATGTAGCAGAAGTGAACATTTGCGAAGTATGTTTAAATGGCGTCAAGTTCATATCTATCAAAAAACATTGAGCCTGACAAAGTCAACATCATCATTTAATGATGTAGGGGTAAACCGAGTACAGAACACTATTCCCTTCTCATTTAAATCCGATCTGTCATTTTCTGTGTGGACATTATTATCATCCTCTCTCTCCATAGGAATTTTAAAGGACGTAGTGCAAATTATTGCAATATTATTAGAGAAAAGCTGTTTTGTGGGGTTTTAAGTTAAGTTTTACATTTTCGGAATCATTATTCCTCACTGACCATGAAAGCAAAATTTACTTATTGATTTGTCTACTTACGGGGGACAGATGAAACTCTGTTACCATTGAACACGTGCCATAATAAACATGGTTGCAAATGCTACTAGAGTTTTGTTAGCTTTTATTTAGTCAGAAAGACATTTAGACAGACATACATTTTTTTGATAGATTGATTGATAGAACATTATGCAGTATACAGGTGCTGGTCATATAATTAGAATATCATAAAAAGTTGATTTATTTCAGTAATTCCATTAAAAAAATGAAACTTGGATATTATATTCATTCATTACACACAGACTGATATATTTCAAATGTTTATTTAATTTAATTGTGATGATTAAAACTGACAACTAATGAAAATCCCAAATCCCAAATATCTCCGAAAATTAGAATATTACTTAAGACCAATACAAAAAAAGGATTTTTAGAAATGTTGGCCAACTGAAAAGTATGAGCATGTACAGCACTCAATACTTAGTTGGGGCTCCTTTTGCCTGAATTACTGCAGCAATGCTGCGTGGCATGGAGTCGATCAGTCTGTGGCACTGCTCGGGTGTTATGAGAACCCAGGTTGCTCTGATAGTGGCCCTCAGCTCTTCTGCAGTGTTGGGTCTGGCGTATCGCATCTTCCTCTTCACAATACCCCATAGATTTTCTATAGGGTTCAGGTCAGGCGAGTTTGCTGGCCAATTAAGAACAGGGATACCATGGTCCTTAAACCAGGTACTGGTAGCTTTTGCACTGTGTGCAGGTGCCAAGTCCTGTTGGAAAATGAAATCTGCATCTCCATAAAGTAGGTCAGCAGCAGGAAGCATGAAGTGCTCTAAAACTTCCTGGTAGACGGCTGCGTTGACCTTGGACCTCAGAAAACACAGTGGACCAACACCAGCAGATGACATGGCACCCCAAACCATCACTGACTGTGTAAATTTTACACTGGACTTCAAGCAACGTGGATTCTGTGCCTCTCCTCTCTTCCTCCAGACTCTGGGACCTTGATTTCCAAAGGAAATGCAAAATTTACTTTCATCAGAGAACATAACTTTGGACCACTCAGCAGCAGTCCAGTCCTTTTTGTGTTCTGACGATGTGTCTTGTTCAAGAGTGGCTTGACACAAGGAATGCGACAGCTGAAACCCATGTCTTGCATACGTCTGTGCGTGGTGGTTCTTGAAGCACTGACTCCAGCTGCAGTCCACTCTTTGTGAATCTCCCCCACATTTTTGAATGGGTTTTGTTTCACAATCCTCTCCAGGGTGCGGTTATCCCTATTGCTTGTACACTTTTTTCTACCACATCTTTTCCTTCCCTTCGCCTCTCTATTAATGTGCTTGGACACAGAGCTCTGTGAACAACCAGCCTCTTTAGCAATGATCTTTTGTGTCTTGCCCTCCTTGTGCAAGGTGTCAATGGTCGTCTTTTGGACAGCTGTCAAGTCAGCAGTCTTCCCCATGATTTTGTAGCCTACAGAACTACTGAGAGACCATTTAAAGGCCTTTGCAGGTGTTTTGAGTTAATTAGCTGATTAGAGTGTTTTTTTTGTTTTGTTTTTTTTTGCTAAGTACACTGGAAAAAATCAGAATGAGTGTTACTAGTCCCGGTGTAGTCTTACAACAGTGTGTGTGTGTGTGTGTGTGTGTGTGTGTGTGTGTGTGTGTGTGTGTGTGTGTGCGCTAGAGAGGTAGACATTCTGACCAATGAGGGGACTGTTTGCTCTCATGTACCTTATATTAACACAGATTTGTCCGTTTTGAAATGTTGCCAAACCAAGAAGAAAATGCAACATTGTAACAATTTTAGCCAATTTCAGAAAAAATGTAAGAAGCTCTATGTCTGAAAACAGCCTTAATATTAATGAGCTTGAGGTAAGAGGAGCTCTAGAATTATCAGAGCACTGTACTGTGGCAGGAGATAAAGCTGGATCTCATTATCTGTTAAAATTCTCCAATAAGTTTGACAGGCCAGTTTCTATTCTCACTGTGGGGTTGAAGTGCTTGAAGGTCACTCTGCTCTGGCTTACTTTCAACATGGAGAGAGTGAGAGAGATGGAGAAAATGAGACAACAAGTATCAAGCAATGCACAGTCAACTCTTTTCCCCACATATAAGTGGTGAAATTTGTAACAATGTGATTTTTGTTTTGTCCAAGATATGCCTCTTGATAGTTGAGGGCCTGATTGGTGCTCCAGGTGTGCACTGGCAGAAGCTTAGCCCAAACCAGCCCAAGACATTCTTCACTGCAGCCATCTGCCACACATTAGAGCTCTTTAACTGACACCACAAATGCTCCAACCACATGAAACAATCTGTTTGTTGGACTGGAAGATTCCTACAATGAGAGCACAGTTTGATATACTGTTTGTGATCCTAAATCCACAGCTTAAAAGGATAGTTGACCAAAAATAAATATTCTGTCATCATTTACTCGGCCTCATTTTGTTCCTAACCTGTACGACTTGCTTTCTTCCATGGACCACAACAGATGTTAGGCAGAATGTTAGCTACAGTTACCATTCACTTTCATTGAATGAAAAAAGAGGGATGCAATGAAAGTGAATGGTGACATACTGCCTTACATTTTATTTTGTGTTCGATAGAAGAAAAAAAAAAACAAGTCGTACAGGTTTGGAACAATATGAGGTTAGTAAATGATGACAGAATTTTCATTTATTTAAATTAAAATCTCTGTAATCTTTATATTAAAATCAACACTGACTCTGATGCTTAGTAAATGATCAGTGTTCCTGATGAACTGAATCAGAAATGGCAAAGCTCTAATAAGATAAGACATCCTCTGGTGCAATGTAAATTTGTGACTAGAAGTTCTGAGGAGTTGGGCTCTGTATTTTACTGATTTCTATCAAACGCTAAACATTGGCACAGATTGGAACATCTATTGTCTTTTAATTGTTTTTCTGTTTCTCTGTGCTTCATGCTGTGTCTTAGACCTTCACCCTGCATATGATTATTGGTAAATAAACCTGTTTGTTCTGCTTTAATGAAATGATGTCAAGGAAACACATTCTCTTCAATATTCAAGGACAGAGTACTTCCGAGAGGCCTAGCGCTCCTCATTAGACACAGAATGTTATTTTGCTACCAAGCAGAAGTAGGTAAGTGTCAATACAGCCTGTATATACGCACCGTTATATTGACCCGAAAGTAATGTTTCCCTTGTGGCACGTTTTGCCCTGTGGCATTTACTTACAAGGATGGTGAATGTACTAAAGGGATCGTTCACCCAGAAATAAAAATGCTGTCATTTACTCACCCTCATGTCGTTCCAAACCTGTATTTCTTCCACACAACACAAAAGGAGTTGTTAGGTGGTAGGCATATAAATGCTGAAGCTTTTTTTTTAACAGTAGACAGTATTATCATGGTATTTAATTACATTACAAAAATGGGTTGAAATATAAACTTGGAACGATTGTTGTTCTCTTAATAAAACGTTTAATAAATGTATTTTTTTTTATTTTTTTTTATTTCTGGCATTTTAAAGTGACCTTTAACAAAGAACTTTTAAAAAGAACCCTGAACATTTAAAAAGGAATGCATGTTTTGAATTGGTCAGCAAACCAGTTGCTTAAATATAGTGCACTATAGCTACAAATGTAATAACCGCAATTTCACTCACACTGTATGGCAATGTAGGATTGCATTGCATTCCAACTTGAACGTAATATTGAAATCATCATTGTGCCACATTGTCATTATTAATTACAGGACTTTGAATTATCTGATTACAACTGTATTTTAGTTGGTACTACAAGACGCAAGCGTTACCGTGAAGCTAGCAGAGTTTTAGCAAACTACTCTTCGGCCACTTGAAAGCAAGCTCTACTATTTGTAAATGATAACAACTGTTTACTTTCTTTGTCGTCTTATTGTCACTAAGCTAGTTGATTCATAGAGTGCTGTCTCTGTTTGCAAAAACAGTTTGGAAAACAAGCTGAACTGTCAAAACAAAAATTTGGCTGAATTGCACTGGGTGATTGTCCCGCAGATGAGCGAACATGTTGGAGTTGTTACTGCTGCCACTTTTCTACTGCATGTTTTACACAAATGGAAATTATCTTAGACCAACAATTCCTCTTCATTTTAATGGAACACAAAATACTTCCACACTTCCGATTTAACCCTTTTAGAAGGCGGAAAAAGAGTTTGCTGCATTCCCCCTTCAGCCATGCTTCTCGTTGACTGTGTTTTTTTTTTTTTTATGTCAGTGTGCGCATGTGTCATTCATGCTGCATAAATGCAGTGTTGTGAATCATGATTTGTTGATAGAAAAAAAAGTACTGCACGGTCAGAAAATCTAAACAGTTAGGCTAAAGTTTTATCTAAAAATATTTTTTAAAGGTATTTTGAAGTGTGATGATAACAATATTGTGTATTTTAATTACCGTGATACACCATTTACAGAATACTGTTACAGTGCATCCGGAAAGTATTCAAAGCGCTTCACTTTATTATGTTTCAGCCTTATTCCAAAATTTATTAAATTCATAATTTTCCTCAAAATTCTACAAACAATACCCCATATTGAAAACGTGAAAGAAGCTTGTTTGAAATCTTTGCAAATTTACTAAAAATAAAAACCGACAATCACATGTACATAAGTATTCACAGCCTTTCCCATGACACTCAAAAGTCAGCTAAGCTCAGTTGCATCCTGTTTCCACTGATCATCCTTGAGATGTTTCTACAACTTGATTGGAGTCCACCTGTGGTAAATTCAGTTGATTGGACAAGATTTGTAAAGGCACACACCTGTCTATATAAGGTCCTGCAGTTACAGTGCATGTCAGAGCACAAACCAAGCCATGAAGTCCAAGGAATTGTCTGTAGACAGGATTGTATCGAGGCACAGATCTGGGGAAGGGTACAGAAACATTTCTGCTGCATTGAATGTCCCAATGAGCACAGTGGCCTCCATCATCCGTAAATGGAAGAAGTTTGGAACCACCAGGACTCTTCCTAGAGCTGGCCGCCCGGCCAAACTGAGTGATCGGGGAGAAGGGCCTTAGTCAGGGAGGTGTTCAAGAACCTGATAACACTCTGACAGAGCTCCAGCATTTCTCTGTGGAGAGAGGAGAACCTTCCAGAGGAACAACCATCTCTGCAGCACTCCACCAATCAGGCCTGTATGGTAGAGTGGCCAGATGGAAGTCACTCCTCAGTAAAAGGCACATGACAGCCTGTCTGGAGTTTGCCAAAAGGCACCTGAAGGACTCTCAGACCATGAGAAACAAAATGTTGAACTCTTTGGCCTGAATGGCAAGTGTCATGTCTGGAGGAAACCAGGCACTGCTCATCACCTGGCCAATACCATCCCTACAGTGAAGCATGGTGGTGGCAGCATCATGCTGTGGGGATGTTTTTCAGCGGCAGGAACTGGAAGACTAGTCAGGATCGAGGAAAAGATGAATGCAGCAATGTACAGAGACATCCTTGATGAAAACCTGCTCCAGAGCGCTCTAGACCTCAGACTGGGGCAAAGGTTCATCTTCCAACAGGACAATGACCCTAAGCACACAGCCAAGATATCAAAGGAGTGGCTACGGGACAACTTGAATGTCCTTGAATGTCCTTGAGTGGCCCAGCCAGAGCCCACACTTGAACCCAATTGAACATCTCTGGAGAGATCTGAAAATGGCTGTGCACCGACACTCCTCATCCAACCTGATGGAGCTTGAGAGGTCCTGCAAAGAAGAATGGGAGAAACGGCCAAAAGATAAGTGTGCCAAGCTTGTAGCATCATACACAAAAAGACTTGAGGCTGTAATTGGTGCCAAAGGTGCTTCAACAAAGTATTGAGCAAAGGCTGTGAATACTTATGTACATGTGATTTTTTTTATTTTATTTTTATTTTATTTTTTTTATACATTTCCAAAGATTTCAAAAAACTTCTTTCATATTGTGATTATGGGGTATTGTTTGTAGAATTTTGAGGAAAATAATTAATTTAATCCATTTTGGAATGAGGCTGTAACATTACAGAATGTGGAAAATGTGAAGCGCTGTCAATACTTTCCAGATGCACTGTACATGCCTTTAAGGTGGTATGTGACAATTAAGTTTTGTTGGATCTTTTTTCCATACAGTGAAGCTTAACATGCCTTTTGTGTTCCAAAGAAGAAAGACATATGTGTTCAGAATAACGTGGGTGAGTAAATGACGACAAGATTTTCACTTTTCACTTTAAGATGCAGATATATCAAGAAACGACATATCAAACTGCACGCTCACTGTGGAAATCTTCCAGCTAATACGACAGATTTTGTTTGTTTAGCTGTTGTTGGAACACATGTGGTGTCAGCTAAGAGCTCTAAAGCCATAAAATCATCATAAAAGTTGGCCTTATAACTTGTGCACCATATTCCTAGTAATACATTAGATTTCTATGAGGAAAAAGTCGTTATTCACAGAAAATCTAGTCTTGAAACTTGGCTTGACAGCAGTGATAACCAGTAACTTTATTGCATGGAGAAGAACCATTTGCCTAAGGATGCTGTTATAAATAAATCCTTTTTGTGTTCCACGGAAGGGGAAAAAAAGTCATATGGGATTCTAAAAACATAAGGGTGAGAAAATGGTGACAGAATTCTCATTTTATGGTGAACTATCCCTTTAATCATCACAGTGCGAACTTCAAAAAAGAGATGCGGCCTTAGATGTGATTAAGGTTACAGGGGAATTTAGGATGATCAAAGATAAAGCCATTAGCAGGCTAAACAAACTTTAATGTTAGCATTCCACATTGTCTGATGCAAACATTCAGTGATTGCCTATGGCTTTTGAAGTACTTATTCTATCAAATGGCCCTTATCCTCATTGAACCCACAGGCAGAACTCTGCCTAACACTAGGCCTTGCCTATTACTCTCCCGAGATGTCAACCAGCATGACGGGCCAAAATAGTTTGAGGGTATGAGGCTAATCAGCTGTATGACACCCTTATAGGGAAGTATGTAATAAAACTGGGAGAGTTCAGCACATTAAATTAGAGAAGGGGAACCAGGGTAATTAATTAGTGTCTTACACTGCAGAGTTTAATTAACTCCTCGTCCACACCCCTCACCTCACCCCCATCCTTGGGCTATGAATTGCCCATCCTGGAGTGCCAGGGGCAATTAATCCTGCCTACTGCCCTAAGGCCATGTCCCCTGTGATGCTTGTGTACACCTGCCCTTTTATGCACCTCTGTTTCACTCACATTACATATCACTGCACATGATAAAGGAACATATCACTGCACATGATAAAGGAACATGCAGAGTTGCGTACCTTAATTCCCACATTGAGAGACACTCTGAACAGAAAGTATAGTTCTTTTACTTGATCTATTTGTCTTTATCCCTTTCACTTTGCTCCTTTCGAATTCCCTTAATCTTAAAACTTTCATTCTGTGGTAATTTAACTTATTAGGCTAGTTCACCCAAAAATGAAAATTCTGTCATCTACTCACCATCATGTTGTTCCAATCCAAACCCGTATAATTTTCTTTTGTTTGTGGAAAACAAAAATAAACTTTAGGCAGTATGTTAGCCTCAGTCACCATCCAATTTCTATTTTTTTTTCTCCATACATTGGAAATTATGGTGACTGAGGGTGTCATTCTGCCTAAAATGTGTTCCGTGTTCCACAGAAGCTAGTCATACATGTTTGGAGCATCATGAAGGTTAAGTTTTCTCGCTTTCAATCTGTTGTAATACAATTTTTCAGTATCTCCATCACTGAAGAAGTGTTTTGTTCAACAGCTTCTATACTCTTAACTGACCCATACGATGCTCTGTTGTTCATATGATAATGTTAACAATATTAATTTGCATCCAGGGAGTGCTGAGTGACTCCAGGCTTCCTAAGCAACTAACTTTCCTGGTCGCTATAATGTGGTTCTCGCTCTCGGTGGGGTGAGTTGTGCATGGATGCTGCAGAGAATAGCGTGAAGCCTCCACATGCACTACATTTTCGCGGTAATGTGCTCAACAAGCCACGCGTTAAGATGCGCAGATTGACGTTTCAGACGTGGAGACCCGGATTGGGTCACTACGCCACCACAAGGACCTAGAGCGCATTGGGAACTGGGCATTCCAAAATAAATATATATATATTTTTCTTTTATTTTTTTTAAATTTCTCATTCATTCACTTAATCACACTCGTTTTCACTCAGTTGGAAGTCGTGCTCTCCTCTAAAACCATCTCTTCAGAGGCTTTGCCGTAAAGTGATTGGACCTCTTGAACCTACCATCTTTCTGTTTTTCCTTTCCTCTCCTTTAATGGAATGAGATTCCAGCCATCACACACATTCTTTATTCATGCATGTCCCCTATGGCCTCCCCATACATCAGTGCTCTGAAGCCTTGCACCCACTTTTGTCAAATGGACCTCCTCAATGTTAGCATTGATCTTCATTATTATCCTCAGAGGAAACATGACTCCACTGTTGTTCTTCTCACTCTAGCCCCAGAAATATGCTCATGTGTGCAGTATTATTGGACACCTTTACAGACGTGGCCCTTGAAACATTGCAGTTACATTTCAAGTCTGTTCTCGCTTGTTTCATCATTCATCCATGTCGGCGGCCATCTTGTTAAAAAGAACTGCTGAAGCTGAAAGCTTGCATTATAATAATGAAACAAATGCAAAGTGGGAGAACCGATGAAAAGCATGAACATAGAAAGCACTATGAAAAATACAGTCAGGGTGCAGTTTTAGTAATTACGGTGCTTGCACTGTATTGATATTCCTCAAACATTCTGAGTAGGGTTTTTCTAAATCTGAAGAAATATATTCTACAATTAATTCAACCTAAATCTTTATTTGAAAGATTCCGTTATCAATTCTTAAAATCCAAGATTGATCTTTTAGTCTCTGCAATGCATGTAAATAACTTGTATATGTGACAAGATTGTTGAGATTAATTGTTTAGTTTGACTTCTCCCATCTAATGTGTGTTCAGTGACAAGCTACACATTTGTCATTTTATAATGTCTCTTTATAATGCCCTTTCTGTTCTTTACAGGCAGTTGTTGATCAAAAATAACTAAAAATAAACATTTAATTCTAATCACACACATCACTGATCCGGTAAAGAAGCTTTGCGAATTCACTCTCATTAAAATGTGCTTAACCAAAATACTTCTCTGAGGCGCTCACTGAACTGCCACCATTCCTTAAAAGACAGTACCTTTATAACATTTGATCAACATTCAATATAATTACTTACTATTTTGTAAAATTACAAATGATGCATGTAAACTATATACATGTAACATATATATATATATGTTACATGTATATAACATGTAGTGAGTGTATATATATATATATATATATATTAGTTATTTATATATACACACACACCGGTCACAACAACATTAAAACCACCTGCCTAGTATTGTTTAGGTCCCCCTTTTGCCGCCAAAACGGCGCCAACCCACATCTCAGAATAGCATACTGAGATGCTATTCTGATCACTATAATTGTACATATCGGTTATCAGATTTGCCGTAGACTTTGGCATTTCAAACCAGTCTGGCCATTCTCTGTTGACTTCTCTTCAACAAGGCGTTTCCATCCAAAGAACTGCTGCTCACTGGATGTTATTTGTTTTTGGCACCATTCGGAGTACACTCTAGAGACTGTTGTGCATGAAAATCCCAGGAGATCAGCCGTTACAGAAATACTCAAACCAGCCCATCTGGCACTGGAATGGTGCCAAAAACATCCATCTGTGGATGGAAATGCCTTGTTGATGAGAGAAGTCAACAGAGAATGGCAAGACTGGTTCGAACTGACAAAGTCTACGGTAACCGCTCTATACAATTGTGGTGAGAAGAATATCATCTCAGAATGCTTTTCTGAGATGCGGGTTGGTATATACACTGATCAGCCACAAACCTGCCTAATGTAATGTTGGTCCACCTTGTGCCGTCTATACAATTGTGGTGAGAAGAATATAATCTCAGAATGCTGTTCTGAGATGCGTGTTGGTATATACACTGATCAGCCACAAACCTGCCTAATCTAATGTTGGTCCACCTTGTGCCACCAAAACAGCACTGACCCGTCGTGTCCTGTGGTATCTGGCACCAAGACGTTAGCAGCAGATCCTTTATGTCCTGTAAATTGCGAGGTGGGGCCTCCATAGATCAGACTTGTTGGTCCATCACATCCCATAGATCCTCAATCTGATTGAGTTCTGGGGAATTTGGAGGCCAAGTCAACACATTTGTGCACTTTGTTATGTTCCTCAAACCATTCCTGAACAATTTTTGCAGTGTGGCAGGGCGCATTATCCTGCTGAAAGAGGCCACTGCCATCAGAGAATACCATTGCCATGAAGGGGTGTACGTGTCTGCAACAATCTTTAGATTGGATGCACCCGGCCGTCCACATGATCGAAAAGAAAACATGATTCATCAGACCAGGCCACCTTCTTTTATTGCTCCATGGTCCAGTTTTGACACTCACATGCCCATTGTAGGTGCTTTCGGTTGTGGACAGGGGTCAGCATGGGCACTATGAACAATCTGTGGCTACGCACCCCCATACGCAGCAAGCTGCGGTGCACTGTGTGTTCTGCCACATTTCTGTCATGGCCAACATTACGTTTTTCAGCTATTTGTGCTACAGTTGCTCTTCTGAGGGATCAGACCAGACGGGCTAGCCTTCGCTTTCAACACGCATCAATGAGCCTTGGGCGCCCATGACCCATCGCCGGTTCACCGGTTGTCCTTCCTTGGACCACTTTTGGTAGGTACTAACCACTGCATACCGGGAACACCACACAAGACCTGCGGTTTTGGAGATGCTCTGACCCAGTTGTCTAGCCATCACAATTTGGTCCTTGTCAAAGTCGCTCAGATCCTTGCACTTGCCCATTTTTCCTGCTTCCAACACATGAAATTCAAAAACTGCCTGTTCACATGCTGCCTAATATATACCACCCCTTGACAGTTGCCATTGTAATGAGATAATAAATGTTATACACTTCACTTGTCAGTGGTTTTAATGTTGTGTTGATCAGTGCGTGTGTGTGCGTGCGTGCATGCGTGTGTGTGTGTGTGTGTGTGTGTGCGTGTGTGTGTGCGTGCGTGTGTGCGTGTGCGTGCGTGTGTGCGTGTGTGTGTGCGTGTGTGTGTGCGTGTGTGTGTGCGTGTGTGCGTGCGTGCGTGCGTGCGTGCGTGTGTATATATATATATATATATATATACACATATACAGTGCATCCTGAAAATATTCACAGCGCTTCACTTTTTCCACATTTTGTTATGTTACAGCCTTATTCCAAAATGGATTAAATTAATTATTTTCCTAAAATCACATGTACATAAGTTTGCTCAATACTTTGTTGAAGCAACTTTGGCACCAATTACAGCCTCAAGTCTTTTTGTATATGATGCTACAAGCTTGGCACACCTATCTTTTGGCCGTTTCTCCCATTCTTCTTTGCAGGACCTCTCAAGCTCCATCAGGTTGGATTGGGAGCGTCGGTGCACAGCCATTTTCAGATCTCTCCAGAGATGTTCACTGGCTGGGCCACTCAAGGACATTCCCAGAGTTGTCCTGTAGCCACTCCTTTGTTATATTGGCTGTGTGCTTAGGGTCGTTGTCCTGTTGGAAGATGAACCTTCGCCCCAGTCTGAGGTTCAGAGTGCTCTGGAGCAGGTTTTCATCAAGGATGTCTCTGTACATTGCTGCATTCATCTTTCCCTCGATCCTGACTAGTCTCCCAGTTCCTGCCACTGAAAAACATCCCCACAGCATGATGCTGCCACCACCATGCTTCACTGTAGTGATGGTATTGGCCAGGTGATGAGCGGTGCCTGGTTTCCTCCAGATATGACACTTGCCATTCAGGCCAAAGAGTTCAAAATTTGTTTCATCAGACCAGATAATTTTGTTTCTCATGGTCTGAGAGTCCTTCAGGTGCCTTTTGGCATACTCCAGGTGGGCTGTCATGTGCCTTTTACTGAGGAGTGGCTTCCGTCTGGCCACTCTACCATTCAGGCCTGATTGGTGGAGTGCTGCAGAGATGGTTGTTCCTCTGGAAGGTTCTCCTCTCTCCACAGATACTCTGAAGCTCTGTCAGAGTGACCATCGGGTTCTTGGTCACCTCCCTGACTAAGGCCCTTCTCCCCTGATCGCTCAGTTTGGCCGGGCGGCCAGGTCTTGGAAGAGTCCTGGTGGTTCCAAACTTCTTCCATTTACGGATGATGGAGGCCACTGTGCTCATTGGGGCATTCAATGCAGCAGAAATGTTTCTGTACCCTTCCCCAGATCTGTGCCTCGATACAATCCTGCCTCGGAGGTCCACAGACAATTTCTTGGACTTCATGGCTTGGTTTGTTCTCTGACATGCACTGTTAACTGCGGGACCTTATATAGACAGGTGTGTGCCTTTCCAAATCATGTCCAATCAACTGAATTTACCACAGGTGGACTCCAATCAAGTTGTAGAAACATCTCATGGATGATCAGTGGAAACAGGATGCACCTGAGCTCAATTTTGAGTGTCATGGCAAAGGCTATGAATACTTATGTACATTTGATTTTTTTCAGTTTTTATTTTTAAAAATTTGCTAATGTTTCAAACAAACTTCTAATCCATTATGGAATTAGGCTGTAAAATAACAAGATGTGGAAAAAGCGCTGTGAATACTTTCTGATGCATTGTATATATAGTTGGAATGTATGCAATTTTTAAAAAGCTTAGATAAAATAAAATGTGTAAAATAAATTTTCCAGTAATGTACCATGCCCCCTGTATGCTTCACTGCATTAGTTCAGGGAGAATTTATAGGTTTAGAGATTCTTTTTGCTGCCTTGTAAGCCCTGCTATAATTAAATTAAAATCTAGTGATAGGGATTACCATGTGCAAAACACATATTAGCTAATTAAACTATTAAAAATGTTTACTATGTTGTTTGTCTTCTAAGAATCAGTTGGCCTCAAGAAGATATTTCATAACCCACTCTTACGAAAGTGATGTTCATGATTGTTTTGAAAGCATTCTGAGTCTGGTTATCATCTTATACGAATTCAGGCAGATTTTTCCATCCATCAGTATTAATGGCTTCTTTAAACTAAGAGAGTATTGATGTGATAAACACTTGTTATATTCATCTGAGTTAATAAAGAACATGCATTGTCCAAGGTTGGTAGCTCTCCTCCATCACAGTAATATTCAGCAGCCACTTTACTCCACACGGCAGTGCCTTTATCAGTCACCATTGAGGAAAGAGCAGTTTTAATTGGGCCGCTTGACTCCTGGCAAGACTGGCAATTTGACCAGCACTTGAAAGTGAATGCATTTGCCATTAAACACACAGTCTCTTGGTAATCCAGAGTTTTATATTGTTAAGATTTCTCTTTTCAACCAATGACAGATTCCCATTTCTATAATGGCCTCACTTATGATATTAAAACCTCTACACAAAGCACAACTACTCCTGTTTTCTTCCATTGCATCTTTGTTTGGCACAGTTTGAATATCTTGTCTCTGATGCTGATACACCTTCATCACCTTTCTTCCCTGTTGTCTCTCTTCCACCTCCCATTGTCAGACGACCTCTTCGTAGATCTGGCTGCTACCCTATTTCTCTCACCAAGTGTGTTTGCTCATTTGAACCCCCTTCAAAGTTGATGTTTTTGGTCAGAAATGAAAGCTGCGTGCAATCTCAGCCTCTTCACCCAATGGTTTTCAAGGCTCTCCTAACAACCTCTGTTTAATATTAATCCATATTTAATTAGGAATCACTCGCAGCCTTTCTTGTTTACTTAGATCTGTTGTTCTCGGTGAAGTCAGGGCTTGGGGAGATGCTAGTGGGGTTGACTTGGGATTACTATTAATAATTAGGTCAGGAGGGAGATAGGCAGGCTGTCATCCAGGGGCTTTTGTTTTTCATTTCATTATTGTTAAAATTGTTGCATTATTATGCAACATACTGGTTGAACTGTAATACAGCTGGCTTTGTGGGAAAATATTTGCTGTTCTTGCTCGACAACCTTTAACTAATCTGAAAACATTTTATCCATATTTACAGTACATGTTGGATCCAACATCAAGATACTGCTTTGAAGGAAGTTATTTTAAAAATGTACTCTTTCAAAATGTAAGAACCATGGTCTGAAACTTAATTGTTTCACAACCGGGCAGCAATTCAGAGTAAACTTCCTGTCGCCTTTGAAAGAATGTGATTTGAAGGATGTACAAGGATGTTGAATGGGTCACATGACTGTGTCACATGACAACAAAAACGTCATCATTTTCAGATATCACCATTTACCTTGTCCATGCTTTAACACGAATATGTTGTCTTCAAATGTATCTACTTGGGAGAGCGTTTTAGAAACGTTTTCGCCGACAAAAACAAAGTCTCAGTGTGGACTAGGGCTGAAACGGTTAGTCGACGTCATCGGCAATGTCGACAATATAACATTTTCGACAAAAATGTTCGTTGTCGAATAGATGTTTGATCTCATTTAACGCAACATGAGATCACATTAAACTCTAATGATGGTGCTCGAGAGGAACACCGACCAGCCTAAACCACACAGCTCACAGTCCAGACACACTCCAAACTTTCCAAACAGCTTGAGGTGATGTAGATTAGAAACTATGAGGAAATTGTACAAAATTAGAAAAATATAGAAGCACTCTTGTTGTAAAATAAATTGGAGCCGGAGCTGCCATTCCACTGAGGCAAAACTTGCATGTCAGAGCATCTTTAAAGGAAACACCCCGGCATTATATCTTTAATGCATTCTTTGTTAAAGTTCAAATAATAAGGAAGCAGGACATGTAAATAAGTTCAAACTCTGAAACTGGCATTTCTCTGTGCGGTTAGCGCCTTTTCTATGAGTCCCAAGAAGTGACCCGATCTAAGGGGGAGAGATTGAAACTGCATCCCGGTGGATGCACACTCTGAAGCACACTTTGTAAAGCTAGATAATAACGTGATGGCTCGTGACATAGCTAGCTAGTGAATCATAAAATGTTTGTCATGGTGTATCTTATCATGAACAAAATCAGCGATACACAGATATAAGAGAGTTAAAGATGGATTGAAGTGAACAAAATGGTGAGAGAGATAGTCTTTACCCATAAGTTTTGGATTTGTTGTTGTTTTGGCTTGTTATCAAATATAAATATCTAAAACTCATTTAAAATAACGTACATTTGCATTAGGAGTTATACTCCAGAAGAAGAATTTGTTATCTGAGAATGTTGAATATAATATTAAATATTTAATTATTTTAAAATGTCTAAGAATCCTTAAAACAAGAGACATTTACGAAGCAACATATAACATAACAACATATAAGATATTTAGACTTGCTTTCAGAGAATCTTGAATATAGTAAATATATTTTGTCTTTACTGCACTGGCAGAAGTATGAAGAAGTAAAAAAAAAAATACACTTATGGACAAGTACATTTATATTCAAGATATGTTCTCTGAAAGCAAGTCTAAATATCTTATATGTTGCTTCTAAAGTAAATATATCTTGTTTTAAGGATATTATATTTTTAAATGGAAAACAAGAACAAACAATTGATGGAGACTTTTTGCAATGAAATTTTTACTGAATTAAACTTATTAAAAAGTGCTTCCTCCCCCCTTTCATTTTGTGAATGTCATTTAGAGGTATTTTTAAAAGATGATTTTGTCCTGTTTATTGTTAGTAAGCACATTTAAAACAACCTTTTTAGTCAAGACACAAGCTGAATAGTCGATTAAGAGCTAATGATTAATCATTGCAATAATCGCCTGAATAGTCTAATAATCGTTTTAATAATTGTTAGATTAGTCGATTATCAAAATAATTTGTTGCAGCCCTAGTGTGGACAATAAGCCAAAACATAGTGTAAAAGATGCTATTTTAAATATATCCTAAATAATCGGGATGTAGTTTAAAGCACCCAACCCAACCAACTTCCTTTAGTATCTAAAAACATGCCACAATTAGGACTGAAACGATTAGTTGACATTATCGACAACGTCGACAATAAAAAATTGTCGATTAAAATGTTCGTTGTCGAATAGTTGTTTGATTTCATTTAACACAACATAAGATATTTTGAAACACTAATGATGACGCATGAGAGCAGCACTTGAGCTCGCACATGATTGAGGAGAGGAAGAAAGAACAGATTACCGTCCAGACTCACTCCAAACTTTCCAAAAAGGTGGTGTAGATCGCAGAGTACTATAATACAAAATTGCAAACAGTGTCGTCGTGAAATAAAGCCGTAGCCTACCTGGTGTTCCGCTTGAGAAAAACTTGCCAGTCAGAGCGTCTAAAAAGAAAACACTGCGCCATTATATACTGTATTTAATGCATCCTTTATTAAAGTTAAAATAATAAGAAAGCAGGCTGTATAAATAAGCACAAACTCCGAAACTTGCATTTGTCTGTGCGGTAAGAGCCGCTTATGAGTCGCAAGAAAAACTGCACGAGAGAGTTTCAAACTTCTCACGCGGAGACGCTCAGCACTGGCGCGCGCTTGCTGCAGCTAGATTTTGTTTTTAGTGATTGCTCGCGACATAGTGAATTATAATATGAGTGTCACTGTGTGTATTTTATGGTGAATAAAATCGTCGATACGCAGCTCTATAAAGAAGAAAGAGTTTGTTGTTTGTGAGTTAAAGATGGATCGAAATCAAGTGAACAAAACCAGGATATCATGTTTGGGGGGGCATTTGGCTTGTTTGGGGGGCAACATAAACAATTGAAAAAATCGGTGCAAAATTAAGCTATACTACACACAATCTGTTTTAGTGCATATCTTTTTCTAAGCCAGGAACCCAGAGATAGGCACAGGGCCCCTATTAGACTATAGGGCTTAAACTGGATTTTTGTTGTGTCAGACCTCACTCATCTGCTAGCGATGGAAAAATATGCACAAAACAATCCACTATTAAATTGTAATTTATCATCAGATGCAGAGGCATTTCCAGCATTGAAGGACATCCGGGGATCAGCCTAGACAATTTTATTTTCACACTAGCAACCACTTCCCTGTAGTCCAAAGCTGGTGAGAGGGTATTCTTTGAGTTTTGCTCTGGCTGGGCCTGTTTCTACAGTTCCTAAATCTTCCACTCTAGTACTATCCTCAACATCCTTTCTCCTCCCTGAATCATCTGTGATGCAAAAGAACAGATACAGCACATAACTTATTGCAAATCAGCTTCAAACAACTAATTCATCAAGTGCTACATATGTCAAATTGTAGACCAATACCATTGAAGAAAATGTATTGGGAAGAGCAGATCAGTGGGATTGCCCGAAGATCTATCATGATTCTTGAATTTTCATGTACATTAACATAAAGTCATCACAAAAGAGTTATATTATAGTGAGTAAAGTGAGGTAAAAAAAATATTGAATATAAATAATTTATATTTTTTGACATAAATAGTCAAAATGATGTATAAGATCGTAAGTTAAAGCAATACATGAATGACTTTAGTCTAAGTTCATTGACACACTATGGCATCGAAATGTATGTAATTCTCATCATCTCTATGAGAATAATTCATCTGTCAAAATCCTTTCATTAGGATCATTGAGATAAACAATGTTTCACTTTTAACTTTCTCTAAAGTAAAGTGACTTTTTAATTGTTACCAGTTTCCATGCCTGATTCTGGCACAGCTGCTGCTGCTGCTCCTCAGTCTGTTGCTCATCTTTGCTACACTCTACAAAACCATTTAATCAAATCAAAGTGTATATTTCCTACAAACTAATATCACAAAACAAGTCTCACATACATTTTATGTTAATGCTTATTGGTTATCCTTAGCGAAAACAACACCTGATAAACAAGAAAAGTACGCTCCGAACGGGGCTCGAACCGCGGTTCCGGCGTGAGAGGCGACTGTGTTAACTCAGAACTACCAAGCTGCGTCAATCTAAACAGGGTGATTAGAGGCTACAACTCTTGAGGTTTAGCCTACTGTGGGTGAAAGCCAGCTAGATGATGATCTTAAGACTTTAAGGACAAAAACAAATGTGAATTCTTACCCACTGACTTCTTTTGGAAAAATCCCCAAAGCCTCATTTGCTTAATTTTTGCTGTCTTTCCTGCTAATTGCCGTTAACTCGCCACTAAGTAACGTTAGTTGATGTCAACGACTGTGCAAGCTCCTCCTCTACCTGCTGCATATTCAACAGAGAGGAAGAAACGGAGTCGCCCATAGGCTACCGAGAGCAAAGGAACTTATTCTATAGGCTAGATTATGCCTATGTCTATTTTACAGGCAGTATGTGCAAAGCCAAAGCACAATGAAATAAGGCAACTTATGATTTCGGGGGTTTACATAGGCTTTTGTCCGGTTTCATATTTGTCAGTCAACTATTCAAAATACATTCGGGGCTACACTCAAAACAACAGATGGACAGATTATTTCTCAAATTCTCAGGGGAGGCAGAGCTTATTACACTCACTGAGCACTTTATTAGGAACACCTGTACACCTACTTATTCATGTAATTATCTAATTAGTCAATCACGCGGCAGCAGTGCAATGCTTAAAATTATGCAGATACAGGTCAGGAGCTTCAGATAATGTTCACATCAACCATTAGAATAACAATTTCTGTAACTGCTGATCTCCTGGGATTTTCAAAAAATGAGTATCCTGAGTATGTTTCAAAGATTTGATGCCACTATCCTGACATGCTTTGGCAGCTCTTGCCAGTTTGTGTGCATTATTTATCAGACGGACAGTGAAAGTCAGTGGATGTACTGTCTGAGGCTGAGGCCAGTTGAAATTAGAATTTTAATAGTCACTGCAGTCTTTGACTAATTGTTCAGACAGTCACATAAAGCTGTGTAATATCTATTGTAGGATGAAATTAGTGTTCAGTTGGATGAAATGAGTACAGTATATCCTTTCAAAAGTTTCTTACTTCAAGTGCAAGGAAGACTTTCACAACTGTAATAAGATTATAGATTAGCAGCAGCCTCTACAATCAACCCACAGAAAACACTCATGCTTTGGTGAAGGCACACAGGAGCCAATGTTGACTTAATGTCAGCTATACATTTAGTGTTCTGCCTGCCTTGCCGGGCAAGGGCCAAGAAAGAGAATCTAATTTATCTCAAGTCTCAGAGGCATGATGACTGCCATACTCTTGACACACACACAAACACGTGTATACCCACATCCTTGGGTAAATACGCTTCCACCAGACTTTCTCTTTTGCTCTCTCACTCACTCACACAGGCACCCAAGCATGCCAAGGCATTCGCAGTGCACCAATGAGTTATCGAATGATTGACACCATAGCCACTGGTATTCATCAAAAGAATGCCACAATGAATGATGGTCTAAAATATGTTATGCATAGGTCTAAACTGATTCTTTTATGCCATTTTTTTTTTTCAGAAAGGCATTCCCATCGGGGCCTTTTGCAAAGACTTCAATGAGAAAACCAAGGACCTCAAAGAAGGCATCCCTCTTCCCATCAAGATCAATGTGAAGGTAATGTAACAACTAATTCTGAACACTGTTCAGATCTATGTCATCTATGTATAAATCTTTACCAGTCAGTCACAGCTGTGACGTCTTGGGGGCCTCATTAATACACTTTATTGCTTTCAGTTCATCTTCCTTTCATTTATTTTGTCACTTTTTTTTTTCTCTGTTTCTACAAATCCTTAAGGTACTCGTTTACATTTGCATTCAAAGTGCATTAGCAAGCAACATTAGATGCGTATTGAATGCCAAAGCACAGATTAGACCTTTTACCGCCATAATGATCAAATTAAGGTATTGACTGAAGTGGATTCAAGAGAAGAGCAAAACAGAATATTAGCCAATTCAGTGTATGCAGTTCATCTAGGCTGTTTATCTTCACTCTCACCTTCTCAAGATCTTCAGAACATTTATTATAATCTTTTTGTCAAGGACTCACTTTCCATTCTCACTTTTGCAGTCAAACACCATAAATGTACTCGAGCTCAGTGTGTCTTAGAGAAATGGGGGCGTCTGATGGATTTCTCGCTTGTGTGCATTAGCAGCATTTAGTCTTACTTTCTTTTGTACAATCAGTCTGTCTTTTTCCCCCATTTTTCATCCACCCTCAGTAACATAATGAGAGATCTAGCACTTTTTCCTGATTCTCAAGCTTGTAATAAAGATGGATTGACGGCTATTAGTAATGCTTGTGGAGTTGATGGCAGAGCGCAAGGGAGTTTGAGCAAAGCCCCATTATGAAGGTTGCAAGGAAAGGATTTTTATTATTGAGAGGTCATTGATCACAATTTTTTAATGTGGCACAACGAAATGAAAGGTCTCTGTCACTTATACATTACAGAACTATTGAAAGGCGCTTGTGTGTTTTCAATTGGAAATCACTGTTTAAATAACCCTCTTTGTCTGGGAGTGAAATGGGGTGATGCTGTTGTGTCCCCGACAGCAATGCAGACATTGAAAAGAAATTATATGGTCACATTATGCTCCTGCACTGCCACCCAACCCAGTCTGGGGTGTTTTAATGTTTCTGACTCATGTCTAATCCACCGTCTCAGTCAAAACCCAAACACATAATCTTTTCTTTATGACGATCAGGCAAGTATCCTTGGTCCAGTTCATGTCACCTTCATCTAGCTCATCCCTTTGTGGTTTACTGTCTGTTGTGGTAGCTTGAGTGTGGGAATTGTCAGCTTTTGTTGTTGGCATTCCACTGCAGGTACATCAGCTCTCATTCCATGACCAGCTGCAAGATGTTTTTAGAGGAAGAGAGCAAAATGTGCACTTCAATTATTTTCCGTTCATCCAATGTCCTTGTATTACATAAAAATAATTCACATTTTTATAATAATAATAATATGTTTTATTACACAACTCTCAGCAATACTTTATTTCGATCAGTCAGTCGTGTCATTTTGCAGTCCAATATTTTGGTATAATGCCAGCTAAACGGCATATTTGACCATTGTCCCTGGCAACCAATATCTTACACTGTGATAGTTTCATATCTCGTAGCATATCTTCTCACATAATAAATAATTTCATGTCCATTTATTTATTTATTTGGTAAGTACCCATGTAATAAGTGGGATAATGTACAGTGAGACGATAATTATCACAAAATAAGCCCCTTCAGGACAAGACCCCTCCAATTCACATTGGGGTTTTTCTGCACTCAAAAAAAATAAGTCATTACCCTTAATTGAATTTGAGAGTTAATTGAAGTTTAAAAAATATATATATATTCTTCATCCATTTAGTTTCATTCATCCAACATAATATAGTTGGATTAGATCAAGTCAGTGTATTATAGTAGATTTAAATCAACTTTATTATGTTTGTCAAACTTAATTTACTTATGTTTTATTTAATTAATTTTCTTATCTTGGTCCAACTTTATTTATTTTATTAATCATTAATATCCATGCCAGGTGAGCAAGTGTACAGACAGTCAAACTGTTGCACTGTCAATTCGATAGCAACTGCTTATAGAGCTAAGAAGCACTCGAATCAAACATCACTTAATAGTGAAAGTCCATCCTCAACCTAAGAACAAGTGCTAATCTTCACCACAATAGTAACCCCCAAAACTCATAACAGACTCTCTTTTTAAATACCAATATAACAGAACATTAAACATTAAAATCTCCTATTCTCAGTTTGATCAAAAATGCATAAAATAACACTTAATTTTAACATTTGTTCACCCCATCCAGTCCCGAGCAAAGCATGCTGGCAAATGGAAATCCCCTGCCCAGTTTCATCAGTGCTACAAAAATAATTAATGTAGTCCAAACTGGATTAAGAAAATTGTATTGGATTGAATGCAATGAAATTAAGTTGTGACAATGTTCTAGAATTTTGTTGCTTTAGGTAAACTGAACAATATTTTTTTTTATGTGATATAATTACTGTACATTATCCCTTATTTATTTATATAGTGCCTTTCACAAACCCAAGGACCCTTCACAATGCATGACATAAAATAAAAATAAAAACAACTTGAGCATCTTGTAACCAAAAATAAATGGAATACAAAAAAGAAAACGAAATATAACCAGAGTGAGCAAATAAGAGGAAATACAACAGAAATAATGTAAAACAACTTAATACAATTTAGTGATATCCTTGTGGTTATGCCCCAAGACAATCAGAATATGAAAGTACATTGCCAGTTGTCCAAACAAAGAGAAAATATCTATTTATGATTCTTTCTCTTAGTCCTAAGACCAGATAAAACCTTAAAGCTAGTGTCCTTTCTGTGATACTGATTAGGGTTTGACATTGAAGATTAGCCTGAGCTGTTTGTGATCTTTAGCTCTGGTTGAGTTTGCAGCACAATGCTTGCTTTAGGCTTTAGCTGGATGGCTGCAATGGATTTGAACCCAAGTCAGGCTTCGTGTGAAGTCCCAATTGTCCCATTAAACTGTCTGCTCTGCACTCATTGTCTTTGAGCCTCTCTACACAGACTAATCCCTGCCTTAAAGCTTTGGTTTCAGCAGGTCTGACATTCGCGCGCGCGCGCGCGTGTGTGCATGTGTGTGTGTCAGGGTGTGGATGTGTGCTTCTAGCTTAATTCAACTCTACCAAGTTTATGAGAGGCTGTCGGACTATGGATGGCAAAGAGAATCTGTCAGCCTCCAGAGATTCTATTGGACACTATAGAATTTGAGCTCTAGAAGAGAAAAGACTGTTACTGATACCACCCGCTATGTGTGATGAGCCTGGCAGAGCGAAAGTGATTGCTGGATGCACACAAACCCAAAAATGAAAACAACATTTTGTTCCAACAGTCTCTATAGGTGATTGTCAAAAACAGAAACCAACACACAATCCATAATTTTCCAGATGAACTACAGCACATAAAGCTTACAAAAGGGGTTTTTAACAGGGGGTTCACGGCAGTACAGCAGGGGGTCAGCAATTATTTTTTGATTGTTTGAAAATACTTTTTTGTTGAAAAAATGCTAATGCAGTAAACAAACAGATAATATTGTGTGAACTTCAACAAAAGTATTTTTCATGGTTAGTCCATGTTAACAAATGGAACCTTGTTACAAAGTGTTACAGTCTTCCTCACTGTCCTTGGCTCTAAAATATTTGATCTGCTATAAATTGCTCTTTGAGTGCAGTCTCTCTAAAATGGTTTAACATCCATATTCAATAATCATTAACAATTAGAAAAGTCATGGAAATTCATTGGTTCAAAAGAGTGGGAATTCTGTATTATAGGCCAGGATTTAAATGCAGAATTTTTTTAAAGTATGCATTCTATATCATTTATGTATCATTCATTGTATCGTTAATATAGGATTTTATGATTCTGATCTTTAGATAAAAAATCTAACCATAAAACAAAGTTTAAGTAACATTTTCTGCAGAAAAGCTTGCATATTTTTCTTTTTATATGCATGAGCATGTACTGAGCACAGCTTACTTTTCTTTCCTCTAGCCTGACAGGACGTATGACCTGAAAATCGGGCAGCCCACTGTGTCATACTTCTTAAAACAGGCTGCGGGCATTGCAAAAGGAGCCGGAAAGACGGGTAAGCCAGCCTCATTACAGCCAGGGCATTTGTGGTCATACTTCTCTCCCTACCATCTCTCAGCAGTCTATTTCTATATCTCGCCACTGCCTTATGTTTCAGTAATGGACAGGCTTTCCCCTACAGGGTGTTTTGAGTGAGATTTTTTGTTATTTATTTTTTTATTTTTTTTACTGATGATATATTGATGAATAGCTGCTGTGCTAAAGAGACAGCAGTGAAGATAGCACGTATAGAAAAGAGAATTATGGATTTGCTTCATTTTAATTTGTTCCACTTCTCAATTATTTTTTCTTATGCGCTCACTCTTCCCTTCCCCTTTCTTTCCTTTACCTCCTCACTTCATCTCTCATCTGTTTTGCTCAATCACTACCAACCACATCCCCTGCTGGTTTCTCTATTTGTGCTACTGTGTTTTATCACCTCTCTCGCTCCCCTCCCGCCACCTTTCTCTACTTTACTGTCTATCAGGCCATGAGACCGCAGGTATGGTGTCTGTGATGACCGTATATGAGATTGCACTTGTCAAATCCCAGGATGACAGCTTTAAGCTGCAGGACGCCTCTATACAGACCGTCGTCAAGAGCATCATCGGTTCGGCCAGATCCCTCGGAATCAAAGTCGTCAATGAGTAAGAATCCTTCAGACTTCATTCTAACACACATTCAAAACATACACTACCGGTCAAAAGTGTGTTCTAAAAATAGTAATAATAAAGTACTGATTCTTTTTCCACATTTTATAAAGGCATTAAGGCATTCCCCATGTATTAGATTCCCTCACAATTATTCTGGGTTCCCTGGCAATACCTTTATCTATTCCTTACAAAAATAAATCATTCATTTTATTACAGAAACCTTGGTATTTGTAGTAAAACGGTAGTAACCAGAAAATTGCCATTATTTACTACAGTAACTAATAGTTCAACTGTATGATTTTACTACAGTATATTTTAACCATAATATTCATAGTAAAAGCAAAGTAACAATACCTGAAAACCAAAAAACAAGGTTACTACAGTTTTACTATAGTAACACCATGGTTAGTGGTAGAATTGTGTTTATTTAAAACCAAAAGAAATATAATAATAAACATGCCCTTACTAAAACATTAACCATGGTTAGCCATAGTAAACATGCAGTTTCAAGGGAACCATTTTTGTGGTAAGAACCATTGCTTTTAAAACCATGGTACATGTACCACAAATTAACCATGGTGTTACTTCAGCAAAACTTACCATGTTTTTGACAGAATTATTTAAATTACTTATTTTATTGTTTTGGTTTTCCAGGATATAGTACTACAGTTTTACCACAAATGTAATGGTTAAATATATAAGCTTACTGTAGTAAAACCATGGTAAACCTTGTGGTTATGGTTTTACTACAAATACCATAATTGAAATATAGTTACTCTAATAAAACCATGGATAATGTATGAATAAAGGAATTGCAAGGGAACCCAAAATAATTTCAGAAAATAAATCGATAACACTTTAAAATAAGGTGCCATGTGTTAACATTAATTAACAACACTAGTCGTTAGCAATAACAATAAACAATTTTTTTAATTATTTTACCGCATTTACTAATCTTGGTTAATGTTAGTTTTAACAAGTAAAGTTTTGAAATCAAAATTTGCATTAGTTATTAACTAAAATTAACTTGGATTAATAAATCCTGTAAAAGTATTGTTCATTGTTAGTTCATTCATGATACCTAATACATTAACTAATGTTAACAAATGGAATGTTATTTTAGAGTGTTACCAGTACATTCACTCACTGTGCTCTAAGGCAGTGGTTCTCAAACGTTTTGAAGGCCCCCCCCACTATCCAAGACGATATTTGAAGGCCCCCTCGCTGGAAACTAGACATGATTGATTCAAATAATTAATTGTGGCTAATTTTTGGTTCTAGACATTTCAGAAAGAGTGTTTATAATTTGTGGGCATACATCTTTAATTATTTTTAGCATTTTAATTCAGTTTATATAGCATTTTAATTCTGAAGCCCCTAGTGGGTCCCGGCCCCCTGGTTTAGAACCACTGCTCTAAGGGGCTCCGTAGAAATGTGTGACGTATGTAGTAACCACAATTTTTTTTTTGTAAAAACGGATTGAATCTTACATTTAGCTGCTTCTTGAAACATAAATTCACTCTATTCACTTTTGACTGGTAATGCCATTTTTTGGTTGCTTACAAAATTTTCTGTTTTAATATTCAACCACCTTCTTTGCATTGCTGGTCCCTACGTTCTATGGTGAGTTTTAAACATCAATCTTTTCCTTGAATAAATATTGCAAACAGCATCCCACCACCTACTAAAAGCCTTAATAAGAGATTTGAATAAGTCATGACTGAATAAATCAAGTCTTACTTCCGACACCCACCAATGAATTTAGTTGTGCTCATGTAGATTTATTTTTTTTTTATTCCATTTCTTCATGGGCTAGAATTTAGCTTGATTTGCAGCCTTTTATAAATAAATCGTAAAATTCATGTTTTGTATAATTATTTACAATCGTAAGGAATGCTACTAGCTTATTTATTGAGAGCATTCATAAAGGGGTGTTAGCTGCCATAGCTTTTTCTTATTGCTCTGTTAATACGGTGTGCATCATTGTCATTTTACCATTTAAATAAGGCAACTTTTGGAGGGACAGAAAAAGCTGTGTGATCTGGTAGCTTTTCAGAGTCTTGTCTTTTTCTGAAACTGATGCTCTTTAATAAATGAACCATGTTACTGACTCACAAATGCTCAGAACCATCCTTTGTGCATGAAGGAAGAGCAATGCTCTCCTTGCATTTCAAATGATTGAAGGACATTTTGAAATTGTAATGTAGATGTATCTGTTGAAATGCCTCTCATCCCATCTTCTCTTACCCTCCACTGACATTCTCATGAGGTTTCCCCCCTTCCTCTCTTGTCATCACTCTGTCAGCCTGTCACCAGACGAGTACAGGGAGTTTCTCGGAGAGCGTGAAAGACTGAGGGCTGAAGCAGAAGCAGCCGCCGCCGCTGAGGCAGCAGTCGGAAAGAGAAAATGAAGAGCTGGTGTTTGCTGGAGTTATTTATCATTGCGTGTCTATGGACCTTAAAACTGATTGTACGACTTTGGAATTTGGAATTTGCTAATAAAATGTGCTGATTAGCTTTCGAATTTATTTAAGTGTTTATTCAATGTTGATTATGTCCTGTCTCTTTCTTCCCATATTCTCTTTTCTGTACCTCCCCCACTCTTGTCTTTTCTTTTTTCTCTGCCTCCTACAACCTTTTTTAGTCTTTTGAGCCACTTTCACCTACTCTTTTACTCTGTCTCTCTCTCTCTCTCACACACACACACACACACACACACACACACACACACACACACGCATCCCTGACTCACCCTCTTTGCCTCACCATCTTTGGGTTTTGCATAAATGCCACGTCTTTGACAACTGTGGTGGAGCAGATTGCCCATGGCAACAGTAACAAAATATACAGTAATAGTTGATATGCAATGACAAAGTAGGACATGTCATGTATACAGTATACTTAACAGTATACAGTGGCCTATACAGTGTGCTTTTGTTTGTGATGTTTTTTGACACTCTTTCCCGATCAGTTCAAACATATAAGGAATTTTCTAACCCCGCTGCTCTGTTTCACGGAAACCTGTGAGGACATCTGCCGGGCTTACAGCTGTTCAGAGCGGATCGCGTTATGGAATCATTGGAGGAAACGAGAGGCGGTGGAACATGCTTTTACATCAGTGAAATATGGTGTACAGTAGAGGTCTGCAACCCGACCTGTGCCCGACGGGGTCCCAAAAACCCGTCAGATTCGGTTAGTTTTTTAAGTACAACTTTGTGGTTGTTCAGGTTTGTAATGATGTAATTATTTTAAATATTTTAAAAATAAAATGCGATACATTTATTTGAGATATATTATTTTGTTAATTTGAATGTATCTTGCTTGTTTGCACATGCTCTAACATGTCACAGACACGTGCGAACAAACAAGGAGAGGAAAGTCTGTGATTAGCACGCTCTGCACAATGAGCGAAATACAACAAAACAATTTATAAGGGAGAACTTATAACTATACCAAATGAGGCTGGGAAAGCTTTATTGTGGAAAATTTTTTATCTTGTGGTTACAACTGTTAAACAGCTCACCAGTTATGTGCAAGTCTTGCCATGCTTATTTCACCTATGATAGAAAAAGGACCGGTACATCATCTCTTCAGAGTCACGTTGACCGTGGATGCATTCGTTCAGTTGTAGCCTGCCAAGTGTCTTGTCAGAGACAAGCGTCTGTGTTTGAATATACATTTGCGTCTTTTAAATCTGTACGTCTACTGTGAAATCCCATTTTACAGAAAGGTGCTTAAAGTTTTGATGTCATGATATTAGGTCCTTCAACACAATTGTGGGAAAGGGTTTTGTTGACCTAGCATAAGAACTAATAAATGTTGGAGCTTTCCATGGTCGCGTCCCAGGAGAGAGTGTGCTACCAGATCCCACAACCACTTCTTGGAGATGTCAGGAGGTCACCGTTATGAAACAACAGAATGTGGTCAAAGAAATATCAGAGATTATGCGATATATGATTAATATGGGGATGACCACCAACATGTGGACTGATGATTACCTCAAAATCAGTTACCTACCAATCACTTGCCACTATATCACACCAGAATATCTGCTTAATAGCAGAGTCCTAACTATTAATTATAATTAAATATATAACTAAACACCACTGCAAACCAGTGGCTACAGACAGCCCGCACAATGCTATTATCCGTGAGCAACATCTTGAATGGCTGAACTGCAAAATTAAAAATCAAGAGGCTACAAAATCTTATTATATTTCTATGGCCAACATTCTGCCAGCTCCGCATGCTGTCCTGGCATGAAAGAAAGGAAATTCACCAAGAGGCCAGACATTAGATAGCCTGCTTCACAACACATGGTGATTAGTCCACCAGTGAAATCCCTGCACCTAAGAGAAGCAAGAATGTAGTGGCAGAGTTTGAGGAGTGGGTGAACGTGCCCTTGAGTGAACAGATGATGACGTTCAACAGTACATCAGCCACAACCACACTATGGAAGTTGAGTGGGATGTGTTGGGTTGGTGGAAAAATAATTATGGGTTGTTCCCATTGCTTTCTAGACTCTTAATTGTATTGAGCATCCCTGCAAGTAGCAGCAGCGAGAGAATTTTCAGTGCAGCAAACCATAGCGACTAACTTTTAACCATTCAGCATGTAGATGCTATTCTCTTCCTTCATAACTCATTGATAGAGATGTTACGATTGTAAATAGTTGTGTTAGACAAAGGTTAAACGTTTGTAAAACCCAGTCTCACACCCCTACCCCACTCTGATCTTAACTTCACACACACCAATACCTCCTGGAACCCCCTCCTCCCCCCTCCTGCTACTCAATCTGCACTTATGATCTGTGAGGAGGATGTGTGCCGGGTCTTTCGGAAGCAAAAGTCTAGGAAAGCTTCAGGCCCATGCAGTGTTTCACCTGCCTGCGCTGACCAACTGGCCCTCATCTTCACAAAGATCTTCAATAGATCACTGGAGCAGTATGAAGTTCCCTGCTTCTTGAAATGCTCCACCATCATTCCAAAAATAATCACCAAAACAAAATAAAAAATCACAGGACTTAATGACTACAGACCTGTCGCTCTCATGTCTGTAGTCATGAAGTTGTTTGAGAGACTGGTTTTTGCTACCTGAAGGACATCACTAGACCCCTGCTTGACCCTTGGCTGTCAATATGGACTAAATTATATCTTGCAACGCTTCAACAGACCTGGGACTTATCAGTTCAGCCTTAAATACCATCATGCCTGATCTTCTGTCAACCAAACTGGCCCATCTCTCCATGTCCACCCCAATGTGTGTATATATATATATATATATATATATATATATATATATATATATATATATATATATACACTCACCTAAAGGATTATTAGGAACACCATACTAATACTGTGTTTGACCCCCTTTCGCCTTCAGAACTGCCTTAATTCTACGTGGCATTGATTCAACAAGGTGCTGAAAGCATTCTTTAGAAATGTTGGCCCATATTGATAGGATAGCATCTTGTAGTTGATGGAGATTTGTGGGATGCACATCCAGGGCACGAAGCTCCCGTTCCACCACATCCCAAAGATGCTCTATTGGGTTGAGATCTGGTGAGTGTGGGGGCCATTTTAGTACAGTGAACTCATTGTCTTGTTCAAGAAACCAATTTGAAATGATTCGAGCTTTGTGACATGGTGCATTATCCTGCTGGAAGTAGCCATCAGAGTTGGGTACATGGTGGCCATAAAGGGATGGACATGGTCAGAAACAATGCTCAGGTAGGCCGTGGCATTTAATCGATGCCCAATTGGCACTAAGGGGCCTAAAGTGTGCCAAGAAAACATCCCCCACACCATTACACCACCACCACCAGCCTGCACAGTGGTAACAAGGCATGATGGATCCATGTTCTCATTCTGTTTACGCCAAATTCTGACTCTACCATCTGAATGTCTCAAGAGAAATCGAGACTCATCAGACCAGGCAACATTTTTCCAGTCTTCAGCTGTCCAATTTTGGTGAGCTCTTGCAAATTGTAGCCTCTTTTTCCTATTTGTAGTAGAGATGAGTGGTACCCGGTGGGGTCTTCTGCTGTTGTAGCCCATCCGCCTCAAGGTTGTGCGTGTTGTGGCTTCACAAAAGCTTTGCTGCATACCTCGGTTGTAACGAGTGGTTATTTCAGGCAAAGTTGCTCTTCTATCAGCTTGAATCAGTCGGCCCATTCTCCTCCGACCTCTAGCATCAACAAGGCCTCACAGGTTTCCGTGAAACAGCAGCGGGGTTAGAAAATTCCTTATATGTTTGAACTGATCAGGAAAGAGTGTCAAAAAACATCACAAACAAAAGCACACTGTATAGGCCACTGTATACTGTTAAGTATACTGTATACATGACATGTCCTACTTTGTCATTGCATATCAACTATTACTGTATATTTTGTCACTGTTGCCATGGGCAATCTGCTCCACCACAGTTGTCAAAGACGTGGCATTTATGCAAAACCCATTGAAATTGAACAGGTGTTCCTAATAATCCTTTAGGTGAGTGTATGTATATATGTGTATATATATATATATATATATATATATATATATATATATATATATATATATATATATCAGCTATATATATATATAATCAGTATATATATATATATATACACACCTGTATATGTATGTATATATACAGTGGGTACGGAAAGTATTCAGACCCCCTTCAATTTTTCACTCTTTGTTATATTGCAGCTATTTGCTAAAATCATTTAAGTTCATTTTTTTCCTCATTATTGTACACACAGCACCCCATATTGACATAAAAACACAGAATTGTTGACATTTTTGCACATTTATTAAAAAAGAAAAACTGAAATATCACATGGTCCTAAGTATTCAGACCCTTTGTTCAGTATTTAGTAGAAGCACCCTTTTGATCTAATACAGCCATGAGTCTTTTTGGGAAAGATGCAACAAATTTTTCACATCTGGATTTGGGTATCCTCTGCCATTCCTCCTTGCAGATCCTCTCCAGTTCTGTCAGGTTGGATGGTAAACGTTGGTGGACAGCCATTTTCAGGTCTCTCCAGAGATGCTCAATTGGGTTTAAGTCAGGGCTCTGGCTGGGCCATTCAAGAACAGTCACGGAGTTGTTGTGAAGCCACTCCTTCATTATTTTAGCGGTGTGCTAAGGGTCATTGTCTTGTTGGAAGGTGAACCTTCGGCCCAGTCTGAGGTCCAGAGCACTCTGGAGAAGGTTTTCGTCCAGGATATCCCTGTACTTGGCCGCATTCATCTTTCCCTCGATTGCAACCAGTCGTCCTGTCCCTGCAGCTGAAAAACACCCCCACAGCATAATGCTGCTGCCACCACCATGCTTCACTGTTGTCACTGTATTGGACAGGTGATGAGCTGTGCCTGGTTTTCTCCACACATACCGCTTAGAATTAAGGCCAAAAAGTTCTATCTTGGTCTCATCAGACCAGAGAATCTTATTTATCACCATCTTGGAGTCCTTCAGGTGTTTTTTAGCAAACTCCATGCAGGCTTTCATGTGTCTTGCACTGAGGAGAGGCTTCCGTCGGGCCACTCTGCCATAAAGCCCCGACTGGTGGATGGCTGCAGTGATGGTTGACTTACTACAACTTTCTCCCATCTCCCGACTGCATCTCTGGAGCTCAGCCACAGTGATCTTTGGGTTCTTCTTTACCTCTCTCACCAAGGCTCTTCTCCCCGATAGCTCAGTTTGGCCGGACGGCCAGCTCTAGGAAGGGTTCTGGTCGTCCCAAACGTCTTCCATTTAAGGATTATGGAGGCCACTGTGCTCTTATGAACCTTAAGGGCAGCAGACATTTTTTTGTAACCTTGGCCAGATCTGTGCCTTGCCACAATTCTGTCTCTGAGCTCTTTAGGCAGTTCCTTTGATCTCATGATTCTCATTTGCTCTGACATCAGGGGCGTGTCTAGAGCATTTTCAGTGGGGGGGCCATGCTGGGGCACTGCCTCCAAATGGGGTGGCCGCCAGTGACCAAAAAAAAAAGCGAAATTCTACAGTATATTACGTAAATCCTATTGATTTTATTATTTTTTTAACTTGAATAAAGTTACTTGTAAACAAAGGTAGTAATAAAGCACATTTATGATTAATTTAGTTTTTTGTCATCCCTGTATATATCCATTAAGTTAAATTTAAGAGCCAGTGTTTATTATTTTTAGTGTTTTCATAAAACTAACAAGTTTATAAAATAAAAGCAATTTTAATAATGAGCCATTTTAAAAACCCAGAAGCAGAAATGATGTCAACTATTTTCTTTTAATTAGTTTGGCCATTACAATATACAGTAGTTTTATTCACAATCTCTTTCAAATAATAATAATTAAAAATAAAAATTCCCCCCACTGTAATAATTCAAATGGTTTGGCCAAATCATCATAGTGTTTCATTCAACATTTCTTTCAGATTCATTTACAAAAAAGCTGAGTAACACAGAGTTAAAGTTTTAGCACTGTAACGGTTCAAATGAAAACACCACAGTTTAAAAATAAAATATGGAACCATTACATTGTGCTCTGCTAATATATTAAAGAACAGTCTTTAGTTTAGAAACAATAAAAACAGTAGCAGAAAGAGAGGAAAACAGTCGAAAAAGAAAGAAGGCAGACCTCATCTAAAACAGCTGGATTCTTCTGTTTCGGTGGTGACTGGCAAGCTCACCAGTATTATTTATAATGGTTGCAGAGTTATTATCTATATTGATTAAAAATAATGGTATTGAAGGTATTTCAGTGTTGGATAGACATGTACTTATAAGTCAGTTTGCTGACGATACAACATTGTTTCTAAAGAATGTATATGAAATTCCATGAGCTTTACATTCTATTAACCAGTTTTCTAAAGCTTCGGGGCACATTTAAACCTAAACAAATGTGTTATGTTAACACTGCATGAGTTTCCTTTGCAGTCATTATCTAATATACAAATTAAAAGGGAAGTTAAATATTTAGGGATTATTATTTCTAAAGATAAAGATGTTATGGAGAATAAAAATGTGTTGAATAACATAGATAAATGTAAGTCCATATTGAATAGATGGCTGCAGAGGGATCTTACAATTTTTGGAAGGGTTCTTTTATCTAAAATGGATAGTTTGTCCAGACTCATCTATCCAGCCTTCTCCTTGCCCATATCGACATGAATGATTAAATTAATAACTAAGGTGAATTTTAAATTTATTTGGAGAAATAAGTGTTTTCAGTACATTAAAAAGGAGGACATGATTAAAAAATATGAAGACGGTGGGGTGAATGCTATCGATTTTGACATTATGAATGGTGTTTTGAAATTGAAATGGTTAAAATCCTTCATTCCTTTTGGTTTATTGTCCCCAATGCTATCTTTAACAAACTGGGGGGAATACACTTTCTGTTATGTTGTGACTTTGAGTGCACCTCGTTACCAGTTAAACTTTCATCCTTCCATCAGCAAGTGCTGCTCTATTGGAAACTATTGTTCAAACATAACTTCACTCCTCACAACACTCCAGTTTGGAATAGTAGATATATAAAATTTGGCAGAAAATCTGTATATCTTGAAGAATGGATATCTAAAGGGATTTGGGCTATTGCCCATTTCTTGGATGATAATGGAAATTTGTTACTGTATAGAGAGTTTTGTGAGATATTCCAAGTACAGAGTACCGTTAGTATTTGTAATAGAATGATTAGAGCTATACCAATTCCGTTAAGATTAATGGTTAAAGAAGACATGTTGTACTCCAAAATCTCCCCAGTACTGAGACACCTCTCCTTAGAAGGTTGTGATTTTTGTGATAAAAAATGTACAAATAGAGCCATTAGAATTTTTTTTTTACAGGCATATTACCCAAACCCAATTAGATGGGAATACGTGCTTAAAGATTTTGATAAGGTTGAAATATAAAAAATTTGGAAAAATTATTTGTCTTTTCCTCTCCCTCCTAAAGCTAAGGAGGTGAACTTCAAAATTTTAAATGAGATTTATCCTACTAAAGAATTTTTAAGATTGAAATTTTATTTTGATGTGAATAATTGTGTTTTTTGTGAAACAAATATTGAAAATCTAGAGCATGTCTTCTTTGATTTTGATCTGGTGCAACCCTTTTGGAGTGAGGTGCAGAATTGGTTAAGGTCTAAAAATTAATAGTATTAATTTCTTGTTATGTTTTGGAAAGTTTTTCATTCATAAATGCAGATGGTTTAAATCTAAACCCAACTTTAATCACTGGATGAATGAGGTTAAACTCTTGTGCAAATCTTTAAAATTTGTTAAAAATCAGAAAGCCCTTAAACTGATTTCTCTTTTGGATACGTTTAAATTAATTAAAAAGTCCCTTTTTATTTATTTTTGTTTTTTTTCTATTTAATTATTGGTTTGTTCATAGTGTTTTCTGTTCTTTGTACTAGCTTTGCTCAACCTATGGCTGAACAATTGAGGTTATATTCAGAGATTTGTTGATGTACCTTGTTTGTTTGTGTTGTTGAAGGATAATAAAAATAAAAAGTATGTCGAAACAATTTACGGCAATTGTAGACAGTAGTTATTTGAGAAAATTTTTATGTATATTTTGATAAGTCACTTGTGATTTGTATTCTTTTTTTGGCAATAAAGATGACTTTATTAAGCTTTAAAAAAATAAATAATAATAAATAAAATAATTCTTTGAATCACGAACTTCAGTAGAGTCTATAACCTGATTGGCCGTAAAATGAACCAATCACAAGACATCTTATAGGGGGGGCACCTGGGGTGGCCAATCGAATTTCAGGGGGGGGCCGGTGCCACCACGTAGACCTGCCCCTGTCTGACATGCACTGTGAGCTGTAAGGTCTTATATAGACAGGTGTGTGGCTTTCCTAATCAAGTCCAATCAGTATAATCAAGCACAGCTGGACTCAATTGAAGGTGTAGAACCATCTCAAGGATGATCAGAAGAAATGGACAGCACCTGAGTTAAATATATGAGTGTCACAGCAAAGGGTCTGAATACTTAGGACCATGTGATATTTGAGTTTTTCTTTTTTTATAAATGTGCAAAAATGTCAACAATTCTGTGTTTTTCTGTCAATATGGGGTGCTGTGTGTACAATAATGAGGAAAAAAAATGAACTTAAATGATTTTAGCAAATGGCTGCAATATAACAAAGATTGAAAAATGTAAGGGGGTCTGAATACTTTCCACACCCACTGTGATATATATATATATATATATATATATATATGTATATGTATATGTATATATATATATATATATATAATATACATATACATATATATACACACACACACACCAAAAGTTTGGAATAATATACAGATTTTGCTATTTCGGAAGGAAATTGATACTTTAATTCACTAAAGTGTCATTCAACTGATTACAAAGTATTATCATTACATTAGTGATGTATAAAACAGCACCAACACTATTTAAAAAAAAGTAATTTTTGATCAAATCTTGACAGGCTCCATTTCCAGCAGCCATCACTCCAACACCTTTTCCTTGAGAAATCATGCTTGCCATTATATCAAACACAATTGAAAGCTATTTGGTTCATTAAATGAAGCTTAACATTGTCTGTCTTTTAATATATATATATATATATATATATATATATATATATATATATATATATATATATATATATATATACTTGCCACAGTATGCAATAGACTGGCATGTCTTAAGGTCAATATTAGGTCAAATATAGCACCAAAAAAAATAAACCGCTTTCTCTAGAAACTCATCATTCAATCATTGTTTTGAGGAATGAAGGCTATGCGATGCTTGAAATTTCATACAAAGGTGGATACTACAGTCTTCAAAGACAAAGGACAACTGGCTCTAACAAGGACAGAAAGAGATGTGGATGACCAGATGTACAACTAAACAAGAGGATAAGTACATCAGAGTCTGTAGTTTGAGAAATAGTCCTCACATGTCCTCAGCTGACAGCTTCATTTAATTCTACCTGCTCAACACCAGTTTCATGTACAACAGTAAAGAGGAGACTCAGGCCTTATGGGAAGAATTGCAAAAAAAAAAAAGAAAAAAAAAAAGGCACTTTTGAAACCGAAAATGACAAAAAGAAAATTCTAGAGTGGGCAAAGAAACACAGACATTGGACAACAGATCATTGGAAAAGAGTGTTATGGATATTAACCCCATTGAGCTTTTGTGGGATCAGTTAGACTGTAAGGTGTGTGAGAAGAGCCCGACAAGACAGCCACATCTATGGCAATTGCTGCAGGAAGTGTGGGGTGAAATGTCACCTGAGTATCTGGACAAACTGACAGCTAGAATGCCAAGGATCTGCAAAGCTGCCATTGCTGCATGTGGAGGATCTTATTATGAGAACTCTTTGAAGTAGTTTAAGAACTTCTGAATTTTTTTTTTTCAAATTGTAGTAATAATTATTAATGTTTTATATATATATATATAAAACTGGGTACATACAAACTGCCAGAAAGATTATTCTCAATACTTTAGTTATAATTACTAGCAATGTTCTGTTATTTCAAAACATGTATTGGGATACAGATTGGGGAAGGAACCAAATTAATGCTATTTGGATGAGCAAAACAGTGTCAGAATACAGAAATTCTGTGATGTATAGTTCCATCTGTGACAAGAGTAGCCAGACACCAATAATCAGTGATAGACTTTCAAAAGCTATCAAATCACTTACTGTAAAGTTTCTGAATGTTTACCAAATGCTTAACAAAAGTGAATAACGCACTAAGCCATTTTTTTCTGCCAATAAGTGTCACAATAAAAATGTGGCTCTTTGTTTGAGTTGAAAGAGATTGCTGTTCCTGGAGTCACTGACATTGAGAGTGCTCTATCAGATAAGGAAGCCTGGATTGAGTCACACAAATAATTACAATTTCACTAAGAACAGGTTTTCAGAGTTAAAGCTGAGGTGTGATATTTTTTGTGCCACTGAAGTCACCAAATGGAATTGCAAAAAAAAAAAAAAAATTCAAACAGGATTTCTTAAAAGACCATCTGGCTGTAATCAGTTAGGCAAACAGTCCAGGTTGCTATGTTGGGCTGGTTGGCATGCTCAAACAAACAGAGCATCAGTATTTACACTTTCTGTTAAATCAACCAACAAACGACATACTTATAGTTATCTCTGCTTATTAGGATGGGATAGGAGAAAGTATTTTAAGAGAAGACTTACTAATAGGAAGAGGACATGTAACGAGAATGTTATCTCACATGTGACCTTGTGTTTTTTTCTTTTTTTAATGAGTGCTTGCAGTAATATGATGGTGTTTTTACGAGTTAAGACGAGTCTCCTCTTGAGACACGGTCATAGAGAAAACTCGTTGCGGATCTCATAGAACAAATTTTGCATAATCCAACCCCATTATTTTTATATGCCTATAAAGACCCCACAGACTACACTACCTCCAAAGTTAAAGTAAGGAGGCACCTCATTAAACCACTCTGTGTGAATTATATAGTGGCTATGTACTGCATCCTGCATTCTGCATTATATACAGGTGAAACTCGAAAAATTAGAATATCGTGCAAAAGTTCATTAATTTCAGTAATTCAACTTAAAAGGTGAAACTAATATATTATATAGACTCATTACAAGCAAAGTAAGATATTTCAAGCCTTTATTTGATATAATTTTGATGATTATGGCTTACAGCTTATGAAAACCCCAAATTCAGAATCTCAGAAAATTAGAATATTACATGAAATCAATAAAAAAAAGGATTTTAAATACAGAAATGTCGGCCCTCTGAAAAGTATAATCATGCATATGTACTCAGTACTTGGTTTGGGCCCCTTTTGCATTAATTACTGCCTCAATGTGGCGTGGCATGGATGCTATCAGCCTGTGGCACTGCTGAGGTGTTATGGAAGACCAAGATGCTTCAGTAGCAGCCTTCAGCTCTTCTGCATTGTTTGGTCTCATGTCTCTCATCTTTCTCTTGGCAATGCCCCATAGATTCTCTATGGGGTTCAGGTCAGGCGAGTTTGCTGGCCAATCAAGCACAATAATACCATGGTCATTGAACCAGGTTTTGGTACTTTTGGCAGTGTGGGCAGGTGCCAAGTCCTGCTGGAAAATGAAGTCAGCATCTCCGTAAAGCTTGTCTGCTGAAGGAAGCATGAAGTGCTCTAAAATGTCCCGGTAGACGGCTGCATTGACTCTGGACTTAATAAAGCACAGTGGACCAACACCAGCCGATGACATGGCTCCCCAAACCAACACAGACTGTGGAAACTTCACACTGGACTTCAAGCATCTTGGATTGTGTGCCTCTCCATTCTTCCTCCAGACTCTGGGACCTTGGTTTCCAAATGAGATGCAAAATTTGCTCTCATCAGAAAAGAGGACTTTGGACCACTGAGCAACAGACCAGTTCTTTTTTTCTTTAGCCCAGGTAAGACGTTTGACATTTGAAGCCCATGTCCAGGACACGTCTGTGTGTGGTGGCTCTTGATGCAGTAACTCCAGCCTCAGTCCACTCCTTGTGAAGCTCCCCCACACATTTGAATGGCCTTTTCCTGACAGTCCTCTCCAGGCTACGGTCATCCCTGCTGCTTGTGCACCTTTTTCTTCCACACTTTTCCCTTCCACTTAACTTTCTATTAATGTGCTTTGATACAGCACTTTGAGAACATCCAACTTTTGCAATTACCTTTTGAGGCTTTCCCTCCTTGTGGAGGGTGTCAATGATGGTTTTCTGCACAACTGTCAGGTCAGAAGTCTTCCCCATGATTGTGAATTCAACTGAACCAGACTGAGAGACCATTTAAAGGCTCAGGAACCCTTTGCAGGTGTTTAGCTGATTAGAGTGTGACACTTTGAGCCTACAATACTGAAGCTTTCCACAATATTCTAATTTTCTGAGATTCTGAATTTGGGGTTTTCATAAGCTGTAAGCCATAATCATCAAAATTATATCAAATAAAGGCTTGAAATATCTTACTTTGCTTGTAATGAGTCTATATAAAATATTAGTTTCACCTTTTAAGTTGAATTACTGAAATTAATGAACTTTTGCACGATATTCTAATTTTTCGAGTTTCACCTGTAGTTATTTTGAATAAGTTCTTAATTTGTTACTCAAAAAAAGCAACTTGCTGTCTCAAGAGTAGGCTATTTACCTATACTAATTTTGCCCTATAACTATTATCTCTATACTTACAGAGTTGGGGAGTAAAATAATACATGTAACAGGATTATGTATTTAAAATACAAAATATTAGTAACTATTACAATTTAAATAGCTGCTAATCAGAATACAGTTCGCATGATATGAGCGCGAAGCGATCATCTGTGTTCCGCAACTGCTTTTGGGTCCTTAACGTATAACATGCGAGTAAGGGCAGCTGGTGGACTTTCTGGTGCCCTCCTAGGGTAAAAATTGTGCCCCCCTAGGCAGTTGGTGCCCTTTGAAGACAGTGTAGTCTGCTTATAGGGAGCCGCTGTACTGACTCTACCCTCACTTGCAACCTTGCCAATTTGTTTGCTTTGGAGACCTGGCTGGAGTCACACAGCATGCCCTAGATTCAAACTCGTGACTCCAGGTGTGGTAGTCAGTGTCTTTACTCACTGAGCTACCCAGGCCCCCCGAAAGAACCTTTTTGTAAATTGCCATGTGAACATTTAGCTTTATGCTATGCTAAAATGCTATTTCTTGCCATTTTACGTGCACCTGTGACCAGGCATGATCATATTTTTTTAATCAAGGAAATCCACCTTTTTTTTTCTCTCTAGTAAAATCTTTTCTATTAGGACAAACATTGTATTCTTGATGAGAATCTTTGTATTGTTTTTCTGTAAAAATATAAATAATCCTTAAAACAAGATCACTTTGCTTTATCTTGTTTTAGAAGCAACACTGCATGAGATATTTAGTCTTTTTTCTGATAATTAATAAAAAATAATAATAATTGTCTAAACAAGTGAAAAATATATCAGTGCTGAAGAAGTAATCCTAATATCTAGATTACATACCATATCTAACGGAATATATTACAAATGACATTTTACAGCACGTAATCTGAAGTGGAATACATTTTGAAAGTAACCCTACCCTAAGTTTACACCATATCACTATAAACAACCTTCCATAATTGTTTCTTTTCAAGCTAATTATGTTGCTCCGTTATTAAATTGACATTTAATTAGCTTGATATACTTTGTGACCAGAAAATAAATACTTTTTTTTTAAGCCCAACATTGAAAAGATAGGAAAATTTGCCTCGAGGACAGCCGCCTTTACAAAATATGCTGTCAGAAAGATTGCGAGTAAATTAGTTTTTATGCAAAGTTGCCATTTTATTTGGTTAATAAAATATATGACCAAATTGGAGTAGCCAAGGTTATTTCGAAAGTGAAAGTGGTCAAATATATAAACACCCGCAACGATCACTCCATAGCAGTTGGTTTTCTTTCCCCTCTACTTGTCCCTACAGCAACAGATGAGTTACCATCTTTTTTTTATGTTGTTGTTGTTGTTTAATGGGGAGGTGAAAAAATGGAGGTGATATTATGTTTAGCCTGTGACTATTTTTTATATATATATATATATATATATATATATATATATATATATATATATATATATGTATTTATCTCTCTCTTTTGTAACCTTTAGCCTGAATACTAAAATACATTAGGCTACATTTTATCTCTTTGTTTGTCTGGAAGGCTGCGATGTTAGGCCTATACCTGGAATAAGTAGCCTAAGTTGAGTAAGTTTATTCCGAATGAATAAGTCTTTTTTTTTTTTTAAGCATTTATTTTAAATTCGATGTTGAAAAATCTCCTTGAAAAGGACATAAACTCCTTAAACGGCCACACGGTGGCACTCCATCTTTTAGAAATGATGCAGAATCATCAGCGCTATACGTGGCACTTGATGAGTAACTGTATTTTACAAGAATGAAAAACAACATCTCAAAGTGTCTCCTGCATACTGCTGTAAGTTTAACTTTGCCACAATAAACCCCGCAAGGAAAGTTTACATTTGGCTATTTATTTACATACACTCTTGTTTGTGCATTGCAGAATAATTACAGTTCAATACAATATTTAACTCAATCAGGTTTTGTGGAATAATGTTGATTACCATAAAAATGTATCTAAACTCGTCCCTCCTTTCCTTTTTAAACAAAAATGCAAAGGTTACAGTGAGGCACTTACAATGGAAGTGAATGGGGCAGATATTTAGTGGGTTTAAAGGCAGAAATATGATGCTTATAATTCTATAAAAGTACTTACAATAATTAATCTGTTTAAACTTATGTATTATTTGAGCTTTAAATAGTTTAAATCATCATTTTTTAAGGATTACAGGGTACACAGCGTTATGTTGTCACTGCAACAATGCTTTAAAATTGGAAATGACTTTACACAGAAAGTTAGTAAGTAAAATAAAACCTAGGCAACATGATCAGGACATGGCTACTAACCAAATAAATTAATAAATGCTCATACAATATTGATTTGTGTCGAAATTATGTTGTTTTGTGAGAAAAAGGCAAATTGCTTGACAGCTGAATTCCACCTCTGGTTTGCGTCTGTTGGTGCTTATTTTGTAAATAAAGGCAGTTTGACTGCTTATTACTACTTGCCAAATAAATAAATGGACATAAAACTTTGATTTGAGTTTATATTATTTAATTACCTTACTTGAAGAGATCACACAGTTTTCTGAGGAGGAGGAAAGATGACTTGCAATACAAAGATGACCAGTTTGATGTGACTTAATCCCTGGGTTTGGAGTTGTTATTTAGAAATATCAGACCACTAGATGTCGCCATTGACCAATCAGAATCGAGTATTTCAGAGACCCGTATAATAAGAGATTTTATCACACTAAAATCATGTTAAAATGCATATTGTTATACTTTTGAAACAGTGAGTATTTTTACATTCATAAATTGGCTTCTAAAAATGACAAATGTAAACATAACATACTATGTGTTCTATGGACATAACAGTTATTGAGGTAGCAACCAGGTATAAAGTGATAATAATTAAAGTGCAACTCAGGATACGTGTGTGTGTGTGTGTGTGTGTGTGTGTGTGTGTGTGTGTGTGTGTGTCAGTCCAGTCTCTTAGTATTGAGGAGTCTGATGGTTTGGTGGAAGAAGTTGTTATTCAGTCTGGCCGTGAGTGCCCGAATGCTTCGATACCTCTTGCCAGATGGCAGCAGGGTGAAGAGTTTGTGTGAGGGGTGTGTGGTTGCTTTGCGGATGCAGTGTTTTGTGTAAATGTCTTTGATGGAGGGAAGAGAGACATGATCTTCTCAGCTGTCCTCATTATCCTCTGCAGGGCTTTGCGGTCCAAAACGGTGCAAGTCCCAAACCAGGCAGTGATGCAGTTGCTCAGGATGCTCTTAATAGTCCCTCTATAGAATGTAGTGAGGATGGGGGGTGGGAGATGTGCTTTCCTCAGCCTTTGAAGGAATTAGAGATGCTGCTGGAATTTCTTGGTAATAGAGCTGGTGTTGAGAGACCAGGTGAGGTTCTCCGCCAGGTGAACACCAAGGAATTTGGTGCTCTTGACGATCTCCACAAAGGAGCCGTCGATGTTCAGCGGAGAGTTTTCACCTTGTGCTCTCCTAAAGTCAACAACCATCTCTTTTGTTTTGCCCACATTCAGAGACAGGTTGTTGGCTCTACACCAGTCCGTTAGCCGCTGCACCTCCTCTCTGTATGCTGACTCGTCATTCTTGCTGATGAGACCCACCACGGTCGTGTCATCTGCGAACTTGATGATGTGGTTCAAGCTGTGCATTGCTGCACAGTCGTGAGTCAGCAGAGTGAACAGCAGTGGACTGAGCGCACAGCCCTGGAGGGGCCCAGTTCTCTGTGTGGTGGTGGTGGAGATGCTGTTCCCGATCCAGACTGACTGAGGTCTCCCAGTCAGGAAGTCCAGGATCCAAACTGCAGTGGGTCTAGTGAGGGGGGCAGCTGGGTCTTAATGTGCCTCATGACGAGCCTCTCGAAGCACTTCATGATGATGGGTGTGAGTGTGACTGTACGGTAGTCGTTGAGGCAGGACACGGAAGATTTCTTTGGCATGGGGACAATGGTGGTGGTCTTGAAGCACGTTGGAACGACAGCACTGCTCAGAGAGATGTTGAAGATGTCGGTAAGAACATCTGCCAGCTGGTCTGCACTTCCTCTGAGCACTCTGCCAGGAATGTTTTCTGATCCAGCAGCCTTCCGTGGGTTGACTCCACGTAGAGTTTTCCTCACATCAGCCATGGTAAGGCAGAGCACCTGGTCGTTGGGAGGAGGGGTGGTCTTCCTCGCCACCACATCATTCTGTGCTTCAAACCTAATGTAGAATTCGTTCAGCGCATCTGGAAAGGAGGCAACTTTGTCACAGGTAACTGATGTTGTCCTGTAGTTGGTGATGGCCTGGATGCCCTGCCACATGTGCTGTGTGTCGCCGCTGTCCTGGAAGTGACTGTAGATTCTCTTGGCGTGTGCGCGCTTTGCCTCTCTGATGGCCCAGGACAATTTGGCCCTCGTTGTTCTTAGGGCAGCCTTCATCGCATGCACCGCCACAGTCATCCACGGCTTCTGGTTGGATCGTGTGGTGATGGTCTTGGAGAAGGTGACATCATCAATGCACTTGCTGATGTAGATGATCACTGATGCTGTGTATTACTCAGAGTTGATGAACATGTGCCAGTCAGTACACTCAAAACAGTCCTGAAGAGCAGAGATGGCTCCTGCTGGCCAGGTTTTCACCTGCTTGTGGAGCGGTTTTGTGCGTGTGTGTGCACGCACGCGTGTGTGTGTGTGTGTGTGTGTGTGTGTGTGTGTGTGTGAGTGTGTGTGTGTGTGTGTGTGTCATTTTCACACTCACTAGATGCTATTGTTCAAAAACTGAGTCTAATTTCACAGACACTTCACATTTGAAGATTCTTACCTTCCTGACAGTCATAGTTGGGTACACTATGGCAGCGATCATGAAGAACAGTAATATTCAGTGCCACTACAGTGTTCCTATTTGCACATATTCTAAAAGAAAACATTTCTAAAAGAAATGAGATTTTCCATGAATTGCCAAAAGATGCTGAACTTTGTACAAGCTCGGTGGTTTCAGGCAATTAAACGCAATGGAGAATAACAAAAGAATAACTTTCGCCCAATGTTAGCTGGGATAGGCTCCAGCCCCCCGCGACCCTGTACACAGGATAAGCGGTTGACGATGGATGGATGGATGGATGGATGGAGAATAACAAATAACTTTGTTATTAAACAAAGCAATGATACCATGAATACTTGCGTACTATTGTTTATACAGATGAATGTGGTACCTTCAGGTGTTTGGAAATTGCTCTCAAGGATGAACCAGACTTGTGGAGGTCCACAATTTTTTTTCTGAGGTCTTAGGGCCTCTTAGGGGTGGCTGTGGCTCAGTTGATAGAGCAGGACAGCCACTAATCGCAGGATTCGGTTCGAATCTCGGCCCACATGACTCCACATGCCAAAGTGTCCTTGGGCAAGACACTGAACCCCAAGTTGCTCCCAATGGCAGGCAAGCACCTTGGCACTGAGTATGAAGTTTGAAGACCATCAATTACATCCACAGTTACACTTCCAATTCAGTACACCTCCTATCAGAAGCCTCCTTATCCTCTTGTTTAGTTGTATCTGGGCCTTCCACATCTCTTTCTGTCCTTGTTAGGGCCAGTTTTTCTTTGTCTTTTAAATCTGTAGTGTCCACCTTTGAATGAAATCTTCAGTTTTTTGGCTATTTCAAGCATTATATAGCCTTCATTCATCAAAACAATGATTGACTGATGAATTCAATAATTTCTAGAGAAAGCATTTATTTTTTTTGACCAAATGTTGACCTTAAGACATGCCAGTATATTGCATTCTGTGACAACTCAAAAACAAACACAAAGACAACGTTAAACTTCATATAAATATTCAGTACACCATTTGACCATTTCGATACACTGGTTCTAGTAGGACAATAAATCTGGGTGATGGAGGATGAATCCCAGCTGCCTCCACATCTGAGATGGTCAACTCGCACAGCTTATCACGTGGCTTGTTGAGCGCGTTGCCACGGAGACATAGCACATTTGGAGGGTTCACTCCATCCACCGCGACATCCTCAATTCACCAAGTGCCGCACTGGGAATGAACCACATTATAGTGACCACGAGAAGGTTACCCCACGTGACTCTACCCTCCCTAGCAATCGGGCCAATTTGGTTGCTTTGGAGACCTGGCTGGAGTCACTCAGCAGGCCCTGGTATTCCAACTAGCAAACTTCAAGGGGGGTAGCCAGCCTCTTTACCACATAGCTACACAGGCCCCTAACTGAACATTCACTTGACTGTTTGAGGATACTGAGCCGGGATTTTTTTTTTTTTTTTTTGTGCTGATTCCACCTAGAGGCTGGAGATTATTTTGTAGAGTGGCACACCATCGGGACAGGTTTTTGGATGAATCTACACACTCTTTGTTTTTGTTCTGCCTACTGGCTGGAGTTTGTTTTATATATTATCTTTTGCTGTATAATTCTCACAAAATGTGTACAGAAACACTGAAAAATTCCGATGGCAAAGTTATCACGGGGGTCCTCGTAGGCATACATGGATTGAGTTTGGAGGGATAGACGCCAATTGGCGCTGTCGTGCACAGGGTTAATGTGCACGTTTTTATTTTTTCTGTTTGGTTCTGGGGGAAGTTCAGGTTTTAGTGGCCACACCAATGTTGGAATGTGGTCTTTATTGTCTTGTTTTTGACACTATCTATTTTTTTCTTATATGTCAAATGTTAAATGAGTGGATTGTCTCTCTCCACATGGAATGTGAATGGGTTTGGCACCCCATAAAAAGAAAGAAGGTTATTTCTCTTTTTAAGCGTAAGAAATATGATATAGTGTTTCTTCAAGAAACACCCCTTTCTCTGCAGGAAGTGGAAATATTTGGAAAGATATGTGTGGGCATTTTTTATAGTGCTGGCTCGAGTAAGAGCAGGGGAGTCATTACACTGATAAGTAAATGTCTACAATTCAAATGTCTCAGAGTAAAGCAAATTAGGATTTTATTATTGAAATTATAATTGTTTTAGGTGGAATTCAGGGGTAAGTCTTATATTGGCTAATATTTATGCACCGAACGTTGATGATCAGGGCTTTTTGATAGATCTTGAAGGGAGGTTGCAAGTTGCTGGCATCCTCCATGATATAATTTTGGGAGGACACTTTCATCTTTTGATGGCTCAGTCCTTGATCGTAGTGAAGCAAAAGTGTGTAAGCCCCCTAGAGCAACAATTGATGCTTCACATGATGTGTAAAAATCTTTTGAACCCATCTGGTAGGGACTATACATTTTTTTTCATCAGTCCTTAAAATTGACTCTTGAATAGATTTTTTATATCTAAGTCCCTCATTTCATCTGTTGTTGATTGCTCAATTGGAAACATTTTAGTCTCAGATCACACCCTGATGTGTTTAGAGGTGTTGCCACATATGGAGAAAAAGAAATCATATAGTTGGCGCTTTAATGTATCCCTTTTGCAAAATCCTGATTACTAACCTATGATAAAGGCTGAAATCAGTGTCTATGTGGAGACCAACTAGTCCTCACAATCCTCTGTGGGCGTGGCTTGAGAGGCATTTAAGGTGGTTCTTAGGGGCCGGATCATACAGTATGCCTCATTTACCAAAAAATCCAAAGCACTCGTGGAATTGGAAGGGAATATTAAAAGTGCTGAGGCAGAGCTGAAGTGCCAAAAGTCGTCTAATGGCCTCAGGGAATTGACCCGACTAAAATACAGATGTAATATTATTTTGTCGTGGAAGGTGGAGTTTTGACTATTCAGGATCAGACAGATATACTTTGAGTCGGGGGACAAGGCAAGAAAACTTATTTTTCTACTATTCCCTAGATATTAATAATGCTTTTAAAGAATTCTAAAGTATTTGGGTATTTTATTCCCATCAAATTTGTATGATTTAGTTAGTTAATTTTGACTCTTTAATAAAAAGATTTTTGAGCAATGTGGGTAGATGAGCTTCATTATATTTATCTAGGATTGGGAAGGTTAATGTTATTAAAATTAGTTGTATTCCAAAATTCATTTACCTGCTACAATCTCTCCCTATAGATCTCTTATTTCAAGCAAGTTCATAGCATAGCGAAGTCCTTCATTTGGAATGGTAAACATCACTGATTACGTTTCAGTAAGTTGCATAGGCCGACTGACAAAGGTGGGCTAGGCCTACCCAAGATTTAGTTTTATTATTTCACATTCGGTCTCAGACATTTGGCTCATTGATCACTTCCACCTGAGAGAGCCCCTCCCTGGTTTTGTATTGAATAGGAAATTCTTGCCCCTATTTTGACATTGCAAAGCCTTTCTATGGACAAAAGAGGGTTTAATTTGGAGATTTATTTAAATGTTGTCTCGCGCATATGGCTGAACCCTAATAAGTCCGCTTTTTGGTCAGAGTGGATTGTGAGGGGGTTGGTACACTAGTTACTTATATGAGAGTGGAGTGTTGAGATCCTTTGAAAATATGGTTCAATATTTTTGGATTCCCAGGTCTCAATTCTTTAGGTATTTACAGCTGCGCCACCTGCTCTGTACTATTTCTGGGAGTAGTATACACCCCCTAAAGCGGCAGATATTCTGGGAGTGGTGATTACTGCTTTTGGAAAAGGTCATGAAGCATCAGTGTATTACTCCCTGTTAATTCAGAGTCTGAGGGGACAGAGCTTCAAGTTCTCTTAAATGATTATGGGAGAAAGATTTAAACTTTGAATTGGAGGAGGGAGTGTGGGCTAGGATTCTAAAAAAACCATCAAGTCTACATCTAGAGATGCAAGGGTGCGCCTTATGCAGTTTAAGATTTAACATAGATTCTGTTCGACCCCCTCTAGATTGAATATGCTTGGCCTTAAAGACACACCCACCTGCTGGCGATGCCAGTCAGAAGATTTGGACACAACCCATGTTTTTTGCTGATCAAATCACTTTGTCACTCAACCATATACACAAGTGCAACAGTGGGTGAAAGTTTTGGGTGCAGTTCCAAGCAACATAGCAGTCATGACAAAGATGAGACATATACCAATTTACAATAAACATCAGATTTACACAACACAATATACATATCTAATATACACATAATTACACACAACAGAATATGCAAGTAATAATATACAATGTAATGTATACAATACACACAATATAGAATACACAGTATTCAACAAAAATAGTATATATAAAATATACAGTAGGTTGTATATTGCTGTATTGACATTCAGCCTGTCAGTTGATAGTCAGTTGCCAGTGTGTTGTTAAGAGAGAATGTATATTGATCGTGAGAGATCAAGAGTTAAAAAGTCTGATTGCTTTGGGGAAGAAGTCGTCATGGAGTTGTCTGGTGTGGGTCCTGATGCTGCGATACCGGCTACCTGATGGTAGCAGTGAAAGCAGCACATGGCACGGGTGGCTGGAGTCTCTGATCCTCCAAGCTTTTTTCACACACCCCCTGGTATAGATGTCCTGGAGGGAGAGAAGCTCACCTCCGATGATGTGTCTGGTAGTTCGCACCACCCTTTGCAGGGCTTTGCGGTTGATGGCAGGGCTGTTACCAAACCAGGCGGTGATGCAGCCAGTGAGGATGCTCTCTACATTGCTGGTGTAGAACTGTCTGAGGATGTGGTGGTTCATTCCAAACTTCCTCAGCTGTCTCAGGAAGAGGGGGCGCTGGTGAGCCTTCTTCACAATAGCCTCAGTGTGGACGGACCATGTGAGTTCCTCTGTGATGTGGACAGAGAGGAACTTGAAGCTGCTGACTCTCTCCACCAGTGCTCCATTGATGGTGATGGGGCTGTGTTCTTTGTCTTTTCTCCTGAAGTTCACGACAAGTGATGATGTACTAAGATCCAAGAATTTTGGTTGAGGGTTCAGAGTTTTATGTGTGACGTATTGGACACTCAAATTTAATTTGGCCCCAGGCTCTGTATTTTAGGCAATGGGGCAGTCATTAATAAATATATAGGGGATAGCTATATCAAATTTGGGTCCTAGCCAGAGCTATGATTGGCAGATGGATCATTCTTAGGAGATGGAAGTCTGCTGGAGCACCCTCATTTCTGGAGTGGTGCACAGAGATGGGCGGCGTGGCGGCATTTAAGGAGGTGACATGTAGAAGGATGGGAAATTGGATTTGTTAATGGGGGGGGGGGGGGCCTGTTCGGAGGGAGTGGTTTAATTTATTTCATTTTTTTCTGTATTTTCTGTTATGTTTAATTTGTGAATAAAAAAATAAATTAGCAATGTTGCATGATTTCTCAAGGATAAGGTATTGGAAATGGGGTCTGTCTAGATTTGATCAAAAATTACTTTTTTCAAATAGTGATGGTGCTGTTTTTTACAGCAGTAATGTCCTGACTATAATTTGTGAATACCACTTTGGTGAATTATTGTAACAATTTCCTTCTAAAATGGCAAAATCTGTACATTATTCCAAACTTTTGCCAGTGTGTGTGTATATATATATTAGTCTGACTTTTTAACATTATTTTGTGTTTTTAGGAGTACTAAGCTCATTTTATTTGACACCAGATGGTGTAAGAGAGCCTATCTAGGTTTCTATGACACTTTTTAGTCTCAATAAGCTGCAATGGCGGAGCCATAAGGACAAAGGCTGGAACAAAATGTTCAGCACAGAAAATGCAGTTCTATTCTGTTATGGCAGATGGTATCTATACTTTGTAATGCTTGATATATCTATGCTCCCCAAGGTGCATTGTGCCTAAAAATAGAAGTAAAGAGTTAGTGGTGATTGCACTTCACATAAAATAGATAGAATGGGGAGGAGGCTTTGAATTGCAGCTTTTGGTGACTTAATATCGGTTGCTTTAATTGGCTGACTGGCCCTTGTACGTTAAATTCATTAGCATAGCAACACAGCTCTTCCCTTGCTTACTCTCTCTCTTTCTCTCTTTCTCTCTCTCTCTCTCTCTCTCTCTCTCTCTCTCTCTCTCTCTCTCTCTCTCTCTCTCTCTCTCTCTCTCTCTCTCTCTCTCTCTCTCTCTCTCTCCTTATTGGGAAGAATGCTGTGAGAAAAGGGAGGGGAGAGCTAAAATTGGTAACTCTGAGCAGGAAAGCCCATATATGGAGTCTTACAACACTGTCATACAACGTCAAAATAGCAGGTACATTGAGTGTGAGCTGAGAGAAAGAGAGCAGGGAGGGGGGCTACGTGCGTGTGGCATTCAGTACGTGTGTACGTCAAAGCGGGAAGCTGGCGGTCTGTGTGAGTGCCTCTATGTCAAGTGTGTGCGTCAGTCTGAGTCAGATAGCATCTCATCATGTGCGTGCGTCAGTGCTGTTACTGAGCAGTCCGCACTCCAGAGAAAGAGTTAACAGAATGCTTTGAGAAGAAGGGATGCAGGGACAAGGGTGATGGAGGGATGGGAATGATGAAAGAACAGTGGTCAGCAATGGAAGACATTAGGAGGAATGAGAAACCGAGACATGAGCACTTTTAAGTGCACTTTAATATAAATGCCTCCATTTTGACAATCAAATACACTTATCAGCGAGACAAAAGATCACTGATACACAATGTCCATTCTTCATAAATAGCATATGTCAACAATGTTTTTATCTCATTGGATAGAATGTCTCTGATATGTACAGACTGTTTTTTGTACAAATGTACAAATGAATACAATCTTTAACCATTCCTCAACATGCCTAGCTAGAGGCATGTGCATCAAGCATCCATTTTTTAAAACAGCATACATACAATAAAATACTTTTTATTTTTAAACTTAGCAGTTAAATAGCTAGAACATAGGAATCAATCCTTTACTTGACCGTAGATAACTCTACGTTAGCATGTCGACACCATGGGAATATAACCATTCTCAACCCATGTCGATTATTAACTGAATAGAAATAGAACCCCATCCCTATATTCCAGTGCATTTTTGTAAAACAAAACTTTTGCTTAGTTTTTTTAACCCCTCTCAAAAAAGAAGAATTTATCATTCACACAGTCTTTGTCACCACTCCACACTGCTGACAGCAAAGTTACGATGTCACCTTGGTATTCACTGAATAAAGGTGCTGTTTCTCTTATTTCTGCATCCTCTTGTTGTGCCAGGCACACAAGAGCTTCTACAGATTGCGAGCATTACAAATATTGATGCTGCAAAAGTCCAGTGCAACTTATTCTAGCCTTGCCGATCAGAGTAGCTGGCTGTGGGGTTTGTTACCCCATCTCTTAGTAGTAGCTGGAAACATGTCTGTCCATTAATGTCCATGCATGCATAGCCATGCACAATATTTTGACTCTCTCTCTGGTGGTGTCCTCTGCAGCTTGTATCCACCAGCCACAAGGAGATGTGAAATCTTGGCTTGTCTTGCACACAAAGTGGAATTTGTTCATAAATTAAAAAAACATTTGTACATCAGGTTGATACACATTTTAAAAGAAATGTCCAAGAATTGCATTCACAAACAGAAAGCCCAATGTAGTCTGGTTTCTGTCATTATATATATATGTATATATATATATATATATTGACATTCACATTACAGTTAAAGAGCTGAAAGTTTGGAGAAAGAATATGAATCAGCTGTGCTGAAATTAACAGCTGTGCTGTGCTGATAACTTTTTAAACAATCAGTGTTTGATCCATTATGTGAATCTGAATACTTTCCACACATTGGACTTTGTGAATGTGATGCTGGATAACTTGCACTGAGCCATAAGCTATTTGTTGTTAATTTATGAAATATTTTAGAATCTTTTTTTTCATGTCCTTAAAGTTCACAGCTGAGTTTTTCACTACAAGTGAATACAAATGCAAGATTGTAAGTCAGTTTGCCCTTACAAAGTCAGAGCTGTAACTCATATAATTAATGTTACATTATAGCAGAAAGACATAACTCGTAGTCCTGTTAGGACTTGTTTTTAAGACTTGTAAAATGCATTGCTACCAAAGGTTTGCACCATTATTAACATAAATTAATGGATAATTAGATAACAATTGTGAACATGACAGTTTACTCTCAATGGATTTGAGGATGTCCCAGTCTTTTTTGGCCTTATATACATTAGGTATATATTTATTCAGTTAAATAATATTCTCTTTTTTTTTCTTTTTTTTTTTTTTTGCAAAAGTAGCTCCATGAAATATGACAATATGCCATACTTAATGAAGTAAGTCACAGACTTATTTTAGAACGGAGAATCACTTCCACTCCCATCTGTAAGACATAAAATGAAGCAACAGGGTAAAATGTTAGAAAAATACAACATTCATTCAGGAAAATTGCAACTGAGACATGTGTCAAAGTGATAAATAAAAAAAGAACAACTCTTGCCTTTGCGAAAGCACTGTTGCGGGGCATGACTTTGGAGTTGATACAACTCAGGTTGTTGCCCCAAGTCAGGGGCGATCGAGGCACCTGCCCCAAACATGGGTTCCAGGATAGCCAGCTCCTCAAGGAGGGACTGGGAGCATGGCAGGCCGGGCGACGTGGGGCTGACAAGTGAGGAGACAGGCACCGAAACTGGGGAGGTAGGTGAGGCAGTCAGCTGGAGTGGTGGAGATGCTGGCATGCCTGTGATAAGAGGTGATGATGCTACCTGTGTCTCCATGGCACTTTCAGCTACCACCTTCCCATCTGCCATATTGCCTGTGCTGACTGGCGACATAGTAGCCCCTCGCCCGGCCACATTGTTACAGTGCGCCGATTGGACGCAACAGAAGTGGCCGGCACTCATAGCAGAGACCCCATCAAAGTGCAGGGGTGGGCACCAGCTCTCAGGAGTGGAGGGGGAGGAGGGAGGGCTGGAGGAAGAGGAGAAAGAGGGTGTTGTCGAGTGGGTAGGAGAGGATGTGAGGTCCTGAAGAAGGCTCTCTAAGATGCTCTCTTCAAACAGAGACTCATCATCAGGGAAAATGGGCAGGTCCAGGGCTTTCCAAGACTTGAGTGGGTAAAATTCACCCAATAGTGGGATTGAATCAAGTCCAAAAGAATCCAGAGACTGAGATTGATGGTGTGGAGAGATGGTGGAAGGAACCAGCTTGGCGAACAGTGGATCTAAATAGAAGCCTTCTGCTAGTGTGCTGATGTGCTGGGCTAAAAGGGAGATCTCTGTTCTCTCTTTTTTTCTCTCACGCAGTGAGGAAAAAAAGGATAGGCTGGGCTGTTTTCCAGGTGAGGCTTCAGGTGTAAGGAGACCCTCTGGTGGGTAAGGGAGGGATTCATGGAGGACATCAACATACAGTGGTCCACGGACCTCTGGCAAAGTCATAACTGTGCAGTCCCCATCACCTGGACTATCAGGAGTAGGAGGAAGCTTCTCATAGAGTGAGCCACTGCCAGGCATTACTGGGAAGACAATTCCTGTGATTGGAGATGTTATAGTGAGTGGCAGCAGAGTAGAAAGTGTTGTTGTTGGAGGAGGTGGGCTGCTTTGTGGGTTTGAGGGAGCAGATGGAGAAATAGTTGGAGCTACTGTGGTTGTTACAGTTGCAGTTGATGCAAGCGGAGGCGGTGAGGTGGCTCCAGTAGGATCAAAGCTGAAATGAGGTTCCCCAAATGGAAAATTGCTTCCACCTAGCTGAGGTGTATATGGGGGCGTACACACAAACTCCTTGGTCTGTTGGACTTGGGAGGTAGGAACAGGTGGAAGAGGAAGGGGCAAGGCTGGTAAAGGGGGGTCTATCTGGAATGATGGTGGCAGCAGAATATTCTGAGTGAGGAAGTCCAAATCAGACACTGTTGCAACTGTAACTGGAATGGGAGATGATGCAGAAGATGGACTGGCCAAGGGTTCAATAGGTTCATGCTGGAAGAAGCTCTCCTCTTCTAAAGAGGAGAGGCTAGAACGTGGGCCACTTTCCAGTCGTGTTGGCTCCAGTGAAGAACTGCCACCTTGCTCCTCTGTGGAACCTGCACTGCATGCAGCCATGCTGAAGTCAAAGGACTGACCAGAGAGGCCACTGCTTCCTGGTGTGAACACTTGGTCAGGGCTGGAGAGTGTTTCTGGACTCTGTAAGCTTAGGCTCTCCTGTTGAGAAGTGTTTGAGCCCAGCACCAAGGAAAGTTGTGTCTGTTCAGAGCTCAGCTGCTGCCTGATTGACCAAGCCTCTGTCTCACTGTGGTACAGATAAAGAAAAAATAATAATTAGTGACATTATTTCAGCTAAAGTTTTAGACTTGATTTGACAGAAACAGGCTGAGCATTACCTGATGATAAAATTGCTGCTGACAATGGGGTTTTCCCCAGTATCCATCTGCAGGACCATGTAAAGCCAGACCCAGGAGTGATCTGCAGTCTCTACACGAACCACCATCTCAGCCCTGCCCTCTCCTCCCTCTCTTACTGTGTGGAAAAAGGAAAGGAGTGGTAAGTCAAAACATATTCAACTTATAATGGGATTTTATGTCATATTTTGTCATGTTCTTTGTTTCTTCAATGCAAATATGTATTACTGAGTATTGCTTACTGCAAGTGTCAAACCCTGATAAACAGCTGTGTGGTGGAAGTGTGATTATGCTGGGCCTAACCAAGCAAATGTAGCTGAAAATATTTTTGTGTTGAATCATTCAGGAGTGATACTCACACAGACTGCAGTGCTGAGCAGAGGCATGTGTTAGATCCTGAGGATGGAGGAAGCTGTACCAGGAGTGTGAGCGCAAAGTCTCCACATTCAGACCCAAATAAACATTAACGCTGAAAGTTCAAAAAGGCAAAACATGAGACAAAATGTATCCTTCCATGATCATCTGTAAACTTTTATCTGTGCAGTACTAGGAAGTAGTTTGTCCAGGTATTTAACCTTACCTGTCTTGTGCCTCCTGTAGTCTCATGTCACTGCTATGCTGAGAACGGAAACATGGCTGGAAGAAGCTGCTCTCCAGTGCAGGAGCTGATGGTGTTTCAGGGGAAGTTCCAGTTTGTGATGTGTGAGCCTCCAGAGGAGCACAAAAACATACCCACACTGGGTTGGAAGTCCAGTAGGATCCTGGGGAAGATTGACTGGAGGTTTGTGACAGGCAGTGGGCTCGGATTAGAACGAGTTTATTGCCTGCACTCTGCCTACGCACTGATTTGGAGGTGTTGAATCTGCAGCGGAACAAGCGATCTAAGAAAGAAAGATGGAAAAATAATGAACACTTGAATAACTCTTGTTATCTATCTGTTTTTCTCATGATAATGTATTTGTGTGATGACAGTGTTTTTTCAAAGGTCTCACCTGTGTCCGGTGAAGCTGGAGGCACTAGGTTACTCCTCATAATATAATGGTCCATGGGGTCTATTATGTCATACACACTGTCCCCATGAGCAACCAAATCAACCTAAGTATTCAAAAGAGAATGAACTATAGGTGAAATGCCTCTTACACTTATGTTGTTTATAAATAGACTCATATAACCTGAGATGAAAGGCAGAGGATGTCTATAAGGATTTAATGTCATTTAAAAATGTAATAACTGTTTTTCTCAAACTCAGACTCTAGCTCACCATTGAGTGTCCGAGGTGTTCAGAGACGCTGTCTGACAGGTACAGTAGCTTCCCTTCTCCAGTCAACAGCAGCAGAAAACCTGGCATAACTTGCATCAACTCATTCAGTTCTTGAAATGAGAGGAGTCCCGCAGTTTCCTCAGCAGTGCTTGATTCAGCTGTATCTGGAAAAAGTACATTCAAGCCTGAATTAACTACTACCCTTTATTCAGTTATATAATGACGTTAAAGCAATGAATGAAACTACTACCCTTTATTTAAAAACTGTATATAATGACGTAAAAGCAATCACTGAATGCAATCGCACGATCAGCACCACGGCCAGCGATCGAGTTTCAGCACCATGGAGAGCATTGTAATTTTAAAGCGCTGCTCTCAATACAGTTGTATTTTTCAAAAGGATTCGTATTTGTATAAAGACAAGAGGCTCAGATATTAGTAAAAAATCAAGTTGTACATCCACCTGTTGCTGTAAGTTGCATTGTGCGTTGCTCGAGCCAATAATAGCGTAAAATGCAGCAACACATCAACACAAAATCATATCTTTAAAATCTGCTTCTAATTTCACGCTTTAGAATACTACTCGGCTATTATTGTAAAGATACTTAAATGATATTTACCTTGAGTGAAGAAGACAGACTTTCTCGTGTACATGCAGGCTAAAGACATGATATGAAGATAGGAGAGTCGAGACTTGTCCGCATCGGAGATGGGCAACAAGTCCTTCAGGTTCCTAATCTCCGAGTTTATTTGGTCCCTCCGAGCTTTTGACGCTCCTTTAGTAGACCGATACATTATGGTTATTGACGATAAGGATTTCTTCTGATCTTAGCTGAAAGTGTTGACTACAGCGCGAGTCGAGAAAGGTGTTGAAAAGTGTTGTTAGCTCTCTCTTAAGTTGTTTTCAGTGGTGTGTCATCTCAGCACATGTCCAGAGTAAGGCTTCGCTTCTCCTTTCGCATGCTTCTCGCGGGTGTTCCCCCGCGGTTCCGCCACAGCGCCTGGATCAGGTCGCGGACCGAAGACTGGATGGATCTCCCCTCCGGATCGGAGTTAGAGTCAGTCGGCTACCGCTGAAGCCGTCTCTCACCCAGATGTCTGGAGTCTGTAAATCTGGTGGAGATACTCTGCAAGCCGGTAACTTATATAGGCTGAGGCTCCACCAGCGTAGGGGGCTCCCAACTCGCCAACAACGACGTACAAAAGAGAGAGAGGGGAGGGGGGCTGGAGTAAAGGGTGACTTCCACACACACACACACACACCGGGTGGGGATTTATACCATTCAAATCTGTATTAGAAATGCTGAAACTCACTCCTATCACCCCTCCCAATCCTTGCGCTCTGACTCTGCTCCAACGTCAGCATCCCCTCTCTCCTTTGATGACGTAGGCTTGAATTCGGGAGCTCCGGCGACGCAAAAAGCCCGATTTGGACAAAACCGAGCAATGGGCGGAGACTGAAAGTGCAACGTAGACGGAGTCACCGCACTCCGGTGTATAAACATGTTGGGGGGGCTGTTACTGAGCTGCATACGAACGAGTCTCTGAAGCCACATCCTCTTGTGTAGCACCAAACGATCGTGTTCAGTTATGATTCAGAATATGATTCCTGCGTTGCATTCCAATGTCTTGCACTACATCTTCATGGATGCAGAAAGGGTTTTGACGCAAGGATACGACGTCTGACATTGACTAGGATTAGTGCTGTTTGTCTCATGCCTCACTGCATCATGTCAGAGCCTGTTTCCACATATTTGACCAGTTGGGTGGTTACAGAATTAATATTTGCCGTATGTTGTTGTGTGTTTGTGTGAAAGTATTTGAAATGATGATAAGCATTCATGCCTCTAGATGCAGTGGTGCAAGTGCCACAGTGAACCAGACAGCTGCGTAACCGAGAACACTGAACTTATTACATAAATCATTGCTCCCTCTCCTTATAAGGGAAACGTGGAGCGAGTAAACAAAAGGACAGCAGTTGTAATGCATTTTGTCTAATGAGTTTGTGTGCGTAGGTAGACATTATTGGGACAGGCCAGTGGCATCCTCCGAATCAATCAGCGCAAGATATTGCTTTATTATGAATTTAAGATGATCCTGACGAGTGATTAAAAGTTTACGCATTAAATTGACAGCAGGTATAGCGATTATCCATCACGCCCGGTTATCCATTTTGTGCATGTGTAATACCGTTTATCCTTCCGAATTTAGATACTATCATTATTTGATCTAATACACACGTAGGCCTAAAACAATAGCTTATTTATAGCACGTGATCTACTGACGCCTCTGTATGTTTGTTCAGCACAGGTTGTTCTTTCCAGAATATCCGAGAAGCCAAAATTACTCCACTTAAATATTGCATGCATTCACTAAGCCTCTGCCCTTCGATTAGCTCTCAGAAAATGAATCGAAATGTGGTGAACGTGAACTATTTTTAGCAACTTATAGAAACCCTAGTAGTGCCTTCGGGAACGTTTTCTAAATGTTATCTTTGCTATGCTCTTTATCAAGGCGATTCCTGCTTTTTGACTCTTGATAAATAACCAGGAGCCATTAAAGATATTTAAATTTGGAGAGGAATATTTATTCAAACAATAATGTTGACATGAAACACTACTAGCTTAAAATAATATTCTAGGTAGACTTTAGAGGTGGTAATAGTTAAGTAGTCATTCACCAAGGAACACGCGCGCCTCTGCAACCTGTTGCGCGCGTGAGGAGCGCGCTTAAAGTGTCCTTGTCGCTGTTTCTAAAAATAGCCCCCTGGCTAGAGTCTTACAAAGGCGCTCAAAAAGATTTACAAACCTCGGCGACACATTTAGTAATTTTAAGCACGTTTGTTTTTCATTGTCAAAAATAGAGCCATGTGCGTGGGTCGTTTGAGGTCTAGGTCGAATATATAAATTATCAGGACTATAAGTAATTGTGTGGTATTACATTTCTGGCCACAATTTATGCAATATTGATCTTCAGATTGTGGCAACACCTTGGTGTGCTCCAAACATTGCATTGTCACACTCAGTGGGCAACTTTTCAAAAACAGCATGAAAAAGTGGCATGTGCAAATGTGCATAGTGGGAATATCAGGAAGACACTTTGAAAACAAAAGAATCCCAAGAGAGTTGCTTTACACAGGGCCCTTAAATTGCCTTTAGCGTCTTTATTTTCAGAGTTAATGTCCTGTTATGTAGGCCCCCTAGACTATTAACTATTGACTGATTAAGTCTGAATTCAATGCAGAATTTAATAAAACTGAAGCTGTGGTTTTAGGCTGCTTTGTCATGAGAGAAAAATATTGAATAATTTATACTGATCAAGATGCAATCGTATTCAGTGGCAGAATCATGCATTAACAGATGATGGGTATAGAACAAACTTAAACGTAATGATGCTTTGTAATCGTAGTGCACCATCCATGATTAAGCTCTCTCAATAGTCACCAGTTAACAAATGTATATTGGATAACTTAAGTTAAATTTCACCTCTTAAAATTGTTGGTGGGGTGTTCTGTTCAGCAGGCCCACAGGGCAAATCAGAATCACCCAAGTGTGCAATGGTTTTTGTGTAGCTTTCTCAGGAATGGCTTGTATGATTATCCCCTATTTGCTATCTTCAAAACAGGGCAAGTACAATAGTAAATGCCAGTAGAGTTAAAGGAACATTCCGGGTTCAATATAAATTAAGCTCAATTGACAGCATTTGTGGCATAATGTTGATTACAAAAATGATAAGCATCACTTTTCTGCTTTAAACCAACCAAAAACTGGCCCCATTCACTTCCATTTTAAGTGCTTTACTGTAACCTTAATTTTTGCCTTTTTTATGAAAAGGGAAAGTTTCATAATTTCAATTACCTACATTAGGATAATCCTTCCTACTGATACTTTACTTTGAAAAGACATAAATGTCCCCAGCATCTCAAAACCTTGTGTCCTGGCTTTCTGTAAAGGATCCTGTCTGACAGAAATCAGCATACAGTATATTATTAAATCCACACACTTTTTTTTTATAATGGTCCTTATGTCACAATCTAGATTTTGCGGGTTTCAGGGGGTGGAAAATAGGAATTCAATGTTTGACTGGCGGATGTGAGTAAATGGAGGAAGAGGAGGTGAGAGGAGCAGGCACAGGCGGATGCCCAGTATGATATCCCTCTCTGTTAGCAGTATGTCCCTGCTGACAGGAAGGTGTCATTTAGCTTGTGCCCAAAGAGCACGACTCAGGTGACTGTGCCCAGTTGAAGCCATCTCTGAAATTATAGTGGATAAAAATAGCAACGCAGGAAGTGAAGTTTCATAAGTGTGTTTTAGGTTAAGAATTGGAGCAATAGTTCACCTAAAAATGAAAATGAGGTCACTCATCTTATTCATAACCTGTATTACCATTGATTAATATGTGGACTGAGGCGGTCATGCTCCAAAATGACAGGGGGAAAAAAGTGTTCCAAATGACTCATGCACTATATTCCAAGTATTCTGAAGTTATACAAAACTTTTTGTGTTCCACATGAGAAAGATTTGGAACATATGGTAAATACTGACACAATTTTATCTTGGGATTAACTAAGTATTCTTATAATTTTTAACCTTACTTTGGATGGATATTAAATGAGGGTACAATAACACAATATCACCATCATTCCATATTTTACTAGATGAATTTAATACATATTTGGACCCACTTTCTGTGGCCATAGACATTATGGTGAGATTATTCTTAAGTCATTTGTCCAAACATTAATTCTGCATTTCCACCAAAGCACATTGTAAGAACTGTAAGAGTGCAATCCAGCTGAGAAGTAAAGGATGCACTAAGAATAAGAAGTTGCAAAAAATGCTTTAATTAGAAACAAAATGTCAGTGGACACTTCTGCTGTTGAAGTACGCTTGTCTTCTATCTCAAGATTCTTTTTCTGCACACTGCTGTTTATTTTTACTCTGAGAGAATCAAAGTTTTCACTCTGCCTCTTGAAATAAAGGAGCTAACCTGTCGCCTAGCAACACCTCCCACTCCTGCTGGAGCTAAAGTGTGAAAAGAGAGGAAGAGGAAGGATTGAAGCAGTCTACAGATATAAAGGTAGAGAATAGGGTATGGGGTGCACTTTAAAAGAAGGAGAGGCTAGCCCATTGTACCAACATAGTCTATGTGCGGGTATATTCTCAAAATCATAGCCTACCATGGACTGTAAATAATCTAAATGTAAATGTAGTTATCTAATGCATTGTTCAGGCATTTATGCTGCTTGATTCAAAGACACATACATTATTGTGAATGAGCAGATGTAACACTCATCCCCCTACTTGTGTAGGATATTTTTAGACCCTGTTGGATCTCTTTTGTGCTTTCACTGTCTGTGAATGGTGGATACTAATTCATGTCTCAGTGCATTTTCATTGACAAAAGTCAGCACATATTTTTTCAGTGTATTAATTAAATACTGCAAATATCTCGCCCCTGATGTAACATTTTCTTTTTTTAAGTAAATAATTACTACCAGACTATTCATGTTCCAGCAAAGTACCATTACGGTACATTTTTGCCATTCCATTTTTCATAAGGTCTTTATTTTTCTCCTTGCTGTTTAAGCTTGCTACTCAATTCCAGTGCTACATGCCAGCACATTGTGCTCTCTCCCTCCTTTCGCTCTCTCTCCCTTCATAAGTTGTTACTGATGCAAGGTTGCTATGGTGACGTGATGTAGATGTGTGACATCAAAACAGACCTCGAGCAGTAGATTTTTTTTTTCCTCTTTCAGTCAGTATCTCTCTCTCTGTTCTCCCTCATTTCATATAATGCTAAAGGCACTGCATTACAAAACACCTCACAATTTCTCCTTTTAACTACACATCCCGTCCTCTTAAAATAATGCAACTCTCAGTGGCCATAGTAGGTCCATTATTCTTTGACGTTCAAGTCTGCCTTTGATAAACGCACGGAAATAATCAATGATTTTATTTGTTCTACCTCTTTAATCCTTTGCAGACTGCTTTCCAGTCTGACTGCAATGTGCTCACAAGGTTCTGTTGATATTTGGAATACTCCAATATATACTGTATATTACCATGATTTATACCATGATCAATGGAAACATGTAAATTCTTCATGCTGTAACACCCCCAAATCTATGCCATTGGTTGTAGTAGTTATCTTTTAACACCGTTTTAATGTGGGTCATTAGAAAACCAGCAGAAAACCTGACAAAAGATGGAAAAACAAGTGGCAATGACAGAGCATTGCATAACTATTAGAAGAGAATGTGGGCAGGGAAGTATAGAAAGAGGAAGAGAATGAGACAAAGGGAGGGTGGGAGAAAGTATGGCCTTTTTAAGCTCCAGGCTAAAGTTACAATTATTGCTTTTATCCATCCTCAATTTCCCCTTGCCTTTTCATGCTTTATATCCTCCAGGAACAAATATTTTCCTCGTGATTAGTGATCATCTCAGCAGTGTGGCTGTTCTGTGCTTTTGTTGGCAGTAGAGAAGCAGAAATGGGGTCTGTCATCCACTATGGCTGGATTTGAACAATAGCAAGAGTATTTTTGGCCCTCTGAATCATTGGTATGAATTTATGAATGGGGAGTCCATTACCTGACAGACTTCTTCAGTTCATGCTCTGAGTCATATGCTACAGACTGAAAGCCGCCCCTTTTTTTCTCCTCTCTGCATTTGTCTTAAAAGAGGTAATATCACGAGGAATCAAAATTGTGTTGATTATACCATGAAATACTTTCAGAAATCTAAACTTACTCCCCGGTCCAAAAAGACCATCAATTAAAACTAAGCTTCTGACCTCAGAAACCCGAAAAATTAACAAATAACTGCCCACATTTACAACAAAGCCCATGTTTAGAAACTTGCCTGTCCAGTCACAGTGAGATAACATTTTGGAAGTAAGATTGGCCTGTATACTATCCAGGCACGGCTCGTCTATATGGGCAGGTGTAGTAGTGTCTGAGTGTGAATTTATGAAGCGGTCTCTAAAATTCATTAGATCATATTTTTCACATAAAAAAAAAAAGTCCCACATGAAATTACAAAATGTATATCAGGGTAATTTTCTGGCATGGTGTACAGTACACTAATAAGAACCATGGTGTTCATTATGTATTTATATTAACAGGTGTCATTTATGTTCCTTTCATTAGGCTACTATGATGTTAATACTTTATAAGTACTCAATAAGTACAGTAATTAATACACTAATACATACAAAATACGCAATAAAATGTTAAGCATTGTGTAGCTAATATAAGTGTAGTAATGTTCAAGTTAACTTAACACGTTGTCTTGTATTACCATATATAGCCTACATAAGAATTAAGGGTTTTGTTTTATTTGTGTACTATAATGTGATTTTCTGTGTATAGTGAAATAGTTTTCCTACTTAGAAATGTAAACTGAAATTATTTGATTTCACAAGAAAAATGAAAGAAAAAAGAGACACGAAAATACATTTTACATAATTACGCAGTGGTGGCCTGTGCATTTAAAGTCTAGGCCTTCAGTGCAATTCATGCCATTAAGATGTGTATGTATGTATATTTAGCAGGGATTACATTTACAGTGCAAATTATGGTTACTCCAGGGATGCTTGTGAATCAGCATTAGACACTGGAAATGTCCTGCCCCTTACTGAAACAGAAAATATGATTGGTTAACAAATATCCAATCATGCCGGAAATGAAGGTTCTGATTGGTGAATCAGCTTAGTCGGACTATCTGTCTTGCCCGTGCTATCATTTGTGCTCCCGCCTTCCGCAGCTCTGTGCGCACAGAGAGAATCTCTTTACACTTAAAAAAATTATAATAATAATTGCTCAATGGTGCTGTTGCATTGCCTATTTGTTGTTCTGGCGGCCATCTATATAATAACGTTTAGGTGAGCATACACAAATGCTTCTCAATATGCTTTTCATGAATGCCCCCAACTTCATTCCCTTTGTGTCACAGGAAGTCGCTGTGCTATCATTAAAAATTAATGGGATGGTGTCGCTGTCTCACGTGATGTCACTACTGAATTCAAGCAGTTGGAGGGCTATATCTGGGGCCTATAAAATGAAAATGCAATGACAGAAACTAAAAATAAATGTGATAATGTTAATATAATTTATATTTGCCTTTTTGAACATTTTAATTTATTTATTGTTTTAACAGTGGTATTTGTAACAATACCATAGTAAACACATGGAAGCATGGATCTTCTACAATACCATGGTTAGATGTAACATGATTTCTATAAAACAAACTATGGCATTTTTGTAATTATAAACAGTAGACCTACTCTAAACACATGTAAAAAAAATTAATGAAAAATATGAATATTAATTAGTTGTAGCAAAAATGTATTATATTACCTCACTCCCAAAATGTAGCTTATGACAAATTTAATAGAGCTGAAGTAATGATATGATTATATATATTATCAATCTATTTCTCCCTAAAATACAGTTAGTTATACTATAGTAAATTCACGGGTGGTGATGTAAAATTCTGTGCCGAATTCAAATGGTTTCCGCTTCTCGCGCCTTGCTTCTCTCTGATTATCGCAAAGCTGCGCATTTAGGAGTTTGAGACCTGTCTGCGAGTAAAAATGCACCTTCTTTGCACTCGCGCTGCTCTGTCCTGTGAGCAGTATCCATCTACAGAGCCATACAGGTGGATTAGCCGAGGTTGTGCCACTACCTGTGTACAGTATATGACGCTGCTAAACCAGATACTTAACATGCGTCGCTAGATTTCAGAATCAGATAAACTTTGGAACAACACTTAACATTACAAAACAACATTTGATTTAGATTATGATCAACAACAAGTCAACATTTAACATATAAGATAAAGAATGCTTAATTAGAATATTATAAACAAAATTATGTTCTAAGAAAAATATTTTTTATACTACACTTAACACTATTCATTTATCCTGCTATGCCCAGGTGTACTTCCCTAAAATAATATTTTGTATTGATAGTATGTGAATAGAGATGCAGGGCTTGTTACTCCCCTCACATGGCCTGACCTGTGTTCTTGTTCATTGTGTTTTCTGACTTTTTTGACCAAGTGCTGCTTTACAGGTCACATACAGAGGTTGCACTATAAATAACTGACTGAGTTGTACATTTTCCATCATGGTCTATATTTTAATATGTCATATTAGTTTAAATTTCACTGAAGTCTAGTATATTTGATGCTTTCTCGATAGTCAACATTTCAAGTTAAAAATGACAATGCGTGGCAAACACGAGTGTGATGAAACAGGTATTCTATTTAATAATTCACAGAGTTGGGGAACTTACTTTTAAAAGTATAAATATGTTATTGATGTTTCTGGATGAGAGTGGCAGAGCATGTCTGGTGATCTCTTTCACGCACTTGTACTTTGAAAGAGTGAGTGAAAAAACTGATGTGCAGTAGCATATAAACAGAATGTATAATATTGCTAACAGTAGAGAGCCGATTGATATGAAGACAAAGCCAAATCCCCTAAAATGTTTAGCCAATTTTGAAATCCCGATTTTGTGCAGAAATCTGACCCCCCTTCTTTCTGATTTTTAATCAGCATGACACCAGACATTTTTTTCAGGTCCGAAAAGGCGGACATATCTGGGAAAAGCAGGACTTATCTGCGTGTAGCACCTGCGACTCTGCATATCTTTCAGAAGGATCCCAAAGTTAGAAACAATGGCTGAAGATTATTCTGACTCCCTGACCATTTCAGTCTGATTTAGTAGTTCATGCATCACATTTTAGCATAGATTGTTTTGTAATTATGCCATATAATGTAGGATTTTAAAATGGAGACAAAAAAAACAAAACACCCATTTTATTCTAAGGCTCAGAGAAAGTCAGAAATTGTCATTTTTTTGGTCCATAAATACATTACTAATATTATAAGTGGACCTTAATGAAAAAGACATATGTTCCCTTTAATTTACTACACAGAGGGAGAGTAAAAATAATATTTTACCCATGTATGGTGTGTATTTATACTGTATGAATAGAATGGATTCATCTGGTAGAGAAATGGAATGTGAGTGGGATTTGCATTTTGTAAATATGGTGTTAAATCTGCCTGGAGCACCATTTCGTTTAGCCACAGACACTGTTTTTAACACCCTATGTTAACACAGCAGTCAGACTCTCACCCGCAGACTCATTCATGGTTATAGTCTCTCACACATTACTCAAGTTATCATGAAGATACAATCACTTCACTGACTCTCTATCCATCTCTGACATGCATAAGCAGCATTGGTATGTCCCATAAGCCGCCTCCTCTCTTTTGGCTCAATTTGAATCCTTAGGTCTCAGAAAACAGATGGGTCCATCTCTAGGCCACATTTTGGGTGCATTATAACAGCACTAGCATGAAATCGCTGTGATTATGTGAATGGAGAGCGGTTCATATACTGTACATTTGAAAGAACTGCTGTGGTAGTATTTCTGAAATTCATTTTACTGATTTAAAGAACTGTGCTTCCTTTTTAATTGAAGGTACTCTCTCTTTATTGCTGTCCCCTCTGCTTGTACACCCACGTGCCCATAGCAACATATTGTGGGTATCATAGTTACCACATTTACGCAGGGAGAAAATTAAGGATGGGTTGTAGAAGTACCTTTCACTAACCACCATTAGCAAGAAGCTTAAAGATGGCTTCTCTTATTCAACCAAAAGTGAGATAATAAAAGTCATGTAATGAAACAAAAATTTTGAATTTCAAGTCTATATTTTAGAGACATTTATAGGGGTGGCAAAAATTCAAATAAAAGCATCTCACTGAACTTTCCCCTAATTTCCCTGCTATAGAATATAGGTTTAGCTCCCAACTGTGTTTTGGAACATGATAGCTGGTGGTCTACATTCACTAAGTGCTTTATTAGGAACACCTATACACCTACTTATTCATTATTTTATCTAATCAGCCAATCGTGTGGCAGCAGTACAATGCATAAAATCATCAGATATGGGTCAGCAGCTTCAGTTCATGTTCACATCAGCCATCAGAAAGGGAAAACATTTTTTATCTTAGATATTTCAACCATGGCATGATTGTTGGTGCCAGATGGGCTGGTTTGAGTATTTCTGCAACTGCTGATCTCCTGGGATTTTCACACACAACAGTCTCTAGAGATTACTGAGAATGGTGCCAAATACAAAAAACATCCAGAGAGTGGCAGTTCTGTGAACGGGAATGCCTTGTTGATAAGAAAGGTCAACAGAGAATTGCCAGACTGGTTAGAGTTGACAGAAAGTCATCAGATAACCACTCTGTACAAGTGTAGTGAGCAGAATAGCATCTCAGAGTGGAGGACCACGTCGGGCACATTATTAGGAACACAGTTTTCCCAATAAAGTGCTGAGTGAGTGTATATCTGGTTCAAGCTGATAGACCATCTTGGACCAGCAACAAACCTACTGCCATCTTAAGGATTTCAAGCTGGTTTTTGGAACATGGCAGCTGGTCAATCAGATAATAACTAGCTGGGACCAGATAGGAACCAGTTTAATTTTACAACAGGATTCATATTTGAGAGCCATTAATGTAATTAGCCTTCCTTGTTAGGTTCATCTGAATAGCTAATCAGTGGCAGTTGAGCTAGAAGGCTCTTATTATCAAAGTCACTCCAGCTCAGACAAGGTCTTAATCAGGGCACATCAGTAATATTCAGAGGTCAATTTAATTCCCTTAAACAAATGGCCCAATTATCAGTGACCAACACCTGTACCTTTTCACTCTCCATTTGTGAAAGAGTCTCTCAGTCCCCCTGTCTGCTCTTCTATGGTGATCCTCATTTAATCTGGATGCAGTGGACTGGAGCTAATGAGGCATGTTAATGGGACAACTCTATAAACCCCAAATGCCCATTTGAGCAGGTTATTCTCCACACAAAACGCTTTAACTGTTCATTGTGGTGTCGCAAAACATCCGCATTGAACCATTTATTTAGAAGGGATATTTCTAATCCTGCATTAGCTTGTCTTAATTAGACAAGTTGGCATGTTTCCCTAGTGTTTATATTTAGGGTTACATGTTAAATTTAAATAGAAGAGTTTCCTGTTTGACCATTCCCTCCCCTCTAACACACACATGATTAGCAAATATAGATAATGTTTATACTTATCAGTTGTTTGTAATGTTATTAATGCAACGGATGTCACGGATGGTGAGTGCTTGTTTTGTAATGGCCTTATGTTTACTGTATATGAAAGAGGGGGTGGAGGGCAATAGTGTTTCCTCCTGTCATTCAAAAATAACTTAGTATTTTTAGATAAATAGATTGTTCCTGGCTGCGCAAGGTAATCAGATCAGCAATTTCTTCTAGAGAAGCTCACACACACACGGTTACACTATGGTGAGGACAAAATGAAAGATTGCAGGCACAGCATTAATATTTTTGGCCTCAGTTACCAGTTTTTATTGTACATTTAATAGGAATTTTTACAGTGTGTGGTTTTTGTTTAGTTCTTTGTGGGTTGACACATTTGGCTTGTACCTTTACTGTCCTAAGTGACCTGTGTATGTTCACAGACCTGCACTCTAACTTGGTCAGTTAACAGGAAGAAAAGAATCAAGATGGCAATTGGATGGAAGTCTTTAGTCTTCTACCTTTTTCAGGTCAAGGACTTGGTCGAAAGAGATATGAAGCAGGGACCCTATTTTACATTTTATATAAAATTGAGAGTTACATTTAAAGCCTGCCGTATATAGTATAGTACCATAACCAGGAAACTCTGGATTTTCTTTAGCCCTGACTTTCTGAGTTGGGGGAGTGTCAATTTAAGAATCAAGATGGAAGCAAATTGTTATTGGTAATCATTCCATTTTGCTTGTGGATTTTGACGGTGCAGTTCAGTCTATATGCATTTTTGTACCATTAATGAAGATAAGCAATAAAGCTTGCCAGAAAATAAGACTCATTTTATGCTGGTTAATGTGCAGCTTTCACTTAATTTTGGTGCATTGATGCTTAAAAAGCTTAACGTCTTCGCCAGTATGATAAAACGAGAGAGAAAGAGAGAGAGATAGAATGAGAGAGATGTGAAATTGCAAAACGGGTCCGTTCTTTTTGAATAAAATCACTTGCACACACATCACATTGTACTGACGATATCCAACCTCAAAAGAATGAACTTCACAGGAGGACTTGAACACACCAGAAGTCCTGGGTTAGAGTTAAAAAGAACATAGTGACTATGTGTACCCAATAGTCTCCTGGAAACATAGAACTTTATGACAAACTGCATTATAAGTGTCGGTTCAGTGGTGAGGGTAACGGCAGTGAGACTTTGTCTTTTTGACTTATGTTCAATTTCGCATTTATCACTCCTTTTTTCTCATTCTGTTTCCTGTCTCATTTTTTACATTTTCTTTAATGCTACATAAAGGTAGTTTTACTATAGTCATATTGTAGCAACCATGTTTTTTTGGTAGAAACCATAGATTTGATGCATTTAACTAAAGTGTTATGGTGTTTATATAGTAATAATAAATAAATAAATAAATAAATAAATAATATTTTTTTGGTTTCTATGATTTTACTACAAAACACAATGGTAATACTATGGTTACTGTAGTAAAACCATGGTGGATTTTTGTAAAGGAAGGTTAGGGTTAGGTTTTGGATTGGTGTAGGTTGTCTGTGGGAATATAAATAAGCACAATAAACATGCTGCAGTGATGCCCCTATACTGTTAGTATTTAATTAGGGGTGCAAATAGTATCTACCATGATTTGTACAAGGGTTGGGGTTGGAGCATATGTCCATAGTGCTGGGCTGGGAATGCATAGGTTAATGAGTTTGATGGTGTTCCCTGGTCCTGGAGTTCAGTCCATTCCCACTCCACCCACTCACCTGCGCACGTTCTGGATCGGACTGACCCAAAAATGAGGTCATATTGAAATGAACTGAAATAGTGTCCCTCTGCTCAACAGGACATGAGCCTGTATGCATAAAATGTTCATAGACTCATGCGTACTCACTCACATTTTCTCAAGGACACCTCCACATGCGGAGGCATTTTGGCACAGCTCATCAGCCCTCCTCTCTCTTTCTGTGCCTGCTGGGTGGGTACAGCACATCTTGCTCCTGCGTTTGGCTCACATTTGGGTGTACCGTTTGTCTGACATCCAGCAGGAAATGCCGTGAGAATTCCACGTTCTCACCCACATACATCTCCTTCACCCACTCCCTAAAGAACATGTCTTAATCATGTTCTCTATGAGGTAATATTTGAACCTGCTGGGACCATCTGTGTTTATGGATGCAAGCATATGTGTTGTAAGAAGGCCGTAACCACAACATTTTCTTCGGATTTGTGGTTGACCATATTGGTTTTTCAATAGCAGATTTTTTAAACTAGTATATTTGGTCTCCCCAAAAGTGAATACGTGGTTACAGTCTTGGGTTGTAAAATTTTCAAGTGTGTTTAAGTGAGTGTATCCTTGTATAAATTATCGTTCACAATTTAATAGTCTAGCTCTGCACAGGCCGTCAGATCAGTTCGCGGGAAGGAGTAAAGGAATCAGGTTCACTGGATATTTAGGTTACGAAACCAGATGCAAGCTTCAATCACTTCAAGTTAAGTCTGTTTCGGGCTTCCGACTCTATGTGCTGCACTGCCCCCAAGTGGCAGACTAGAGTCCAGCTCCAGAGCCATAATTATGTAAGACATTGCAGGGAATGAGTCATCATTGGGTCTTAACAAAGGGTGTGCGTGCGTGCGTGCGTGCGTGCGTGCGTGTATGGAGCAGTGGGAGAAGCAGTGGAATGGGCGAATAAACGTGAAAGCGGGTATTTTCCCGTTTCTTTTTTTGGATGTTGGTGATCAAGTGGTAATTCCTCAAAACATGCTAAAGAATAAGCAGATAACAGTAATGCTGTTAATTGCAGTCAGAAATTTTCACTTAAAAAAGTGAGATTGGACCTATTACCCTGATCTTCATACAAGTATGTGAAGTTAGCTATCCTTGTATTTTCATACTGATTTAATGCAGCATTAATCTGCCTATTTTGAACTAAAATGGTCTTCTTTTGACCAAAATGTATTCATTTTATAATCTCCAATTATTTTTACATAATCAATTTAAATATTTAGTAGACTAATGAACAAAAGAGGTTTTAAGACCCCCCCAAAAAAAGAACCTTAAGCCCCACTCATACACACAATCATAAAAGCCTTGTGACATCATTAACCCATTAGCTTCGAGTATAATAATTCCATTATGATTCAGACTTCCTCTCTCTTTGATAATCTGAGCATAGTCTTCCTTTGTTTTCAGATCAGATCTGAAGAGTGCTAATAATCTGCATCTGTACATCAGTGGACACAACACAGTGTACTCATCGATCAGTTTTGAAATAGTGCTAACTGCTTAGTACTGTCTAAATTAAATTAAATTGTCTTGCACTTCAAAATTGTATATATAATTCATACAAGATGCTTTAGATGATTGTACTAAATAAAGAATTTGATCTATAATAAGGGGAGAATAGGGCCAGTTGACACTTTTTACTCCAGTGAATATTTCACAGGGCAGGTTTATTTTTGAAAGTAAATTTCTCTATAGGCACAAACCTTAAAATCTTACAAAAAAGATATGAAACATTTCCACTGTTATTGCCCTGGAAAATATAGTCCCAATAATGTGACATATTGTCACACGTTTTGGCTAAGTTTTCACAATGAAAACTGACATTAAACAGCATATAATTTAAACAGTAAAACAAATATAAAACACAAAACATTTAATAAAATGGCATAAAAACGCATGTACATAAACGTTAACATATCAACAAAAATTTAACAACAGAAATTGTAATTAATAAATTGCATATATTTATAATATTAAATATTGATGTGGCAACTTGCCCCAATTTAAAAGTGACTAATGCCCTGACCAGTGTTGGTTAAGTTACTCAAAAAAGCTAGTAATAACTTCTCTAAATTAGTAATGAGATTCATTTTCTGATTATTTATTTGAAGAAACACATTTCTGATTACTTTACTATTTAAAATTATCACATCATTTACTTACCCTCATGCCATCCCAGATGTGTATGACTTTCTTCAGCAGAACACAAATGAACATTTTTAGTAGAATATCCCAGCTCTTTAGGTCCATACAATGCAAGTGAATGGTGAACTTTGAATCTCCAAATATCACGTCAGCATAAAAGTAATCTATAAGACTCCAGTAGTTAAATAGGTGTCTTCAAAAGTGATATTATAAATGTAGGTGAAAAGCAGATCTATATTGAAGTCCTTTTTTTTACCATAAAACTCCTTTCACATTCTTCTTCTTTTGTTTTTTGGCAATTCACATTCTTAGTGCATATCGACACCAACTGGTCAAAGGTCAGATAAAAAAGGGTTTAAATATTGATCTGTTTCTAATGTAGATGTCTCCATTGTCATCTCCAGAGAGGATGCGGAAGGTGTTATAGGCTCCAGGATAGACATTGGTGGCCTGGATCACCCACACCTATCATATCGCTTCTGATGATATGGATTTAACTACTAGAGTCTTATAGATTACTTTTATGCTGATTTATGTGATTTTCAGAGATTCAAAGTTCACCATTCACTTGCATCATATGAATCTTCAGAGCTGAGATATTGTTCTAAAATTATTCATTTGTGTTCTGCTGATGTCACATTCTAAAATATTGTCTACATATCCTCTTTGTTCATTGACTTGTTAAGGGGCACACGCCCTTCAGATGTCTAAGAAATGCAAAAAGATGTATATATTAACATAATGCATGTTTTAAATGTATTTTACCTAATAATATTTTAAAACATATTTGTAACCCTAGTCATGTACTTAAAAGTAATTCAATTAAATGCAAATCAGTAACTGTAATCTGATTACAAGAATTACAAATTGTATGTGTTACACTACTTTTTTACATAATTATATTACTAATACAAGTTATGTTGTAGTCAGATTACACCAAAAACTTTCAGTAAAAATCTAACTTCATATCATGGCTGACTCTTGTATGAATATATTCCAGTGTTGTTTTATTGTTTTCACCTGTTTAACCACCAGCTATAGCAAAACTATGACTGGAAATTTTAGAGGATTTTAAACTATTTTTGGTTTGGTTGGCGTTTCGATTTTGAGCTGATTTCGAAACCATACAAAAACACTGCTGAAGAAAACACATTTTTATAATTGGACTTTTGTCTCAAAACCTTATAGTTACTATGGTCTAGCCCTTGTAGCAACTAGCCCCAGTCTCCCCTAAACGGATGTGTACATATTCCCAACCAAACCTCTTTTATTTCAGTTCTTTATCTCATCAGGGATGTGCTAATGTGGCAGCAAAGAGGCGGACAGTCCAATAGCAGGGTTCCAGTCTATCCCGTGGTTAGATGACTTTAAGAGATTGGAGGGTGGGCAGCAGGGCATGTGAGCGAGACTTTCCATTAGGAGGAAGAGGAAGCAAAGCAAAGTGATAACAAGAAAACATGCCCAAAGGAATGCAAACAAATGTGGTTCTGGAACCACATTTTTATGAACTTATCAAATTTATTACAGTAATAAATCCAGGATTGAAAATACAACATTGGCAGCGTGATATAGAACAAACAACACAAAGTAATGTGAGCATTATTGATGATAGTTGAAGGCAGAAAGCTGGAATGACTGAGTGGTTACTGAATAACAACAATGAATAAAAACAAATACTAAACTCAAGGATGGAAATTAGAAAGTGGAAAATTAACAGCGACTAAAGCTTAACACTACGAACATACACAGATGTATTTATACAGTTTTGGTGCCTTGATATTGTTGTTGATACAACTATTTAAATTGGATCGATTTATAATTATTGCTGAATTCTGCACTTGGAGACCATACCAATGGAAAAAGTCAATAGCTCTGAGACGATAGCTGCACCCCTTATCCTGAGAAAGAGGTTAATTTAAAAAAAAACAACAACAACAATGGGAGAGTAGCAAAAGATTAAGGCTACATGGGTCGTACAGCAGGTTTGGAGTCATAGTGCAGCTGTTAATTACAATAAGACACAATATAGTAAGTTGGTAAGACATTTTGTCTTAAAAATAGAGTGCCTGTCTCTAATACCCCTTTTTATAATTTATGATGTAGTAGTTGTATAGATTGGTACATCGTTCATGAGACCTCTATACAATCCTACAGAGGCAGACATATCCAGCTCAAAACCCTCCTTGTTGGATGAATCAATCAGTGCTAACACCCCTCAACCTCTTTTTCCCTCTCTTACAATCTCTATATCTCTTTCCATTAAAAGGCATAAGGCCCCACGTAGATCGTTAAGCGCAGAGCAGAGCTGGTGTGTAAGTTCATGAGGGGGTTGATTGAAACCATCTCCAGATCCAGCACATATTCTCTGGGGCCGTTCACGGTGCGGGCGAGAACAAGCATGGCGCTGACATTGTTGATTTGCTGAGGAAAGACACATGAATTACACAAGATCATTCCAAAACTATGTTCCGTTAGGAAGAAATTGAAGCTATTTCTCAAGTTTATCAGTCTGGATGGATGGGATCAAAAAATATTTTTGATTTGTACAGTCGGTGGGTTTCAAGCCAGCTATTTTTATGCACATTTGAAATTGCACATAAGAAATCATGAATGGAAACTCTTGTGCGAATAAACTTTCAAAATTAGCTTAAAATTTGATGCGCTTGGAGGAGGTGGATTTTCTAGAGTTTTGCATTAGTTCAAATGGAAATTGTATATTTGCAAACCGATGACTTGTTTTGACCATTCGTGCATGTGTTATGAGTGTGCAATTAGCTTTATGTGACTAGTCCACCGAAAGGTCTGACCTTGGCACACAATTCTAATAAATAGCGCTTGCCATTCGGAGGTGGTTAACCCACAGCTGGTCGATAAAGTGTGTCCTCACAATCCGCCAGAACATTTTTGAGAGCGGCCGCTCCCAGGTATGCAGAGACTGGCAGTGTGTGGGAATCGCAGCAATTTCAGCCCACATTAAATCAGATATTACACTTATTCTGTTGTGTCTCGTGGATGCATTTAAGAAAATTAGATACCTGCTCCAATCTTGCAAATAAAACTGTCCTCAAAGCAGGAAGAGGTCATTCAGCTGCTCCATCACGACAAGGCCGGCTCCCTCATGATAATGTGGATCACGAAAACGATGGAAACTCGCAACAATTTGTATTTTCTCAAGTCTAATTTTCAGAGATTCGCTTAAAAAATGCAAAACATTTTGGATGGCAACCCAGCATGTGAATTAATTAGCAATAAATAGGCATCACTGTAATTTATCCTGGCAAACTCCTCTGTTCAAAACAACAGTGCTTGCTTGTTCTTTGTCACGCATTCTATAATCAACTATCAAAATGTTGTGAGATGTTTACTGCGCATTTTTAAGAAGTAGACTTCAATTCTCAAACCAAAAAAATAGCAAGCAGCATGGCAGTGCTCAGTAATAGTATGTAATTAAGGTATTCTTTCAGAATATTAATAATAAATAAAAAAAATGTATCCTACCCTGATGTAGAAGTCTCTATTGTCATCTCCAGAGCGGATGCGGAATTTGTTATTGGCTCCAGGATAGACGCTGGTGGCCTGGATCTGAAAGATATCTGATGGAACTGAGCGCTCTGAGGTGATACTCATATAGCGATGCACTATGGAATAGGGCAGGTCTTGACAGCCAGGCTTTGTGACAGGACATGTACAGCGACTACAGTGAAGAGAGAATTACATCAGTTTGGAAAGACTTACAATACAATTTTACTAGACTGAATTGAATTTAACTTATCTGAAATAAACTGATAACATTTTACAGGACTTAATTGAAATGAATTAATTGTATTGAATTTACCTGAACCAAACTGATTAAATTTTACGGCACTTGACTGAAATGAGTTGAAGCAAATTGAATTAAACTTATCTGAACTGATCAAATTTGACAGTACTTGACTGAATTTTACTGAATTGAACAGAAATTAATTAAATTGAACTGAACTGAATTGAAAAAATTAACAGGGCCTGACTGTATTGAATTTAATTTTATTGAATTGAACTTTTCTGAACTGAACTGCTCAAATTTGACATGACGACTGATTTTGATTGAATGTAAATTAATTTAATTGAACTGAACCAAACTGATACAGTTTTACAGGACTTGACTGAATTTAGTTGATTTGAATTTAACGGAATGGAATTGAGGGCCGGGAAAGACAGGAAGTGTAGTTCATACAAGGACAGTGAAACACGGGGCTGACAACAAGGAAAACGTGACATGGAACGTGATCAGTGATGAGTGAAACAGAAAACACGGGGCACACAACAAGGGATCGTAACATAACCCCTCAAAAGGACCGGATTCCAGACGGTCCTAAAAAACATAAAAATAACAAAAACAAACTAATGTCCAAGGAGAGAGGGGCTAGGACAGGGGGAGAACAGACAGACCAAAGGGGGCACAAGGGACACAGAGACAGTCCAAGGAGACACAAGGGGCAATTAGGCAGTCCACAGAGGCACAAGAGGCGGACAGGCAGATCAGGGAGGCCGAGAGGGCAGACAGGCCCCGGAGGCGCAAGGGGCACACAGGTAGACCAGGGAGGCCGAGAGGGCAGGCAGGCAGTCTATGGGGGTGTGAGACGGGGCCAGGGTCAGGTGGCCTGGGGGGCGTCCGCCGGGTAGGGACAGGTTTAGGTGGCCTAGGAGGTGGCCATAGGGCAAGGGCTGGTTCAGGGGGCCTGGGAGGAGGAGTGGCCACTGGGGGAGCTGGCGGAGCAAAGGAGGACTGAGGCGGAGCAGTCGAAGACGTGGGTGGCGGCGCCGAAGGAGGCGTAGGCAAGGCCGCAGGAGGCCCTGGGGGCGGAGCAGAGGCAGGCAGAGCCATGGGAGACACTGTGGGCGGAGCAGAGGCAGGCAGAGCCATGGGAGACTCAGGTGGTAAGGCCTTGGGTGGGTCAGGAGGCGGAACCGTGGTGGGCTCTGGAGACGGGGACGAAGGTGGCTGAAGAGATGGAGCCGTGGTAGGTGGAGCCAAGGAGGACTTCGGAGGCGGCGCCGTGGAAGGCGTAGGCGGAGCCGAGGGAGGCTCTGGAGGTGGAACTGAAGGAGGCTCTGGAGGCAGAGCCGTAGGAGGCTCGGGAGGTGGAGCCGAGAGAGGCTCAGGAGGCAGAACCGAGGGAGGTTCAGGAGGCGGAGCCGGGAGAGGCTCGGGAGGCTCAGGAGGTGGAGCTGAAGGAGGCTCAGGAGGCGGAGCCGAGGAAGGCTCGGGAGGCTCAGGAGGCTGAGCCGAGGGAAGCTTCGGAGGCGGAGCCGTGGTTGACGTAGCCGTGGGAGGCTCCGGAGGCGGAGCCGTAGGAGGCTCGGGAGGCGGAGCCGTAGGAGGCTCGGGAGGCAGAGCCATAGGAGGCTCGGGAGGCGGAGCGTAGGAGGCTCGGGGCGGAGCCCTGGGTGGCTCGAGAGACTCGCGAGGCGGAGCCCTGGGTGGCTCGAGAGGCGGAGCCCTGGAAGGCTCGAGAGACTTGAGAGGCGAAGCCCTGGGTGGCTCGAGAGACGTTTGAGGCTTCTGGCACTGGCTCACTGACGTTAGAGGTCACAGGCACTGGTTCGCTGATGTTTGAGGCTTCAGGCTCTGGCTGGTTAGCCGTGGTATGCATGAGCTTGGGTCCGCTGGACACTGAGGGCCGAGCCGCGGGGGGTTCTGGGGACGGAGCTGCGGGAGGCGGAGGTCGGATAGCAGAGGACTTTCCCCTTCTCCTCTTCCTCCGGGCGGGTGAGACTGGCGACGCTGGAACGCTGTGCGTGGTTGGTGTGGCGTCAGGCTCGCTGACCGTAGCTGACGTGGGCTCAGGCTCGCTGACCGTGGCTGACGTGAGTTCAGGCTCGCTGACCGTGGCTGGCGTGGGCTCAGGCTCACTGACTGTGGCTGGCGTGGGCTCTGGCTCGCTGACCGGGGCAGGCGTGGGCTCTGGCTCGCAGACCGGGGCAGGCGTGGACCGGGAGGTGGAAGTTGACCGTGCTGGCTCATGGACAACGACAGGCGTCGGGGTGAGCTCGCTGACAGGTGGGGCTGGCGTGACAGGAAGCACCATGGACGACTGGAGAGTGACCACTGTGGGAGGAGAGGTAGGGTCCTCCTCAGTGACGCCCATGGTGAACGGCGAGCCGCAGACCAGTAAAGTCGCCTCCATGAAGTCACGGAGCGTCCAGTAGCGCGTTGCGGTGGCAACCGCTCCTTCAGTGCGGCGTTCAGATTGCCCCTGAAGAAGACCACCAGAGAGGAGTCCGGGAAATCCGAGATACTTGCCAGCTTAAGGAAGTCGCGGATGTGGTCCTCTATAGGGCGGTCTTCTTGCTTTAAGCAGAGCAGGTGGTAGTTTGCTCATTGAACCGCTGGATCCATTGTGGGTCGATCGTTCTGTTATGCAATGGGAAGTCAGGAGAAGGCAGACGGGAGGTGCGGATCCAACTGCGGTTTTTATTGACGAGCATAGACAACTAAACAAACACAGGAACAAAGGAAAGGTCCACGATGGGAAAATAAACTAAAACACGGAAGAACATTAAGGGGCTACACAGGTTGGGGAAAACATCCACGAAGGGCAAGGAAACCTCAGACGGACACGAATAAACCTACGGAACATGAACAGCGAACATGAAATGACAACGATTGACAGGGGAAAGGGAAAACAGCTGGGTTTATATAGACAGACACAGTGATAACAAAATAACGAACAGGTGCGGACAATAACACTGTGACAGCGGTGATGAGGGCCGGGAAAGATGGGAAGTGTAGTTCATACAAGGACAGTGGAACACGGGGCAGACAAAAAGGAAAACGTGACATGGAACGTGATCAGTGATGAGTGAAACAGAAAACACGGGGCAGACAACAAGGGATCGTAAAAGAACTTTTCTGAACTGAACTGATATAATTTTAAAAAATTTGACTGAATTGAGTTGAAGTGAATTTAATTAAACTTATCTGAACTGATCAAATTTGACAGGACTTGACTGATTTTGACTGAACTAAATGGAAATAAATTGAATTAAACTGAACAGAAAAACATTTACAGGACTTGACTGTATTGAACTGAATTTTAAAAAGAATTACATGGCTTGACTATTGAATTGAACTGAACTATTCTGAACTGAACTGATATCATTTTAAAGGATTCTACTGAATTGAGCTGAAGTGAATTGAAATAATGTTATCTGAAATTATAAAATTTGATATGATTTTTACGGAATTGAACAGAAATGTATTAAATTGAACTGAATTTAAAAAAAGTATATGCTTGACTGTATTGAATTGAATTGATCTGAACTGAACTTATAAAATTTGACAGAACTAAACTTAATTAAACGTAAATTAATTTAACTGAACTGAAATTAAAAACAATTCCGGGCTTGACTGTATTTAATTAAATTGATTTGAACTTATCTGAACTTAACTTGAAAAATTTGACAGAACTTGATTGAATTCAACTGAATTGAATGGAAATTAATTTCATTGAACTGAACCAAACGGATAAAATTTTACAGGACTTGACTGAATTGAGTTGAGTTGAACTGAATTGAACTTATCTTGACCTGATAAAATATGACAGGATTCGACTGATTTTTACTGAATTGAATTTATATTAATTGAATTGAGCAGAACTGAAAAAAATGACGTGGCTTGACTGTATTAAATTAAATTGAATTTATCTGAACTGACCCGATAAACTTTGACAGGACTTGACTGATTTTTATTAAATAAATGGAAATGAATTGAATTGAATTTAACTGAACAGAACTTTTAAAGGGCTTGACTGTATTTAATTAAATTGAAATGATCTGAACTTAATCAATAACATTTTACATGATGACTGATTTTGACTGAATTGAAAGGAAATTAATTAAATTGAACTGAACTGAATTGTTTACATTTTACAGGACTTGGTTGAATTTAGTTGAATTGAACTGAATGGAATAGAATTAAATTTACCTGAACTAAACTGATAATTTTACAGGACTATGTATTTTGACTGAGCTGAGCTGAAGTGAATTGAGTTATATAAAATGTAATTAAATTCAAAGACTCTTGAAATGCTGATTTAGACTGAATTGAGTTGAACTGAACTGCTTTAATTTTCATTCAGTTGAGTTATATCGAACATCTATATATCTGACAAACAAATCTGTGTACAGTAGTAAACGATATTCGCCACAACGGTACCAAATTAAGAGAATGTGTACCGTGTCAGACAAATTGGCTTAAAATTTTGGATGTCATCCATCTACCCAAATATTTCTTCAGAAATATCTGACCACCTGTTATTAATTTAAAGCTTGTGGATCTGTGCAGATGATGTTAAGACATGCACAGAGGCAAAGGAACTGGCCTAAGGTTTGGAAAAATAAACAGGGCAATTTCTGAAACCGTGTCAGGTATGCCACAAAAAGACTCTATTGGTGAACAGTGATTTGAATTAAAGACATTTAATGGAGGAGAAAATATCTCAAAATTTCCAGTGCGTAAGTGTCTAAGTTTTCAACATGCTGTAAGTGCTTGCGGTTTTTCCAAATTGTTTACTTACTTGTCGGACACTTGCACATAGGGTTCCTGACAGCTTTTGGAGTTGACACATTTATAGCCTCCATGAATGTTCACACAAGTTTGTCCATCAGAGCACTGGTGAGTTCCAGTCTCACATTCGTGTATGTCTTGTTGTAGAGTAAAACACAGATAGCAAATAAATCATTTAACAGTCTACAAGGAGAGAATGTCTCCGATTTTTCATCTCAGTTTATGGAAAAGATGAAGAAGAAAGTGTGTCCGTGAGAGTGCATTCAATTGAGGCAAACCTTGACAGAGACGTGTACCCAGGAGCTTATAGCCATCAGGACAGACACAGGAGAATTTTCCAGGCTCATTTACACACTGATACTGGCACAGGTAACTGGAGGAGCTGCATTCATCTATGTCTGAAGACAAATGGTGGGAGAGATATTTGAAGACAATGAATGAAAAGTAACAATCTGAACTTGTTAGTTGCTCCAGTTGTAAGTTGTATGTACTGTATCGGTGTATATACATATATATATTAAATTCAATAATATATATATACATCGATCAGCCACAACATTAAAACCACCTTCCTAATATTGTGTAGGTCCCCCTCGTGCCACCAAAACATCGCCAACCAACATCTCAGAATAGTATTCTGAGATTATATTCTTCTCACCAGAGTTACCGTAGACTTTGTTCAAACCAGTCTGGCCATTCTCTGTTTACTTCTCTCATCAACACAGTGTTTCCATCCACAGAACTGCTGCTCACTGGATGTTTTTTTGTTTTTTGCATCATTCGGAGGAAATTCTAGTGACTGTTGTGTGTGAAAATCCCAGGACATCAGCAATTACAGAAATACTCAAACTAGCCTGTCTGGCACCAACAATCATCCATGCGATTATCTAATCAGCCAATCGTGTGGCAGCAGTGCTGTGCAAAAGATAATTCAGATAGGGGTCAGGAGCTTAAGTAAATGATCAACCATCTGAATGGGGAAAAAATTAGATCTCAGTGATTTGGACCGTGGCATGATTGTCGGTGCCAGATGGGTTGATTTGAGTATTAGGGGTGTGAAAAAAATATCATACCGTATTGTATCGTATAATACGCTCCATAGGTGTGAGTGAGAGTTCCCCAGCCACTGGGGGTTGTGTCAGAAAGGGCATCCAGCATAAAAAACCTGTGCCAAGTCAAATATGCGGATCACGGCTGGTCAGCTGTGGCGAGCCCTAACGGGAGCAACCGAAAGAAGAAGATTGTATCGTACGAAACCATGCTCACTATACAATACCATATTTATCGTACGATACATAAACACATTATAGTGTAATTAAAACCAGTCAGCGCAATATTGTGAGCTGCTGAACAGTCTTCTCTCAAGAGAGGCAACTGTGAGAGTGCTCACAGGAAAACAGAGCAACATACTTCCTGTACATAGGCGAGAAGATCAATGGCAAACGCCAAGTAGAATATACTGCAGCGGAACAGCTTGTTGAATCTGCCAAACAACGGTGTCATGTCCTGGTGCTACAGTACATAAAACATGTCATTTTATTAATGCCGATATCACCGCACAAATCGTTGGATTTGTGAGACAGAAACAGTAGCAGTAAGTTTCACAGCCTCCTCTCCCAGCAGACACTGAGTGTGACAACTCATTAAGTTATGAGTCATAACTATCAAAAAACAGCTTATTCAAAAAATTACAATGTAAGAAATAACATGAGATTTATAATTATTTACGTTTGACTTACGTAAACAGCTTTGAGAACAACACTAGCGCACATGATATAAGCCAGTAATAATGCCGGTAATGTTTACATGCAAAGTGAAACAGAGGGAAGAAAAATACAATAAAGAAATTACATATGCCGATCGGTTTTTGCTCAAGCTGCTAAATAATATTGTATTATTATGTACATATATTGTAAAACCAGAGGTCAGGTTCTTCTCGAGGTCTTTTTTTTTCACCATTAAATAATGTTGAAAGGAGTTTTTTCCTTATTGCAGTCACTTCAGCTTGTTCACAGCTGAGCATGGTTTTCTATAAAGCTGCTTTGAAACTACGCGTATTGTGAAAAGTGCTATACAAATATAAATTAGGCCCTACTTGAGAATAGACAAATTTATTTTCTCAAGAAAAACATGAAAATTGTGAGTTCATATTAGTTTTTTCTCAACAAGATAATTAGAGCTCGGCTTTTTGTTGCTAATGTCAGACACTTTTGTGGCATTTATGATTTAAAAAACATTTTTGTAGAACCATTGAATATGTTTGAGGGAAACATTTGCGTGTGCTCGTATTGTATTGTTTCGTGAGGCTATGCATCGTATCGTGAAACGTGTGTATCATTACATGCCTATAAAGTGTGTATATATATATATATATATATATATATATATATATATATATATATATATATATATATATATATATATATATATTACTTTTGTTGGAAAACATTGACATATTGTGCAAAGCATTTCTGATTTGTTTGATACTTTCTCGACTATCACAAGTCAGTGGGGCAGCTATCTGACCTTTTTGGAGGGCTCGCTATGTAATTAATAAAAAAAAAACATTTTAGAAATTGATGACTTGGGCCAAATAATAAAGAAAAGCAGCCAATAAGAGCCCAACATACATGGGAACTCCTTCAATGCAGTTTAAAAAGCATCCCAGGGTGATAGACCTCAAGAAGTTGGTTCAGAAAATGTCAAGAGTACATGTCTGCAAATTCTAGGCAAAGGGTGACTACTTTGAAGATGCTAAAATATAACACAGTTTTGATTTATTTTGGATTTGGTTTAGTCACAACATAATTCCCATAGTTACATTTATGTTATTCCATAGTTTTGATGACTTAAATATTATTCTAAAATGTGAAGAAAAAATATATAATAAAGAATGAGTAAGTGTTTTAAAACCTTTGTGTGTGTGTGTATATATATATATATATATATATATATATATATATATATATATATATATATATATATATATATATACACATATATATATATATATATATATATATATATATATAAGAAATATCACGAGCAAGAGTGTGATATGGCCCTACATGTGTGCTGTAGGTAATCACAGCAGTGCTGATTTAGGACCATATAGCACGATTGCGAGTGTGATATTGCTTATATACAACGATTCAAAGAACAAGTACATTTAAAAAAATTAGGAAAAACTGAGTACAGTCAAAACGCATTTGTGCATGGAACTATGCGTCCAAGCCTCCGTTAGTAATTCAAAAAGTCATTTCAGAAATAGTATCACAGCTTGTGCTGTTTCTAACAAGTTATTGGATAAACAAGGATGACTGACTGTGTGTGTGTGTGTGTGTGTGTGTGTGTGTGTGTGTGTGTGTGAGAGAGAGAGAGAGAGAGAGAGAGAGAGAGAGAGGAGCGTGTGCGAACACCTGTCAGCTTTCTCAGTGGAAAAATAGCATCCAAGCGGGGGTATTTCTCCCTATTTCGCGGTAGCCAGTGCATAAGAATCGATAGCTATAGATACAGCAATGTCCTCCTCCATTTTAAACAGCACCCATTGTGTAATTAATCAGTCTGTTGTGTCTCTTGGCTGTGATCAGCCGTAATGCTGAAGTTTTTCGTTTTAAGCTGTTTCCTAGCTTTAGTAGTTGTTATATGATGCGGATTCCCATAACGGCACCTAACTGGCTCATATTACACTACACAAATTTCTCTTGCCACAACCTGCTGGCTAACATATGTAATGCACAAAAAAACTGATTCTCTTAACAGATCTGCACTACTCTTACACTTTAGTTTAGAATGGCACGAACACAAGCGGAGTGATTCACACAGAGTAAAGCGTCAGAGTGCTGATGGTGTCAGACCATCAGTGCTCATAGAATGCCTCTCATCCAATCAGATTCAAGGAACGGAACTAACTGTTGTGTGTATATATATATATATATATTTTTGTGTGTGTGTGTGTGTGTGTGTGTGTGATTTGGCTTTGACAACAGGGATGTTTGTTGGCAGGTTAGGGTGGAGTTGGGGATTGGGAGGGGGAATGGGGAATTCTGTGCATTTATATTTTCCTTTTCTGTTTCATGTGTTGGAATCAATAAAAAGCATTAATCAGAAAGACTAGCAAATAGCTTGTAGCAAATAGCAAATCATTCTCACAATTTCAACAAAAAAATCTATGTTAGCCAGCTAGATTTGAAGAATTTGTATCAACAATATTCAATACGTAACACAAAATCAAATGTTCACATTTGCAAGGCACAAAACCCCATGTACATACAGGCTCCGCAGGCCAAATGACAGTTCTGTCAACTGGCCTGCAACTCTTACACTGGCCCTGTGCCATACTTATTGTTGAGCCATGTACATTTATTTTTGCTTACAGATTTGTTTGTGTTTGCTCCCATCTTACCATTGCAAGCAAAGCCGTCTGGCCCCAGCTCAAAACCCTGATCACAGCGACAGAGGAATGTCCCATATGTGTTATAACACCTCTGACTGCAGGGGGCCCCCATGCCACACTCATCAACATCTAAGCTCAAGCAAAATGACACAACAGACAGGATTACATGTTAAAATATGCAGTGTAAGGCAGACTCTGAAATGGTACAGTAAATTAATTAAGAGAATAAGATAACCATAATCCTTTTTGAGTTGTATTGGCCAATTTGTTGAAATGGCTTTTCACTTCAAGCAGATGAAATATTTGAATGCTGATGTGTGTATTTTCTGTGCCACTAAATCACTAAACGGAATTGCAAAACTAATTATTGTTTTAAAACAGGTTTCGTGAACTCTCCCCCCATTTTCGATTGGTTGGACAAATAGATAGTCTAGCCCTAATCTCATGCCATTGGTTAAGTCAATGTTGCTGTCAGGCTCGTCAGGATTCTCAAACAAACAGGCTAATGTTGTGATAGCACCACAGAGCCAAAGTTTTTACACTCTTCAGGGAATCAACCATCAAATATCTAATAGTTGTCTCTGCATATGAAGATAGGATAGAAGAAAGTATTTACCATACCATACCAACTTTATTTGTTAAGCACTTTACAACAACCAAAGCTGACCAAAGTGCTGTACATAAAAATATAGAAAAATATACATAAACATATGTACAATTAATAACCATACAATAAAAACAAAGTAAGAAATACAATCAAGTAAATAAAATCGAGTAAATAAAATCGACCTCTTACTAGGTGTTAAAAACCACAGAGAAAAGATGGGTTTTAAGAAGGGTTTTAAAAACAGATAAAGAAGAGGCCTGCTTTACATGCAAAGGCAGATCATTCCATAGTCTAAGGGCAGACACAGCAAAGGCATGGTCCCCTCTGAGCTTACGCTTAGTTTTAGGCACAGTCAGGAGCAGCTGATCATCTGACCTGAGAGCGCGGACGGGTTTATAAGAGTGTAGAAGCTCAGAGAGGTATGGCGGGGCAAGACCATTTAAAGATTTAAAAGCAAATAACAGAATTTTAAAATGGATCCTAAATTGAATAGGCAGCTGTAATGAAGCTAAAATAGGGGAAATGTGCTCATGTTTACGTGTGCCTGTTAAAAGACGTGCTGCTGCATTTTGTACCATCTGGAGACGGGTGATGGAGGACCCACTAACCCCCACATATAGGGAATTGATCTTTTGACTCAGAGATATCCTAAAGGCAGCATTCTTTTTATTTCAGATATATCCAATCAGGAGGTTTTTCTCATTTTTCCTCATATTTGCAACAGTATTAACTTCTCCCTTCCTCCTTGTGCATTGAGCACAAAGTGCTCTTTTACTGGTTTTGGCTGTTACTCAAAGAAAATGAGGTGTAGGATGGAATTGTGTAAGAACGTGGGCTTGGATTCCGAGTGCTCTTGTGCGTGTGCGTGTGTGTGTGTGTGTGTGTGTGTGTGCGTGCGTGTGTGCGTGCGTGTGTGGTGGCTTGGCCTATGACTCAGGGTATGGGCGTGGGAGTAAGCGTGTGGGCTGGCCTACCGATACAGGAGCGATTGTTGCCAGCCAGCTGGAACCCAGGGTCACACTGGCAAGAGAATGAGCCAGGGACATTAACACAGCGATGTTGACAGTAGCGGTATCGGCACTCATCAATGTCTGAAAAAGAATAAAACACAAAAACCTGAGGTCACATATATGTGTTCTTCTATTCCTTGTTGCTATAATCATGTATTTTTGTTACAGTAGCCCCAAAAAGTTTTTGGATTCTTAAGCCACACCTAAATGGCATTACTTTATGTAACAAAATATCAGGATTGGCAAATGGTTGTAGACCTTTTCTCAAAACTTACTATATAACATTGACCATGCACATGGTCCACTAAGCTTGACAAACATAATGCTCATTTTAAACAGTATGTCTATTGTTTTATCATTTAGAATCTAACAAGCACTTTGTGAAATGTTTTGTTTGAGAAGTGTACTTGTGTTGTATTTCTTTAAAATGAATGTCACTTGATTTAATATTCTTTAATGTTATTCAATGACAAACACACAAACACATTTTTTAATGTGGGGTAAGTTTCCCAATACTTTTTGGGACCACATGTGCAACTTTAAGAGTGAATTAAGCCTTGTGGTCAATATTCCATGCTTATTTTTAGGGCCAGTGGTTTCCTGTTGTAACTGGGTGTACTGTAGCCCTGTCTCTGGCAAATGTATTAAAATTTCTTAGAGCCTTTGGGTTAGGATTAGAACAAAATAAGTTACCCACAGAAACAACAATTGACTGATCTTTTACTATTCTTTGATTACTCTTTTCTTTTGAGCTATGGAAGCTAACACATATGGCAAGCCAATTAGAATTTTAATCATTTGCAGGATACGAATTACTAGTTAAAATGCTCATTTGTGATATCAGGAATTTAATTACTACTAGAGTAAGTTCAATTTTTTTTATATCAGTAATTACATTTGCACATTTGAATTCTTGAAATGACATCATTACTCACAGATATACACATTCTTGACAATTTTAATTTCATTCTTGATGTCCATAACTGCATTTTCTCTAGTAGAATTTCACAAGGATCTGTCATTCTCCTGTTTAAAATGCAATTATAGATATCAAAAATATATTTCTTAGTTCAAATTTTTATTTCACATATCAGCAAAGCATTTCTTACTAGTAAAACATTTTATTTTTGATATCAACAATTATATGGTTACTAGTACAAATATCCATTATTGAGGTTAAATATTGAATTACAACTAGTAAAATTCCTCATTTTTGATATCAGTGATTTGGTTTTCAAACCAATGTTTGATATCTGTAATGTAATTGAAACTGGTAAATATATTTAATTACTTTTCAACTTATTAATATCCAAAATCCATTTCCAGATATCTGAAATACCAAATCTAACATGTTAAAATACATTTACAGATATAAAAATGTTGCATTTTCACCACCTGTAATTCAATTGTTGATATTAGGAACAGATATCTGTACTTGATGTAAACATTTAATATCCTGTGAATGATTAAAAGTCAGTTTGGCTTGCCATAGATAACAGATCAGTGTGAAATTCTACTATTAAAAATGCAATACAGTTTTTATTAGTTAAAATTCAATTTTAATGATAATTCTTGATATTTGTAATGAAATTACTACTAATGAAAATGTAAACATTTTATATCAGCGATTACATTTGAAGTATATGTTCAAATGTAATTGCTGATATAAATATTTTACATTTTCTTTAGTAGTAATTCCATTACAAATATCAAGAATTATCATTTAAACTAGTAAAAATTCAGAATCAGAATCAGAATGAGCTTTAATGCCAAGTATGCTTACACATGGTGAGAGAAGCTTCCAGTGCACAAACAATACAACAACAATACTAAGATTATAAAAAAAGTGAATATAAAATATAAGTATAGAAATACACAATAAGACCAAAAAAAATATGTATGATATATATATAACTATGTATGTACAAATCTGTTATAAACCGATAGTGCAAGGGAATGTAATGGCAGAATAGGTAGGATATGTTTGATATATAAATAGACTAAGCTGTGTATTGCACATAATTATTGCTCAATGGGGCAGTTTTAACTGTTCCTGGGATGGATAGCATGAGGGAAAAAACTGTTCTCCTGCCTGACACTTCTGGTGCTCAGCGCTCTGTAGTTTTGGCCAGAAAGCAACAGTTCAAAAATGTAGTGGGCTGGGTGAGTGGGGTTTAGAGTGACTTCTTCTCACTATGGAAGAAGATATAGGGCAGGGGGCTACCAATAATTTGTTCTGCATTCCAAACTGTCCTTTATAGTTTTCTAAAGTCCAATATTGTAGCTGAACCAAACCAGACAGTTATTGAAGTGCAGAGGACAGACTCAATGACTGCTGAGTAGAACTGTGTCAGCAAAGGCTGTGGCAGGTTGAATTTCCTTAACTGGCAAAGGAAGTACAACCTCAGCTGGGCCTTTTTCACACTGAAGTCAGTGGGTCTCCCACTTCAGGTCATGTGAGATGGTAGAGCCCATGAACCTGAATGAATCCACTGCTGCCACAGTGCTGTTCAGAATGGTGAGTGGGGTGTTCCACCTGAAGTCCACAATCATCTCCACTGTTTTGAGCATGTTCTGCTCCAGCTTGTTTTGACTGCACCTGACAGCCAGCTGTTCAACCTCATTTCTGTATGCAGATTCATCATCATCCTGGATGAGGGCGATGACAGTAGTGTCATCTGCAAACTTCAGGAGCTTGACAGAGGGATCCTTGGCAATGCAGTCATTTGTGAGAACATTGGGGGAGAGCACACATACAAGGAGGGCACCAGTGCTGATTGCAAAGGTGCTGTAAATTAATTTCCCCATTCTCACTAGCTGCTGCCTGATTGACTCTTCAGAAAGCTGGTGATCCACTGACAGATATAGGTGGGAACAGAGGGTTGGTTAATTTAGTCTGGAGAATAGCTAGGATGATTGTGTTGAAAATGTTTCTGGAAGACCCGGCAGACATCCTCTTCACATATCTTAAGTGCAGGTTGACTAGCAGGAGTGGGGAGGAGAGTGGTTGTAGGAGGTGTTGATCTTTGTGTGAAGTGAAGATCAGAGCAGGTGTGGGGTGTGAGAATGTGCTTTTCAAATCTACAGTAAAAGACATTCAGGTCATCAGCCAGTTGTTGATTCCCTACAGTGTTGTTGTCTTGTAGTTAGTAATGTCTGGCAGGCCTCTCAACACTGTTGCAGGTTCGTTAACTGACAACTTCTTCTCAGCTTCTCAGAGTAGCTTTTTTTAACCACTCTAATCTCCTTTTTCTGTGTGTTTCTGGCATGATTGTACAAGATTTTATACCCACTTCTGTAAACATCCTCTTTGGACTGACAAAGCTGGCTGAGTTTTGCTGTAAACTATGGTTTGTCACTGTTGAACATTAAATAAGTCCTAGTAGGAATGCACATATCCTCACAGAAACTGATATATGATATCACAGTATCTGTGAGCTCGTCCAGATTGGTGTCTGCAGCTTCAAAAATACTCCCATAAGTATAGTCAAAGCAGGCTTGCAGTTCCAGCTCTGCTTCATTGGTCCATCTTTATACAGTCTTTTCTTCAGGTTTAGCTGATTTAAGTTTCTGCCTGTAGGTGGGAAGATGAACCAGACAGTGATCAGAGAGTCCCAAAGCTGCTCTAGGGAGCGCTATGCATCCTTTAATGTTGTGTAGCAGTGATCCACTATGTTTCTGTCTCTGGTGGGGCATTTAATGTGCTGTCTGTATTTTGGCAGTTCATGGATGAGGTTGGCTCAGTTAAAATCGTAGAGAATAATAATAAGTGAGTCTGGGTATTGTTGTTCCATATCTGTGATCTGATCAGCCAGCTGTTGTAGCGCTGCACTCACACACGCTTGTGGAAGAATATAAACACTCACCAGAATAATCGAGGAAAACTCCTGTTGGCGAGTAGAAAGGCTTTCCGTTGATAAAGAGTGCTTCCAAATTAGGACAGCACATCTTCTTTAACATTGTTACATTTGTACATCAACTTTAGCATGTTCCACCGCCTCTCGTTTTCCCCTTTACCTCCAAAATGCTATCCGCTCTGAAAAGCTGAAAGCTTAGCAGGTGTAACGCGCTGTCTGGAATGGCTTCACTCAGCCTGGTTTCTGTGAAGCACAAGGCAGCAGAGTTTGAAAAGTCCTTGTTTGTACGAGTGAGATGTAGTTCATCTGTTTATTTGGAAGAGTGTGGAGATTCGCTAGATGAATACTCGGCAGCACTGTTCGAAAGCCACGCTGTTGGAGCTTGACCAGTGCGCCAAGTCGCTCCCTTGTATGCTTCTCATAGCACGCTTGAACAACACAGCTGCACCTCCAACTAAAATGTACAGCAAAACATCTGAATAGTCAAAAACCGGAAAAAGATTGTCTGGTATGTGCTGCAGAATATTCAGCTGTTCCACCCTGGTAAAACTGATTGGAAAAAAAATATTACTAAACACAGGATAAAGAAACAAAAACAACAAAAGAATTGAGGAGCACCACACAGAGGCTGACATCTGCGGCACCGTCTTGCATTTGAATTGTTGATATCAACAATTGATATCCTGCAAATTATTAAACTTAAATTCGGCTTGCCATACAACACAAGTGTTTATTTTATGTAAAAATTGCAGTAGTCCCACTTATAGTGACATTTAGTGACAGTTTCTTGTACCAGTATTGAAATTGTACCCAATCAAAATTTTTTCATTACTCTCAAGAGTTTACAGATGTCTACATCTATATATCAGTATGTGTTTCTTTAGAGCTCAACTACTAGAGCATGGCACTAGCAATGGCATGGTTCTGAGTTTGATCCAAGGGGCCACATAAACTAATGAAATGTATCTTGAAAGCAGCCGTTTAAATATATATTTACATACATACTGTATTTACATATGGGCCGTTTTTTGTTTTTGTTTGGGGTTTTTTGGGCAAATTCATGTCCCATGTGTTTAATTGTATTAAAATTGACAGATTTTAAAATTGACAGATTTAAGCTTTTTTCTTTTTGTTATATGGTCACGTTAAAAAAGAAAATTTACAAAAGTGTCACTGAAGAGCATTTTTGTAATTAAATATAAGACAAGTGATGTTTGAAAAAAAAAATGAAGGTAAATATCACTTGTGAGAAGAATATCTTTAAAAGTAAACATTTTTAAAACTTACATTTCCATCACCGTCATTTCCACCACAAAATAATTTTTAACACAATACAGAATTTGAGATTTGTTGGAAATGACAATGTGGTGCAAATTTTTGTAAAAAATATGTCAGAAATCTCCTATGATGCACATACACACAGTGTTGGATAGAGTATACGTAGACAAATAAAAAAATAAAAACTTTTGATAGCGTAAAATAGTTTTTAACAAGACAAGTATTCAAAGTGCCCGAAGCTGAAGAAACCAAGAAACACCCAGACATATAATAAATTACATTTAATACATATAAATATACGTATATGGTGTTGCAACTTAGCAGCTTTAGAGTACACTGCAAAAAATTCTGTAAATTTACAGCCAAACTTCTACAGCAGTCTACTGTGATTCTTAAATACAATAGTTTGCTGTCAAAAATTTTGCATTCTGGGAGATCAAGAGCAGGCTCACTGTGAAGTGACTAGTTTTACAGTAAATGGCGGTTATTAGCAAGGTATTGTTGGAAAATGAACATTAATAATCATTATACCATCTTAGTGAAAGCTTTTGAACCATATATAAAAAAAGAAAAACATGCATGATATATCAAATCTGTGGCACATGGTTAGTGATCATGATGTGCCTTCCCCCCCTTCTCTGTTCATCACACACCAGCCTTCACTTGTCTAAGTAAAATTTTTAAAAGTACAAATCAACCTTTGGAGGAAATAATATTCCATGCAAAATGTTGCCAAAATTTAACAGTATATTTTTATTGAATAAATAGATAAATACTGTACACTGTAAAATAACAGTATAGCACTGCATTGTGGGATACAGTGGTGAATTACCCATAAGCCTTTGTGCTGGAATAAGTATATGTGCTTAGGCAATGCCTTGGGGCTTTATGGCGACATGTACAAACATTTTTATTCAGAATTAATAAAAGTTTTAGTTTTATTTAGTGTTGTTGCTTTGTTAATAGTTGTGTTTTGTTTGAAGTCACCATTACGGTGATTAGTGCTCTCTTGAGCTGGCACCTTTGACCTTCTGTATGGTTAGATTTTGTCATTCCAGCCAGTGTAATTGTGTTTTAGTAAAGCACAAGTTGGTGCACTGGGCTACATAGAAAACTACACTTAAGATCAGACTGTAAGTCTGATCATAACTTGGAAATGTCACTATGTGTGGCAATAGTATATGCATTATACAAAATCATATCATTAAAAGCAGTGAATGACATTTAAATTATGTGATGTCAGCATAGTGAGTGATTCTTGTTTCTGGTGAACTAACATAGTATGAGTTGCCATCAAGACAGACACACACATAAATACTTGGCATAAAAAAACTAAACAATGGTGACAATCAACAAACACACTTTAACACAAAAAATTAAATCTGAACATTCAAATACAATTAGCTAAGACTTCAACAAAAATAAAAAAACAAAATAAACCAGTAAATAGTAAAAAAGACATGTAATTCCTTAATGCATGCTGGGAACTTATTTTAAGTGACAACATAGAACTGTGAACATCACACTATTACAGCTAATCTGTAAATATACCAGAGATTACTGTACTGAAATATAGTTATGAGTTGTATTATCAAATACAGAGTAGTGTAACAGATAGATTTCTCACCAATGCATTCTGTGCCCACTTTGCGATAACCATCTGGACATTGGCAAGTGAAGGAGCCTTCTGAATTGAAACACTGCTGACTGGGTTGGCAGTCATGAGTGTCCCGTTCACATTCATCCACATCTGTGTTCATGAGACAGAATCATGGATATTAATTGTAGACAAAAATCTGATTTAGCTTTTTGCTTTCCTGATCTTCTCGATTATGGCACTGTAGCTAATGCAACTCTGGATCGTTGTTATTGCAGCCAAGAACATTTATTGTTTCACAGCTCATGGGATGTTCATAAATCCTTGCTAACTTTGTGCATGTCTACATGCCGCTCCTGAGTAATGCTATCTCTATTCATGTCCTCTTGATGGTAGACAACAGCTGCGATGTCTCAGCCTTAGTATATCCAGTGACCCCCTGCAGATCAGCCCCCTGCCAAGACTTCAGCATGATTCCCACAGTTGTCTGAGCGAAAAAAAAACATACTGACCACCCTAAAAACCATCTGTTTCTGGCTGACTCATTCAAATGCTGATAGTCAAAACTAAACATTCCAAATACTGTCATCGTTTACTCACCCTCATTTTGTTCCAGACCCATATGGATTTCTTTTCTTTGGAACACAAATGGAGCCTCAGTCGCCATTCACTTTCATTGTGTGGAAAATAGATTCTGTGAAACTCAATGGTGACTGAAACTGTAATTTTGCCTAGCATCACTTTTTGTGTTCCATTGAAAGAAGAAAGTCATACAGGTTTGAGAAAACACAAGGGTGAGTATAGCATGACAGAATTTTCATTTTTGGGTGTAACATCCCTTTAACTTTTATTTAAATGTTTATCCAGTCACATACAATTCAGTGACTCTACAATGGCATTCTATCGTTTACAATAGTTGATACCCCCCACATTCACAGGCCATCTAACACCTGTTCGTAAAACACACTCACACACATATTTTCACACGCTCACCCAGGCATCTGTCTCCCTGGGGCTCAAAACCTGGAGGACATGGATTGAATGGCTCATTGGCCGTGCTCTCCAAGCCAGGGCGGATCTGGTTGGGTGGATCAGGTGCTGGGATGACTGAAGCAGAGCGAGGGAGGCACAGGTACCCGCCATAGTGGTTGAAGCACTTCATTTCTCCCTTGCAGGCCACTGGGATTGTCTCACATTCATTTATATCTGAGGACACAAAAGTAAAGACAACATGATAAATGCAGGTTCTTGATTATGTTTTAGGTCAGATGGGTTTTCAACCTTCATCCCTCACCCAGATATCAGCCAACCCAAAGATCTCAAATATATATATACAGGGAATACATGTAAATGGGATTACGTATTCAAAATACAAAATACAAGTAACTGTATTCCACTACAGTTACAATTTAAATCATTGGTAATTTCAATACAGTTACATTAAAAAGTATTTTGATTACTGAAGAGATTACTTTGCATTTTGTTGTCATTTGTTTTATTTAATATTTTGTTCAACATATAAATGATGTGATCCAATGTGCATTTGAACAGCAGTGAAACACTTTCTTATGATGTGTTACATTCATACGAGCATACAGAGAAGTAAGTTTGAAGTAAGTTTAGAGCACAAGAAATAGAAATAAACCTGTAAATTGTCAGCTTTATGCTAAACTAAATTCTATTTCTATCCATTTTACATTCACATGTTACCAGGCACAATCATATTTTTTATCAAGAAAATTCACATTGGATCATCATTCTTTTTTTTTTTTCTAGTAAGACCTTTGATAATAGGGCAAAAATTTGATTCTTGATAATAATTTTTGTATTGTTTTCTTGTAAAAATATAAATTTGATTTATCTTGTTTTAGAAACAACACTGCATAAGATATTTAGGTTTTTCAGAGAATGTATTTTTAACATGTGTATTTTGTCTTGCTGTTCTGGCAAAATTTTTATAGTCAAAAGATGTGAAAAAAATCAACCAGTGCTGAAGAAGTAACACATAGTATTTAGCATACGTTTTACATTTAAAAATTACATTTTATAGCATGTAATCTGTAGTGGAATACATTTCAAAAGTAACCCTCCCATCCCATTATTTAATGCTTACCAGATTGTTTGTTAATATTCAAATAGTTATAATTGTCATGAAATTCTTCACAAAAAAAATTGCTAGCACAACTATAAATATTAATAAATGTGTTAGGTACATTAGAAACTTTTTTTTATTTATTATTATACCTTTTGATTAGTACTAACATATCATTTGAAGAAGGTGACATTTTCAGACAAAAAAGAAAATCCCATGAAATCTTAAAGGGATAGTTCACTTCAAACTGAACATTCTCTAATTATATTCTTATGCTCATGCCATCCCAGATGTTCTTTTGCAGAAAACAAACAAAGATTTTTAGAAGAATATTTCAGCTCTGTTTGCCCATACAATGCAAGTGAATGGTGACCAGACCTTTGAAACTCCAAAAACTACATAAAGGCAGCATAAAAGTAATCCATATTACTCCAGTGGTTTCATTTATAGTCTTCTGAAGCAATCCAATGGTTTTGGTTGAGAAACTGATCAATATTTTAATCCTTTTTACCATAAAACTCCACTTTCACTTTCACATTCTGAACGTGAAAATGGAGATTTATTGTAAAACAAAAGGACATAAATATGTCTGCATATAAACTGTTTCTGACCCACACCTATCATATCGCTTCTAAAGACATAGATTTAACCACTGGAGTAATATGAATTACTTTTATGCTTCCATTATGTTGCTTATGGAGCTTCAAGGTTTTTTACCCATTCACTTGAATTATATTTTTGTGTTATGCAAAATAAATCATATCTGGGATGGAATGAGGGTGGGTAAATAATGAGAGGATTTTCATTTTTTGGGAGACTATACTTTAATATATCTTAAAGAGTCAATAGACCTTTTTCACACTCAGGGTTTTGGAATGCAGTAGTAAACATTTGCAGAGTCAACTTCGAGATCACAGCAATATTATATTCACTTACCGATTTGCTCCAAGACCAAAAGAAAAAATCCACTATTATGTTTGAATGAGTTTCCAGAAGAGTAAAAGAAATGGAGAGCGGTGGATTAAGCAAGTCAGATGGGAGAAAATGCCACATTTTCTGTCACTCTCTCAGCAGCTGTCGTCATTTTTATTTATTTTTTTACTAATTCCAGGGTAATATAACAATAAGCATAATGTTATAAATTAACACTCAATTTACACTGCTAAATAAGGCAGAAATGCATCATCCCATTCTGTAAAAAAGGTCTATAATGAATATAGTCCTGAATGATTCTCTCCCATCCAAGATTTCTCAGTGGATATGCTGGTGTTATTTAGGATTGCAATAGTTTTTCCATCAACACAATGTTTAATAACAATGTTATTAATAGCCAATTAATATTGTTTAATGGTAGTTTATCAATAAACTGATGTTCATTATTGGTTAATGTTAGTTCATTATGCATTAACTAATGTTAATGTATACAAATTGTAGAGTTTAAAATGTATTAGAAATTAACATTAACCAAGATTAACAGATGCTGTAAAAATATTGTTAATTGTAAGTTCATGTTAACTATTAATTAATCTAATGCTAACATATATAACATACTTGTTAAGTATAACTGAAAATTCTATGTTTTATATTATCCATGTACCATTGAAAACCCTGAGTTCAGGTGATGCCTATTATGAGAGGTTTATATGTTTTACCTTTGCAGTGGTGGGTCTGTGAATCCCATTGATACCCATCTGTGCATTCCTTTAAAATAACAACAGATAAATGAATGCATACTTATGCACATGAAACTGGCCGCAAAGATAAACATAAAGGCCTTTAATTCAGAGAGAGAGAGAGAGAGAGAGAGAAAAGAGCGAGGGAAACGTTTCTTACCATGTATGTGTCAGTTTCTGTGGGTGGCTGTGAAAAGGCGTGATGGACAAACACAAAGATACACATACAAAAGAGTAGAACACACTGGGGCCGCATCCTCACACACACACCTTCAACAGGCTCTTATGAGCACAGAGAAATAAACACCTCCAGGAGTGTTGACAAAAGAGAAGGACTCAGACAGACACACACACGCACTGGTAGAGTCTCTGAATTAGATGTTGAGAAGAAGTTGCACTGTGAAATCTGTGAATGAAAAGAAGAAAAAAAAAACAGTATGTGAAGACCTCAGAAACTAAACACATCTCAGTTTAAACATACTTATGTTACCTCAAAATTTACTTAGTTGGTCAACATAAGACCCAATATAAAGTTGCAAATATTATTTAATATTTAATTGACATTATATAACTGCATATTTCTATTTATGACTTTTACTTGGTTTCATTTAATGTAGCAATATCCTACTTTAAAATCTACAGTTTAAAATGTGGCTCAATCTGTTATTTATTGAAAACAAGGATCTGAGTTTTCCCACTCGACACAATTGTGATCATTGACGTGTCCAGTGAGCATAATTTATAAAAACACATACACTTGAATAATAGATTAATAATAGATCTTTTAAATGTGATGTTCCAAATCTGATATTCATATCTAAAAGAGCTGGTTTTACAAACCTTTACTGAATTTGGAGACAGGTATCATCTTTCAAACTGGAATTAATTGTCTCTACTCCTGTGACTATTTACCCCACCAAAGTAAATATGTTCCTATGAAATGAAGTCTTCATTTTCATTTATAGTTGACAATTCCATGAAAAATACACCCACAACTCTTATTAGACCATACAAACTCAAAATTAAATGTTGGTCACAAATGTTACCAGTGTCATGGTGGTTCATTTAAACTGTCAGTGATCCAGGTTTCGTGGACGCTTGAATTTCTTGATAACCAGGCTCCCTCTGGTGGTTGTATTAAAATAGCAATTTTCTCACATTGTTGTGGAGAATCACAAGACAAACAGAATGCTTAAAATCACAGAATATATCTTATTTTTCTTAATATGAGATAGAATCCAGAAGGAAAATGCTAGAAGGAAAAATTTGCCTGTCAATTATTTTCTAATGATTGCATAATCAATGTTTGATTGTGCAAGTCTTTTGTTATTTGAAAAGCACGATCTGAGAGACAAAAAGAGAAAACTTAAGTAAAGAATGTTCCTGGTGAGAGTGCAAAGACTATAGGACTTAAAAGGATAGTTCACCCAAAAATGAAAATTCTCTCATCATTTACTCACCTTCATACCATCCCAGATGTGTTGAACACAAAAGAAGATTTTTAGAAGAGTTTCACAGTTCTGTTGGTCCATACTATGCAAATGAATGGTGACCAGAACTTTGAAGCTCCAAAAGCACATAGAAGCAGCATAAAAGTAACCCCTATGACTCCAGTGGTGTAATCCATGTCTTCTGAAGAAATATGATAAGTGTAGGTGTAGGTGAGATTCTTCTAAAAATCTTTGTTTGTGTTCTGCAGAAGAAAGTCATACACATCAGGGATGGCATGAGGGTGAGTAAATGATGAGAGAACTTTATTTTTGGGTGATCTCTTAAGTAGTTTTAGAGCAAAGATTATATTAGGTTTGTTATTTCAAAGACTTGCTGGAAGAACACGTGAAATACTGAAAGATTGAAATTCTTATAAAAACCTTTCTGACTCTCAGGAGAGTGAAAAGATTTTCAAGGGTTTCTGTTAAAAGCAATATACTGGCACATGAATGCACACTTTGCCTTAACATTGCCATTTAGTCAGTGTGTTTGCAGGCACATTATGGAAATACAACACCAGATCCAACATGACACAGAGCCAAACACTACTACTTAGAGTGTTGTTCCTGAACAAGCAGGGTTTAGAGAGGCCAGACTGAAAGTATTGTCATGTTGACCCAATGCGACAGACAGCAAGCCACAGGGTGACGTGCAAACCTGCACATTCTCCTCCAGTTGCATCATCCTCCAAATAGAATTGTTGTGATTTTTGGCCAAAGCCACATAAACTTATTCAAAGGACTTACAGCAGCCACCGTACAAGAAACACTTTCAAGAAAGACACAAATGCACTTAAATCTTGTGAAAAGATGGATGCACTCACAAATATTTCATCATTACTCTCTCTTTTTGACTGACCTACATGCTACTTGTGGTTTGAGTAGAGAACCGCAAAATCTCGAACCAGGCTGTCCCTGTGATGTTGCATATGGACTGGGGAAAACCTGAAATTGACCATCATAAACAAACTTGAGGCCAGCAGGGAGCTAGGTCCAGTCACTTGGCCAGTGTGTGGGCAGTGTGGAGGTTATACCATGTTGTACGAGGGGCAATTGACCCTCTGGAATGCCAGTGGAGAGGATGTGGGCATCATTCTCCATAACGGTCAACCTAGCCATCGCTGTGTTCCCAGAGTATCAGATTCCCGGGAGAGCCCCCAAATGTTTACCGGAAAGGGCAAGTGTTGCTACCCAGAATACCCTTGTTTGAGCCCCCTGCACAATGATATACCAAAAGTTTTATTTTGGTGTTGTAGGCTACAGTCATTGTATAGCTACTTAATTGTACACAGCATAATTAATTGGTGTTTGGATTGGCAATTTAGATGATTTATGATTAAATAAATACAGCTGTTTTTTTTAAGATTAGGTAAGTAGTACAATGACTTTTGTCCAGTGTGTTTCTCTGAGTAATTATACAACCACCAATAGCACAAGTAATACAGATCTGACCTGATGGGCACACCGCTGCAGGGACCACACACATATAATGACAAGCACTCTTCGCCTACTTTTCTCTCAACCTTATAAAAACACACACACACACTCAAACACTTGTCCAGTGTCATTTTTGCTGTTAACAAAGTCTACCCATCTGGGCATTAAACTTGAAGTCTGACATGTTGACTAAAGCATTTATGCTGTGCCAGGTCTTCAGTTTTATACCTTGCTTGCCAATGAACATACAATTGTATAAATTGTAGGTCCTTTCCACCCACTCAAATGGATATTTTAAATGGGATTTTTATGCCTTGTCAGAACCCCCATGGCCCCATGAGTATCAACTTGCAAAAGCCTGCAAAGGCATAGTAATGTTGGTACTTTTTCTGAGTATATGAGCACTTACAGGAAGCATTTGTGGCATAATATGGATTACCACAAACATTTATTTTGACTTGCCCCTTCCCTTCTTTAAGAAAAGAAAAAATGTTGGTCCCAGTGAGGCACTTACAATTGAAGTGAATTGGGACAATTGGTAAACTTTCAAATACTCACTGTTTCAAAAGTATAGCCACAAGATGTAAACAATATGCGTGTTAACTTGATTTTAGTGTAATAAAATCTTTAAACCCTCCAAAAACTGGCCATATTGACTTCCATTGTAAGTGCCTCACTGTGACCTTGATTTTTGCTTTTTTTAAAGAGAAGGATGGAGTCTAAATCATTTTTTGCTGTAATCAGCATTATGACACAAATGCTGTCGATTGAGCTTAAGTTGTATTAAACCCGGAATATTACTTTAACCACACTTAAAATGTCTGAATTTCATTGCATAGATAATAAAATATGTAGCACCTGCAAAACAAATTATGCTAGACCTTCTCTCTGAACTAACTAAACTTTTATTAGTCATTTTTGCAATGACTTTTAAACAACTGGTCCCAAGGTCATTTTAGTAGATGTGTGAAGTCAGATACCCTCAAGTTCACACAGGTGTTCGACCTAGCAGAATAACAACAGGTGTAGATCAGTACATATGGACATGTAAAGTGTCCATATACTTTATATCTTATTGTTGTTCACTATATCTATTTTTTAATTTCTTTTAGTGAAATTCCTACCTTAAGGTTTGTACTTATAGAACTGTATATCATTCTTTAAATTATTGTAAATGCCACCTGAATAAATGTTGTTATCTAATGCAATGACATTCATACATTTTTATGTGTGGCTAACGTGTCCAAATACTTTTTGTGATGAACATTCCATTTCAATGTCATTCATGTTTTAAGTCACTCAATGGTTTGGTTTCCTGACACTGAGGACTTTATTACCTTTCACAAACCAGAAACAAAGCAAGTTATAGACAAGATCATTTCTGGTTACGTGATCACGTGCACACTATTTACATACTGCATACCTCAGCAGTTCGGCCAAGAGATGATGATTTAGTATTTTCAAATACCAAATATAGTTAACAAATTCCACTAATGCAGCTAAAATTCAGGGCCCCAGTCTGTACTAGGTCCGATTCTTTCACTTTCTGCTTTTAAATGAATGCTTGAGTCAGCATCCAGCCATTAAAATAATACAACTAACTACAAGTAATTAGCAAAATACATGAACAAACATGCTGTTGGCAGTGGCCTGTGTAAGTACAGTAAATCAGTGTTCTCTGCTCTGATGTCATAGAGTCATTTTATTGTGCCTACATTTTTACTACAACACCGGTGTTTCATGCAAACACAACTGTTACCACAAATTCCACAAGCATTTGCGTGTCCTCAGAACCTCTGAGAATCTGCACTCTGCAGTCTTTTAAAGAAAATCAGCTCACATAAACAGACAGCATTTAGTATGAATCAGCGTTTTGTCTTTAAAAATAGAAACACTATCCAAACAAAGTCACCGTTTGCATTGGCAGGGATCAAATAACTTAGAGTGAATTGCATTAATCTGGTTGTGAAACAGTGGTTGGAATAGAGATTGGAAAGTTTTGCAACACTGCAGACTGTCTCAGCGCATTTAAAAATTTGTAAAACCATCTTGATTGTTGAGTAATAAATGTGGGGAGTTTCAATGTTAAGAGACGTGGAATAGCCTATATAACGTGATTGATTGTTCTCTCAATAGACTGGAGTGTGGTGTCTGTAGGCTCTGTAGTCATGGAAGAGTGCAGGAGTGTGACGTGTGACGTGTGCAGCCTTTCAAGAAGCCTGGAGCAAATCTGCCCAATTTTCCTTAGTCTGCCCTTTATCTGTTTCTGCCTCTACCTCACTCTCTGTCGCACACTGTCTGTGACATAACTTCCTTTCAGCCCCTTTCTGCTGCAAACTTGACATTCCTAATATAGTTAGATGACCATATATGCAAAAGCAGAGAGACTCCACTCAAACAAAAGCTATTACAGCTAAATATAACATTACATTAGAGTGCAATATGACATTTTATTTTTTCTTTGCTATACTCACAGGCCAGGTTTATAGCTTAGGCACGTTTCTCCAATTTCTCTATCAGTCTATGACTTTTCTTTCTTCTGCTCTCCTTTTCTTCCAGTTGCTTTGTGGTCCCTCTTCTCTCTTCTTTCTGTGCAGTTGTCTTCTCTTCTATCCTCACTCCTGATAGAGTGAATGTGGAGACGGACAGCTGGACTATGAATGTATGCAAGGGAGAGAAAGACGGAAGAGAGGCGAGAAGGACAGCCCATTCCAACCCCCATACAGCCCCCCTGCACGACCATCCTCCGCCCCCATCTGACCCCCCAGGATAAAAATTCCTGGTCTGTGGCCCAAATTCTAAATCTGTCCAGTTCTACAACAGAACAAAAGCATACAGATTCACACACGCATTCAACCAACCCCCCTTCATACACATAAGCAGCAGCCCCTGCACCAAAGCAGAGACCCCACCTGGTTTCATTTAAACTCACCCCCACAGCCATCAACTTTCTTTCTCTCTTTTTCCCCTTCACCTTGTCATCCTTCATCTTTCCCATCTTTTTCAGTTTGCTCTCGCTCTCTGTTCATTTCATTCGGTCGGATATTTATAGCTTGGGAGAAGTTGGTGGAATGTAGACAAAAATTAGAGAGCAAACTCGAAAGAAAAAAAGAGAGACAGAGAGAGAGAGAGAGAGAGAGAGAGAGAGACAAGGGCAGAGTTAAAAGGGGAGGATAAGACACACATCTACTTGGAAAAGTTGTTCACTTTTTTGCAGTGTCTAAATATTTAAACTGGAGATAGAAACGAGAGTAGCGAAAACACTGGCATTCTCACTGCCATTACACCTTTGCTTCACAAACTCTAACTAAAGTGCATGATAATACATTTTTTCTTTTTACAGTAATAAGTACACAGCACCAGCAGAGTCAAGGAAAAAGGCTGTCAATCTAAGATCAACAAAGATTAATTAACTTATTAAGATTAACCATCACGGAATTACAAAAATAGTAACTGTTTTCAAACAGACTTAACAAACACTCCCCTCAGAGCCCAAATACATCACCCAGACGTGTATTTGATGTGTGTGTTTGCATCTGGAAGATGTATTTTTTTACGTTGTTTGCTCATCTGCAATACATCTAAAAGACATGACGATAAGTATGTCTCGGGTGTCAATAAGACATTCAGAGACTCTGTCTGCTACTAGTCAGAAAACAGATAATCCCATCCCAAACCTACACCATTTGTTGAGCCAAACTTGCTGTGTTGGCCTGGATGGATGCTCAAAAAACAAAACAAAACGGGCATGTTCCCCTGGGAGATTTATTTATTTATTGCAAAAACAACACAAAAGCATTATACATTTTCTAAAGTATGTGAGGCATTCACGGTAACTCTTGGCTACAAATAATTTCTAAAAGAACAAGTTTAATTTCTCAAAGTTATCTCTCAAAAAATTAGCAATATGTTTCAGTTGATTGTAAGTAAATATCCTCTTCATCCAGCACTCTGTTTGTTCTAAAGTATCCCGAAATGGTTTTACTACTTAAGAAAAGGCTCCACATCATTTAGTGTGTGAGTGAGCTGTCTCAACAAATCGAACTGAATCGCAAATCGTTTTGATAAGCCGTTTGGCAAATTCACTGAAAAGAATCAATTAGTCAGAGCTGTATAGCTGTAGTTGTCTCTGCATATTGAAGCGATGTTCACCCAAAAATGGAAAGTCTCTAATTTTTACTCATCCTCATGCCATCCCAAATGTGTATGAAAAAAATCTTCGAAAAATATCTCAGCTCTGTAGGTCCTCACAATGCAAGTGAATGGGTACCAAACTTGTGATGCTCCACAAAGCACATAAAGGCAGCATAAATGTAATCTATACTACTCCAGTGGTTCAATCCATGTCTTCAGAAGCAATATAATTAGTGTGGGTGAGAAATAGATCCGTATTTAAGTCCTTTTTTGCTAGAAATTCTCCTCCCTGCACAGTAGGTGGTGATATCCAAGTACGTGAATCCCCAAAACACAAGAAGAGATTTACAGTATAAAAAAAAAACTTAAATATTGATCTGTTTCTCCCACATCCCTACCATATCACTTACTGTATGTAGACAGATTTAACCACAGAAGTCTTATGAATTACTTTTATGCTGCCTTTAAGTGCTTTTAGAGCTTCAGAATTTTGGTACTCATTCACTTGCATTGTACGGACCTACAGAGCTGAAATATTCTTCTAAAAATCTTTTTTGTGTTCAGCAGAAGAAATAAAGTCATACACATCTGGAATGGCATGAGGATGAGTAACTGATGAGAGAATTTTCATGTATCATTTTTGGTGAACTATTTCTTTAAGCTGGGAAAGGAGAAAGTATTTTTACATAAAAAATGACACACTTCAGAAGGTATATTCATTTCCAAAGTTTTAAGAAGATTGTGAGTATTATTTATTTTAGGCACAATTTACAATGATGTTTTTTCATTAAACTGCTCTATTCTCACTCGAAGACATTACTATATTACAGCTTTTTCTGATAAAGCATAATTTTCTGTAAAGCTGCTTTGAAATAATGTTTGTTGTGAAAAGTGCTATATAAATAAAAATGACTTGACTTAAATGTGCATGTATATGAATGTAATAATGAGGCACCCTCTGATGAATATCAGAAGCAAGTACATCAACATCTAGAACATTATTATTGCTAATGTTCACTTTATATGCAAGACTTAGGTGAAAGACGGATCTATGAAATTAGTATAAATTATAGCTAACTTGCTGTAGTTGTGTCAAGTCACTAAATCAATTACTCATTACTTATGTTGGAAACATCACATTCAAGCATCACAACATGAAGAAATAAAGATTCATTTGCACTGCAAATGACAAAAGGGCAAACAAATGTGCTTGCCATTACCCTTGTACCAAAAAAGGTGGGTGATGTGTTGGGGCTGACAGCTGTCATTACACACTATTATTGCCAAAGCACACACATACACTTACGCCACCAAGGCCTGACAAACTGTTACCTCCTACGGCTTTCTAGACCCCATGGGCCCACACACAGACTTACATTACTATTATAATCAAAATATGGTACATATAGTTTCTTTTTATTTCCAGGTTTAAATTGATATTGAATCCAAAGTTTTCAATGTGGACTCATAATTTTAAACCCCACTGTATATGCTGTACAAAATTAAGACAAAATGCACTTACACAAAATGTATTGGTCACATAGTTAAAGTGACCAACAAAACCTGTTGTTCTCTGACTTCATACATCCTGGAAAAATAACACTGGGACCAGCTCTTTAACCTGTTGATACGCACCCCCTTTTTGAGCACAAACCATGAAAACGACATACCTGAACTTAATTGGTTGTATTTACTGGACCCTTTGGAGTATGGACACAGTTGTAGTATATTTTGAAAGAAGACATTTTGGGCTTTATTAATTATTAGAATTAATATATGTTGTTAATTTGTAAAGTTAGAGAAGCTGAAGTTTATAATAATGTAAATGTTTTGTGCTGAACATGTTTTTATAATCTAAAAAATCTATAATAAAAGTGCCAAGACACTTTTACAATGTTCTCCAAGCCACAGGTCTAAAGAAGTTACGTTTCAAATTTGAAGATGATCTAACAAAAAATTAGGTTCCTGCAAGCTTTTTTTCTCTATAAAATTGCTGGAAGCGTACAGAGTAAAATTAAGGCTTCGCTTTTCAAGGCGACACAAAATCTGACTGCTGACGAACTATTCCGCATTTTTTAAAATAGACTTTGGAGGCAGGCTCATTTTGTTTATGAGACTCTAATATATAAGATAATATAAAGTTTTACAACATGAATGCTGCTCAGATTGCATAGTTTGTTGAAGAACGATGACGATAGGTAATTCTTTCAGGCGAGATCTCATGTAAACAATGGAGAATATATCAATATTTCTCAGATTTATCACTTTTATGAACAAAAAGTGCTATTAGATGTTTTTCAATGAACACTTGGACAATTGACCCACGTGTGGCGAACTGGATTCATCTGGCGTTCATATTTTCACAAACGTATGAAGTCCCGTTATGATATTGCATTTTTTCATTTGTTCCACTGGCACAAATAACTAAATTGCTGTTTCTGGAGCATTGCTATCGTGAAACAGAGATTGGATATCAATATTGAACCCTTAGACCTTTGAAAAGATGTATAATTTGTTAACATTCATTAAATTTATAGACTGTAAGTTATATATTAAACGTAAGCAGAGTGACGTCACCACCGCATGTGGAGAAATACGTATCAACATGTTAAACAATAATGGCATAAATGGCTAAAAAAAAGTGTTAGTCTTAAAGTTAGTCTGGCATCATTTGTTTAAAGATGCCACTAATGCAATATATTCCTAAGTTTTCCTTCAGTGTAAAATTTTTTTTGCTATAAATCCATAATCTTAATAAGAACCTAATCCATATAAGCAACAAATGAACTTTTCATTACCAAATTGTTAACGTTTTGTCAATCTGTTTGGCCACAGCAACCCACACAGTAGAGTTAATAAAAACAATGCAGACATGCTGTTTTTATTTACAATGCATACACTTCTAGAGGCCAAGGGGTGAAAGAATGAAGCAAGGATAAAGAGAGCAGGTGGGGAGGTGTAGAGATGGACAGCTGGTGGGGGACACATTTGGGAAAAGATTAAAGATGATAAACAGGGGAATTAAACATCAAGCCAAAAATGTATCAGATACATAAAGGGAAAGAACAAGAGTGAAAGGGAGAGTCTTCACTAATGGTAAATTCTAAGGATGCAACTTTTGATAACTCCCATGTACCTAGTCCAGACACCATGGTGCCTGAGAGATAGAGAGAGAGAGAGAGAGAGAGAGAGAGAGAGAGAGAGAAATGGATCACAAAATACAAAAGTAATCTTTTTGGTAATACAATAATTTCTAGTCTTGTAAGAGATTTATTTATTTATTTATTTTATAAATAAAATAATGCATATTTTCCAAGTGATTTGGGTTTTGTAAACAGAAAACCGCATTCCACTGTGGTTCAACCACACAAATGACTGGAAAGGAAACAAAGGTGACTACAGACAAAGCAATGTACATGCAATACGGTGACCCCCACTGGTTGGAAAAATTATTTCAACAGAACTCCCTAATATCTCCCTAAACCCCAAATGTACAGAAACACTGTTTATCCATAGAAACACTTACTTGAAGGTGTCCAATATATGTGCCGAGTTAGTATAATGAGTTAGGTAGAGGTTTACGTCTATTGATGTCCATCTGTCAGACCGACAAGGTTCAATAAACTGTGAAGAGAATAAGGAATTAAAGGCCTTATGGAAACTTTTAGAAAATGTCAGATCTGATACAGTTTTTATTGAATTAAAAAAAGTACCTTTTCTACAAGGTCAATGAAGAAATCGCGGACATCTTTTGCATTGATTAATTTTGCAGCGATATTCACAAGGCTCCTTGAGAGATTCTACAGAAGGATAGCAATATTTTCACATCATATAACAAATAAATTGCACAGAATGAAAACAAAATTGTTCCTAAATGTGAGCTAAATCTGACAAAGCCTTCATCTGGTGATGTCCTGATTTGGAAAAACATTTAAGAAATTACCAATTAAAAATAAATTTGAGTTCTCTCTAAGGAAATGTTTTACACATTTTAATTTAGAGTTATGGGTAAGGTTAGGGTAAGTCTGTGTTCATTATAATCAGCTTTATTATCTCTTTAAGCTCTGAAGGTCTTAAAATATTTCCTGTTTCAGTTGAATGCCCAAAATTAAAGGCTTTTAACTACAAAAAACATCAAACAAAGAGGGTCAAATGTTTAGTATTATTTTAAGGAAAACTTGAAAAAAAAAAAAGATATAGATTATGATAAATTATATTCTCAGCCTAAGAAACTGCTGAAAAATCACTATTGTTTTTCTTTCTGATTTGCAATTTATCTCAGGGTGTCAGTAAGATAGCTCCCAATCATGTCACCTGTAACTGAGTATAAATTTGTGTTGATACGACAAAGCAATCAAACATTATAGCATTAAAAAATTATTTATCCTAGTGTCCAACAACATCTCCAAACAAATAAAACATAATAATATATAAGAAATAATTCCACATGCAAATACAACAATGACTAAAGGTCTGCTCTCTCTCCCCAAAGCATGCATGGCATGAGTGACAACATCTCATTCAGTTCCATTCTGTGTGAGCCATCGAGTCTGTGACATGTACTTGGCACCATATCCTGGTGGCATATTGTAATTAGAGTGAACGATCCTCTCTGCCCATATTTGGAGGACTTCCACCTCTGGTTGCAGTAATCTGAATCTTAATATGATTAATTTAGCATTCCATGATGCTGGACAACGTACTACACCATTTCCGATGAAGTCATCTGATGCAGGAAAGCTAACATGTTTTTAGCCCTATAGCACATTATGTGCTGTGTGCACATTGTGCTTAGTGTGGATTATCTAATGATCTTTGCATCCGATTACAATGTGTGTGGGCTTGTTTTAATGGGAATCGCCTCTTCTAATGATATGTGATATTTTATGTTCTATTTATTTTCATAAAGTTATAAACAACACCAGTTTATATATAACATGTATGTCAAAATACATATACTTAGCAATTACTTGTTTTTTTTTTGTCTATGAGTAAAATTTAGTAATATAAATGATCAAAATGAAACAACTATGATTTGTCTGCAAATTTCAAAGCAATTGTTCTGTTTTGGTCATAATGTCTACATGCATTGTAAAGTACAGGTTTTTTGTGTGTTGGTCAAGACTGTAGTTATTCATATTTTGATAATTTGTTTCTCATCGCCAATTTTATTTATTTCTGCTTACAGGCCAATCTGAGCTTAAATGTCCTCATTTAGATAGCTAAGCAAACATCAATACATTGACTCGACACATTGATATCTGAAGTCACAGATGCACTCTCTCACCTTAAAATTGGCTTCCATCTCATTGAAGACATTGGTTTTTCCCCGCAAAGCAGTGCACACTAAACTGAGTAGATGAGAGGTTTCATTACTCAGAAGGCTGAGACAGAGGGAGTTACCATGCAACATTCAGACACATACAACAGTCCTCTTCAGACCCAACATCTTTCCTCTCTCCATCCAAATCACTCTCTCACATACTGTACCCTCCCTTCTGAAAACCCACCTTTTGTGTTGGTCTAAAAGATCCTTGTCTGTGATAAGAATTTTGAGGTCTTTGAGGTCTTGAAGGAATTCCTTATCCAGATCTACATCCATGTCATCCATCATATTATCTAAAGGAAAGAAACGGTGGGTTTGTGAGGGCAGAAAAAGACAGAAAAATAGCAATTTCATGTCATCTTTCCTCTTTAACTACACTAAAGTAGCACATTACAAGACAGTCCTTACAGTGCACACTTAACATAAGTATTCGTAGACTATGTGCATCCATTACAAGATCATTCTCCCAAACAGCAACTACAATCTTAAACTGGGCACTGACAGAAGAAGAAAAAAAAAAGAAAAAAGGTCATGCTAAGATCTGGGACATTTTGTTGCACATTTAAAGGGATAGTTCATCCAAAAATAAAAATTATCTCATCATTTACTCAAGCTGATGCCATCCCAGATGTGTATGACTTTCTTTCTTCTGCTGAACACAAATCCAGCTCTGTAGGTCCATATAATGCAAGTGAATGGTGGCCAGTACTTTGAAGGTTCAAAAAGCATATAAATGCAGCATAAAAGTAATCCATTAAGCCTAAAATGGTTAAATCCATGTCTTCAGAAGTGATATGATAGGTGTGGCTAAGAAACAGATCAATTAAGTTTTTTTATTACTATAAATCTCCACTGTCACGGTCACATTCTTTTTCTTTTATTTTTGACGTTTTGCATTATTTATGCATTTCACCACCTACTGAGCACGGAGGAGAATTTATAGTAAAAAAAGGACTCAAATATCGATCTGTTTCATCATATCACTTCTGAAGACATGAATTTAACCACTTGTGTCTTATGGATTACTTTTATGCTTTCGTAATGTGCTTTTTAGAACATCAAATTTCTCCATTCACTTGCATTGTGTGGACTTACAGAGCTGAGATATTTTCTAAAAATCTTAGAAAGAAAGTCACACACATCTGGGATGGCACGAGGGTGAGTAAATTATGAGAATTTACATTTTTGTGTGAACAATCCCTCTAAAACATAGCAGGGTGATGAGCTTCTGTATTTTAATATGCGCTAGCCATTAGGCCTAGTACACAAGATGTACTTCGGATCAAATTAATCCAGAACTTTTATACAAAGAAATATCTAAGGATAAAGCTAATGTGAATCGATAATTAGTTGACATATTCAACTGGTCTTACCCACAGCCCCTACTGTCCAGTGGTTGATGAGCTGGCCAGCACAGAAGGCAAAGTCCTGGAAAGTTAGGTACTGCAACTTTTTCTTCCCTGTTTCAAAGCGATTACTGGCAAAGAACACTATTGCAGCATAGTCCCTGAAGAGAAAGTGCACCACATTGGCATTGAAGCCACTGTGCTTGTGTTCTCAAACTCACTTTAATCGAAAGTATCTACAAGAAGGAATGCCTTATAATGAACATTCCTCTTTTTATAATAACTTTTTTCCATAACAACATTTTCTTTGTTCAGTTCTACAGGTATTGTAGGGATTCTGGGTTGATCATATAAAATGGGTTTAAAAGAATATAACTAGTCATCACAAGTATTTCAGAACAAGAAATATATCCAAGCATAGTAATTTCAGCAATAGTTCATGTCTTTCTCACCTTCCTAATTGATCAGGTAGCAAAAAGTGTTGCTGTATGTTTTCCACCAGGGGGCCCTTGAGTTCTTCCACCACTTTGAACACTCTCTTGAAGTTGTCAAACTATATATGAGGAGAGAGGAATGATGCTATTTTTTATTAAACATCATTTCATTTCCAAAAATGTTTTGGAAAAGTATATTTTAAACGAGCCTACCTGTCTTCTGCAGCTTTTTAGCATAATGCCTGTCTTTGCACTAACGTCATCAAGATCTTTCTTTGTTCCTTTGGAGAGCTTCTTTCCCAGGACCTCTCGAACAAATGCATCATCAAAAGCATAATACCTATTTCAAAGCAAATAATTTGACCTGGGAAATTGCAGCATAAACAAATAAACATGGCAATGCACACAACTTTGAATACCTTTCAATGAGCATGGCTTGTCGGTCTGGTGGTATCTGGAACAGAAGCTGATTGGATAGTTTAGCTGGGTGGTGTAAAAGCCTCTCACACATCTGGAAGGTTCTGTACTGGTCCATTGTGTCACTGAGCAGCACTTCTGCATTCGCCTCACACTCCTCCATTATGCCTCCTTCTATCCGCACTTTCACTGCATCACTCACTACAAGGGCCGACCACATTGATATTAATGTAAGCAATCTGTGATTTAACTAATGTATTCTTATATTAGCAAATATTACATAAACTCATGGTCTCATGCATGGTACTTTACCTGTATATCCATTCAACCACAACTGAAACACCTCTTTGTCCATGATGGTGGTGTTTCCAACAAATACGTCCAGCTCCACAGACATCTTGGCATTGACTTGGCAGGAGTTTCAGCTGTACAGAGGGAGATTTCACATGAAATGGTTATTTAATATTTAACATATAGTTATAACCTACAAAATACAACCTGGGATTAAGAGCCTCTTTCTTTGGCAAATAATTTATAAAGCTGAACTGAAAGTAACTGTTCCCTATCAGAGTCAAATCTACTTAGAATTGAACCTTTGTGTTAGCAGCCATAATGTTTAACCTTTAACTAATCCATTCCTCTGTTCAAAATGCAGACATGTATTGCTCCATAAACAACATTAACATACTTTTTCCCACTTACCAGATGTGGTCGTATGTTTATAATCACAAATGTGGCTTTATGTGTAACAGAATTAGCTCTTGTTTTGGTGCATCTAGTTCCTACCAAACGTTACTATTTTGAAGAAGAATCTGGTAACGGATAGGTAAGCACGTGCGTTATTTAAAGCTAATTATCAATAATAGATCGATAGTGGTGTTAGGTTGATCATATAATTGAATCATCGCATAAATATTTCCCAAACAGCATCAGTCATACCGAACGACAAGACTACATCCGCTACATCCATAACATCATACTCTCGTGACTACTTCCGGGTGTGCGTTGCAATCTTCATGTTACGTCATATTCACGTTATAAAATATTCATTTTACTGTAGTGTGGAACAGGAACGTTAGAGGCTGATTTCGAAACGGCGTACTACTATACTACTCATACTATTTCTGCCACTGACACATATGCCAGAAGAAGTAAGAGTAGTATGGGTACATTCAGCCAGACGCGGGTTTTTCCCCCACACGTATTCTGGCAAGTCCCGCCTCCTACGTTCGGATTGCTACAAAGAGCTGCTTACAAGCGAACAGCGATTGGCCAATTGAGAAGTCTTTCATATAGCCTTAGTAAGCATAAACAGAGGGACATCATGTTGAAGAAAAACAAACAGCCGCTAAGTTCGAAGTTCAGTGCGAATTTTAAATGGTTAACATTAGACAAGACAAAACTATCGCATTCATTAAATAAGCTGTTTAAAGCTTTGTCGATTAATATTATAATGGGGACGCGCGCGCGTCCTATAAAACCGATAGACCTATACTACAGTCCATACAGCTCAATATACGATATGTAACATAATTTGTGACTTCCTTTTTATAACTTCAGAATAGAGTGGTTTAATGAAGTGATATGATATATGTGGGTGAGAAACAGATCAATATTTAAGTCCTTTTTTCTAAAGGGAAAGTCAATATATACATTTAGAAAAAGGACTTAAATATGTATCTGTTTCTAGGAATATGGTAAGGAATAGTTTCCCACCTTGCTGCCTTGTAATTATAATAATGCATATATATATATTATTCAATCAGTTCAAGTTCTGCATTAAACTGAATAAAATTATCTCAATATTTTCAGTTCTTAGGGTGGATGTGCTTACCATCAATTACTATGTGCTTAACTTATATTTCTTTTCCACAGCATTCTCAGAAATGTTTGAAAGAGTTAATTACAAAAAAATACATATTCTCTCATGGGAAGTGGTGGTATGTTTTATATTATTATATTTGGCATACAGTGAAACCATAAATGTGGGAGCCAGGCCAATTCGGTTTGACATAAACATAATAAACAATCCCATTCATATCACTCATTATTGTTCAAAGGACAAAGTGATGTCACATATAACTAATTATTTTCTTCCCTGTACATTTATTCAGCCATTTAGTATTAATAAAAAGAAAAACACAAACAGTTTTTCAATTGTCGAAATATATGCCTTATCTTGAATGTGGATAAGATAACCATCCAAAGGGGTGGCCAAGATGGCACTGAAGCAAGCTAACTTTTGAGAGCCGCTTTCTTTTGTGCAAAATGTAGCTTTCGGTTACCCAAACTTCAACTCGTAGGTGCGGGGCATCTTTTATAGATGTTTTGTTTAAGTTTAGACCAAAACAGGATCAATATCAACCCCCTCCTAGTGAGTTTGCAATTACAACTCCACAGAGTTAATATATGTTATTAATAAAAATTGTGTACCCTTTCTTATATGCTGAGATTAGAACTTTCTTGACCCCTGACTTATAAAAAATAATTTTCGTACATTTGTCTTCTTTTTCTTATTTATGTATACAATCTGGTTGGTTTATATGTATTTCTTTCCCTTTACTTGTACTTTGTCTTTATGATTGTATTCATACATTGTTTGATCTTATTGAACATTTATATATATATATTACCTGTGTCCCGAGGATCACACGGTGCACCCCTCCAATGCCTGTAGGATGATGTCCTCACTGACCGCCAAAGCCTACAGCACCACTGGATAGGCCACTTCCACCCTGCACGCCATGGCCCTTCTGCAAGTTCACCAGGCCAAGGCACTCAAAGATCTGCACTTGGGTAGACTTGACCCCGACTCGGGCAGGCGATGGCCATCCTCGTGGTCCAGGAGCATCATCTATGGCTGAACCTGGTCGAGATGCGGGATGTAGACAAAGCACGCTTCCTCAACGCCCCATCTCCCAGTTCGATCTATTTGGCGACACCGATGACGACTTTGCACAGCAGTTCTCAGCAGTGAAGAAACAGATGGAGACCATTTCCCACATCATACCACGCCAGCGCAGGCCGTGCTCCGTCTGCTCGCCAAGGGCCTCCTCCTGCGGCTTCCAAACGTCAGGCAGCTCCGCATCAACCTGGGCCCAGCTCTCAGCCCCAGCGTCGAGCGCTCCGCAGGAAGCGTTCGCCCCCCCCGTCTCCCAAACGTCCTCAAGGACCCACAAGGCTCCCAAGCGTTCCTGTGACGGATGACCCAGGGAACAAGACGTTTGCTCTGGAGCTGGTAAGCAGACCACTCCGTCCCCCAGTCGAGGGCCGGGAGGAGAATCTTAAATTAGAGGTGTTTTCTTTGCCCCACCTTCGGGCTGCGGTACCCACATTCTCAATATTAGAGCAATTTCCTCTTTCCTTGGGTCACCTGGCCTGCAATGCCATTCTCATGGCAACCCGGTGCCACACTCTAGCACCCCAGATGTGGACCTCTTGCCTCCAGACCCAGGACTGCTGCCCTCCGGTCAGCCGGTTCTGATGAGTCCAGAGGATGCCTACATGGGACCTCCTCCTCAGTCACTAACCCGCCCCCTGGCGAGTGCTGAACAAGGTAAGTGCTTCGAGTCTTCTCTCAGCACCAAAGCCTCGGGACGCGCTTTTGACTCCCGACGCCACACTACCTGCTCCGAACTGCTACAAAGCCTTGCCAGATACTCCAGAAACAATCGTACCCTTAGTGCCCCTTGCACAGGGCTTGGATGCATGGCTCTTACTTCCCAACCCGTCGCGCTGGTTGGCCAGGACCATCCAACTTGGCTAGTTCGCCAGGCCCCCGCCCCCTTTCGCCGGCGTCTGCTTTACCTCGGTGCACGGCGAAGATGCCAACACCCTGTGAGCGGAGATCACGACCCTTTTACTCAAAGATGCGATAGAGCCTGTCCCTCCAGCCGAGATGAAGAAGGGTTTCTACAGCCATTACTTCAGCGTACCCAAGAAAAGCGGTGACTTACGACTGATCTTGGACTTGCGAGTTTTCAACCGAGCCGTACACAAACTCCTGTTCAAAATGCTCATGCAATATCACATTCTAACTTGCAGCCGGCATCAAGATTGGTTCGCAGCGGTAGACCTGAAGGACGCGTACTTCCACGTTTCTATCTTGCCTCAACACCGACCCTTTCTACGGTTTGCGTTCGACGGCCAGGCATATCAGTACAAAGTCCTCCCCTTTGGCATGTCCCTGTATCCTCGTGTCTTCACGAAGGTCGCAGATGCAGCCCTTTCCCCGCTAAGGGAAGTGGGCATTCGCATACTCAATTACCTCGAAGACTGGCTCATCCTAGCCCACTCTCAAGAGTCACTATGCGCCCACAGGGACCAGCCATCTAGGGCTTCATGTCAACTGGGAAAAGAGCAAGCTCACCCCGGTTCAGAGCATCTCTTTTCTCTATTTAGACTCAGTCTCAATGACAGCGCACCTCACCAACGTGCGCACTCAGTCGGTGCTGAAATGCCTCACCTTATTCAAGCCAGGCACAGCAGTCCCTCTAAAACAATTCCAGAGGCTCCTGGGGCATATGGCATCCTCCGCGGTGGTTGCGCCACTGGGGTTGAAGAATATGAGACCGCTTCAGCACTGGCTTCAGACTCGAGTCCCGAGATGGGCATGGCGCCGCAGCACATAGCGTGTGTTCATCATCCCCGCCTGCCACTAGACTTTCAGCTCCTGGACAGACCTCTGTTTTCTGCAGACAGGAGTTCCCATACAGCAGGTGTGGCCCTGATGCGTTCTGGTCACCACAGATGCCTCCAAACAGGGTTGGACTGGGTTGGACCCCTGGCTGGGTTGGCACATCAACTGCCTAGAGTTGCTGGCTGTAATACTTGCCCTGCAGAGGTTTCTCCCGCTAATACGGTGCAAGCACATCTTGAGCCCATCAGACAGCACCGCTACTATAGTGTACAAAAATCGCCAAGGCAGCCTGCGCTCTCGTTATATGTCACAACTCGCCCGCCATCTCCTCCTTTGGAGCCAGCAATGACTCAGGTTGTTGCACGCCACTCACATCCCGGCAACCTCAACACGGCAGCGGACACACTGTCTCGACAAGGTACGCTCAGTGGAGAGTGTAGGCTCCACCCCCAGGCGGTCCAGCTGATTTTGGAGCAGTTCGGCGAAGCACAGATAGACCTGTTCGCTTCCCAAGAGACCTCCCATTGCCCGCTCTGGTACTCCCTAGCGGAAGCTCCCCTCGGGAGAGATGCACTGGCATACAACTGGCCCCGGGCACTGCACAAATACGCATTTCCCCCAGTGAGCCTACTTGCACGAGTGCTGTGCAAAGTCAGGGAGGACGAGGAACAAGGCCCCCTACTGGCCCACACGGACTTGGTTCTCGGATCTCACGCTCCTCATGACAGCCCCTCCCTGGCGAATTCCCCTGAGGAAGGACCTTCTTTCTCAAGGACGGGGCATTCTCTGGCATCCGCGGCCAGACCTCTGGAACCTCCACACCTGGCCCCTGGATGGGATGCGTAAGATCTAAGTGGCCAACCACCTGCTGTCGTAGACACAATCAACTCCCTCTACCAGGCATCTTTACGCCCTAAATTGGCACTTGTTCGCAAATTGGTGTTCTTCCCGATCTGAAGACCCGCAGAGATGCGCAGTCGGGTCAGTGCTCTCATTTCTGCAAGAGAGGTTGGAGGGGAGCCCTCCACTTTAAAGGTTTATGTACATGCAGTGGACGATAAGTCCCTAGGGGAAACGTTAATGTTAAAAGGTCTCCAGTTAACTGTTAGGGGTAAAACAGTTATGACCCGGATCAGATAAGGAGAAAGAAAAACCAGGAGTCAAGAAGTTCAATCAAAGAATCCAAAATTTACTGAAGAATAGTTTGCAGTGAAATTGGTAGAGCCAGAGGCAAAGTCTCACGAGGAGATCGAAAGCTAACTCATACATTACACAAAATCTTACATCAATTATACCATTTGCAAGGAGTACATTCTATTATTTCACTCCTGATTGGCTAACAGAGCATAAAGTCACAACATATAGATAGCTATAGCACATCAACATTAATCAGCGCAATTGTCGTCCTGGCCCGAGATTTACATCTGAAGTGACCTCGCAGATGGTCTCGGGCGTCTTCGAGTCTGCCTGCTGTGTCTCCCTGGGTTCAAAACCTGGGTAGAAGGTCAATACGCACACACGAAACACTGACGAACGACAGTGTTTCTCTGCGCACAAGGGAACCAGAGCACACATTTATCAGGTCATTTTAACCAAAACAGTGAGATAAGAAATATTCACCCCTCAGGCAAAGGAGAGGAAAGAAATAATAAGAGAAAATTTACACTTCTACTTATTCAAGTGCTATCACATAGGATTTTAAATCATATAATTAGTCATGGACAGGTAAAAATCAACCACAGAATACATCTGGAACATATGTTTAACATTCTCCCTGGTGTCTCATCTCAAGCTTATTCCCAAGACGACCTTCAAGTCAGCCTCCGTGCAGAGAGAGAGGCTTCAAGGAATGTGCATGAAATCAAAAATTAACTCTTAACACACATATGATTCAGCGTATATTTCAGTTATGCATAAGAAAAATAAAATTGATTATGTGATCATGCATATAGTTAATTCATCATTTTATTAAAGAAGTTAAGCAACAGAATATAGATAGATATTGATATAAAAGGATATATATATGTATTGATATATCTGAAGAGACAAGGGATTTCGACCCTCACCCTTCATAACTATAGTGATTGTTATATGCTGCAGCACAGACTAATTTAAGTGTAAATGATTAATAAAGACAGACAACCACAAAATAATTTAATTAAATCAATTTTTTCACTTTATGGTATATGCATTTAATTTTATGCATTAAATAATATGTTACATGTAATAATATATAACTGAATTTATAGATTGTGAAATTAAAGGTATGTTGTTGTTTGTGTTTTTCAGTTTGCCTAGACTTCAATGACATGCTATCACGATAACATGATTTTGATCATGATTTTTACTCAGACATTACAAATGGTTACCCCCATGGGAACTCGATTTACCAGGTGGACTCAATTTATCATGACACCGGGTCACTAAAGACCCCAGATATGCATTAAAGTGTTAAAGGGATAGTTCACCAAAAAAAATAAAATAATTATTATTATCTTATTATTTACATGTTTATGACTTTCTTTCTTCTGCACAACACAAACAAAGATTTTTATCTCAGCTCTGTCAGTCCATACAAGTGAATGGTGACCAAAACTTTGAGACTCAAAAAATCACATAAAGGCAGCATTAAAGTAATCCACAAGACTGTGGTTTAATCTAACGCAGAGTTCGGAATTGCATATAATGCCATACTCTTACTATTTCTGCCATAGACAGAATTTTTACTTATGTCAGCTGTGTTTACATGTCTTCATTTTCAGATTATCCCCTGCCGGTTAAGGGAGTCTTTCTTCAATTGCCAAGACAATTAGACTTAATGGCCAAAGATGATAACATTATTAACAGTTAAAGAAACTTAATAAAAACAATCTCTGCATGTTGTTAATTAAATATGAAGCATGTAGACTTCTTTACCCCTCAAAGTAGTTTGGTCAACATAAATACTCTGAAATTCCCTACGTTTCCCACCCAAATTACATTTAACTCTCGCTGAATCCAGCAAAAGTGTATTTTTGACACCGTCTTTGTTCTCCCATTGTCTTGCATGCCATTGCTCACCCCTCCCTCTCGTTTATCCTAAATTCTGGCCTGTTTCCATTCTCAGTCCAGCAACCCCCCTCTCACCCCTGGCCCTGGTTAACACCCCACATTGTTATGGCCTCATGGTCACAATTGTGCTGGAGTACAAGGCGGAAGGATGTGGCTAAATACCGTGGCTTTAAGCACAGACAGAGCTTTTGTCACTCTTTCCGTTTGTTTGTGTGTGTGTGTGTGTCCAGTGTGTCTCATGTTGGGGAGTGGGAAGACCACATCCATTGATATTTCAACAGGGCTGTTGTACAGTACAACCACGAATAGCCTTAACTGTGTATTATCAGTGTAGTTTAAGTGTATTGTGAAGCTTTGGACACACTGAACTGGAAAGCATTGTTTTTGATTGAGTACAGTACAGATTTGACGGTAAAGGAAGAGGGGAGGGGGCGAGAAGAAAGGGGGAGGAAAGCAGGAGGACATGGGGAAATACATCACTGCCTCCCCAACCACAACCATCGCCAAAGGAAACGCTGTAATCTCAAGGAACATCTCGCCGAATTCCTCAGGAATTTTCCACGACGTGAACCTGTAAGGCTATAGCATAGGCCTACATTCAAACGTCGTAACATTTGGATTATACATCCGACATATTTCCCGACCAAACGCTGCAGCAATAACCAGCCTGTTCTACATTTCGACTCTTATTTATTTATCTATCATATTCTCAGTTGCTTTTCCAAACGTTACATATTGGATATTTTGCCTGTTTTAAAAAGTAAATAATAATTTGGTGATTGACAAGAATGCAGTGGGATGAGTTATAGCTGTAGGGCGGAGAGAGACGTATGGACAAGCAACGGACATTGTGATCCCTGATAATACTGAAGAGAAGAGATGCTCCACCACGGGGATTATTTTAAAACTCCGTGTTAACCTCTTATTCCTCCCTGAGGAGCACAGCAGAAAAAACAGTGAGTGTGCTTCAAAAATTCCCAATAGCAAAATACTGAGAAATTAATGTCGCTATTTGCGATTTAATGCACTGAGGAGAGAGGTAGGCCTACGTTTAGTGATGACTTTGTTGTTTACATCGTCAAACATGGCAAGGAAGCCTGTTACCACGCAGCCTGCATTGTGATTTTTCCTCTCAATATAGGCTGGTTATAGTGGACATATGGACATGGATGAGGAATGTTGAAATTCATTTGAAGTGGTGACAGCCATCTCATGTGCCTCGTAATACTGTCAATATCGAACCATTTCAAGTGACAGGCCTTTCTCTGAAATGTTGTATGTTCATGACAATATGGGGAGCGAAAGTGAAATATTGAACCGGGAGCTGTCAAAGATGTCTGATGAGGACTTGCTGGCTTGTTCTAAGGAAGAACTGGTCAGTCGGTTACGCAAAGAAGAATCGGAAAAGATGTCGGCTCTCATACAGCGCGGGCGGTTAATCAAGGAGGTCAACAAACAACTGCAGGGACATCTGCTTGAAATCAGGGAACTCAAAGTCATCAACCAGCGGCTTCAAGAGGAGAACCAAGAACTCAGAGATCTATGTTGCTTCCTGGACGACGACCGTCTGAAAGTGAAGAAGCTCGCGCGAGAGTGGCAACTGTTCGGCCATCACGCGGCCAAAGTGATGCGCGAGGACCTCGGCGGATACCTTAAGAAACTCGCCGATTTGGAGCGGATGCAAGACGGCCTGATGAAGGAGAATCTGGATCTGAAGGAACTTTGTTTGGTGCTGGAAGAAGAGTGCGTGAGCAGAAGTGATTCCAGCCCGGGTGGCTCCACGGATCTCAACATACCCTGTATGGTGGCCCGGGACCTGGGTGATGGGAGCTCGAGCACGGGTAGTGTGGGCAGTCCAGACCAGCTGCACTTGGTGTGTTCACCAGACGACTGAGGGAAAGGAGCAGAGCCATATCACTTTAACCTTCTCTCTTTATGCTGAGACGGACTTTAAGTCTGCAAACTCAGAGGGACAAATTAGTTTACATTTCCTTGACAATGACATCTCGGCTATTTCAGTGGAAATAGAATATGAAGACATATGAATTAGGCTAGTTTACTCATGGCCTTCTGATGCCATAAGTACAATTTTATCTATATTCATCAATCAACATTTTATAGTTGGCGAATCTCTGAAACCTGTGAAAATATTTTTCTGATTGGGTGGCGTACAGAATATTATTTGTTTTAAAGAGATAGTTTACCCCATAATAAAAAAATCTGTCATGCCATCCCAGATGTGTATGACTTTATTTCTTCTGCTGAACACAACAAAGATTTTAAGAAGACTATTTTGGCTATGTTGGTCCATAGAATGCAAGTGAATGGTGACAAGACCTTTCAATCTCCAAAAAAGCACATAAAGGAAGTAATCCACAAGACTCCAGTGGTTAAATCCATGTCTTATGAAGCGATATGATAGGTGTGGGTGAGAAACAGCTCAAACATCCATTTTTAAGTCTTTAAGCTATACATCTTCACTTTCACATTCTGAAAGTGAAAGTGGAGATTTATAGTAAAAAAGGATTTAGATATTTAACTGTTCCTCTCGCAAAGTGATTGTATCGCTACAGAAGACATGGATTTAACCACTTGAGTCTTGTGGATTACTTTTATGCTGCCTTTATGTTCTTTTTGGAGCTTCAAATTTCTGGCCACCATTTATTTGCAATGAAAGGATCTACAGAGCTAAGATAAAAATCTTTATTTGTGTTCAGCAGAAGAAAAAACACACATCTGGGATGGCATATAAGTAAATGATGAGAGAATTTCCATTTTTGGGAAAACTATCTCTATAAGCTTTAAAGTGAAAGAGTCCTTTCAAAATCAGTTCCACTTATTGTATTCCTAGCATTATTTGAATGTATGTTTTGTCCTAGAATGTTGCTGGAATGTTTCCACTCATCTCTTATAGGAGTTGTAGATAGGGTTAAGTGTAGGTTTAGTTTTGGGGTAGACATTTTAATCAACTTTGGGAGAAACTAACTATACTACTAATGTTTACCAGGTTTTACTGTGCACTGATCTGATGTTTCTCTTATGATACACTACAACAGGGCTGAAATGTATCTTGAATCTTTGAAGATTCAAATTTTAAAGCTGATTAGAGCCATATACTATGTAGTGATCTTTTTGAGATCATATACAAAAAAAGCACTAAATCATTTTCAACAATGTTTGTAGAGGAAAGGGTATTATCTAAGGATTGTGCAAAGTGAAGGCTTCAGTGTAAGCAGATCAGACAGATTTTTTTGTGACGTAATATGGCTGTATTTTGGAGGTCCAACAATGATTCACTGAAAATGCATGTTATTATGATGCTTTTTTTATTATTATTTTTGTTTTGTTTTTTAACACAGTATGACAGTTTTGTTTATTTTGAACTGGACAGTATAATTCACTAGATGTAGTGATGTGTGCTCAACTAAATGATGTTGTTGTGCTCTGCACTGAATCCAAATTTAACTTTCAAACTTTTGCATTAACCCCACTTTTTGACAAAACCACACAGTTGTATTATACAAAGCTTTTTGTGTTCAGTTGTTGCTTTGACCAGACTTTGAACCATGCTGAATTGGCACACTGATATTTGGAGTGGAAAACATTGACATACATGTACTTTTAAAATATTGTGATAGATATTGTTATTATAGGTATTTTGGTTGGATTCATTGTATTTGCTGCATAGACCCTCCTGCATAGGATTGTTCTGTTGTAAATTTTTTACATTCTAATATCATGACCAGTATTATTTCTATGACTGCATTTTTATAGCTGCAAGACCCAGTTCTCTGATTAATTAGCATTTGCTTTTTCAAGCTATGCTCAATACTGAATGGGGTAGCTTTAAATACACTTGACTGAGACACCAAGTTCGGTTCTGGTCCTTTTAATTCTTTAATTTGTTTTAAAAAAGAAAGAACGAAATAAGTAATAGGTCACCCACAAATGACAATTTGTTATCATTTTACTTCCCCTCATGTTAATCTGAAGCACATGACATTCTTGATACCATGAAACACAAAAGGATATGTTCAGCAGAATGTTAGCCTCAGTCACCTTTCACTTTTATGGAGAAAAAAAGATACAATGAAATTGAATGGTGACTGAGACTATAGCATAACATCTCCTTTTGTGTTCCATAAAGGAAAGATAGTCATACTGGTTTGGAACAACATGAGAGTGAGTAAATGTTGACAGATTATACATTTTTGAGTGAAATGTTCCTTTAACGAGGCCTTAGTCATGCCTTTATTGTGGTCTTATTTTGTCGATGTATCACTGGTTTATTTTTGGCATGCTATTTGCACAGCAGCAAAGCCAGAGCAGTAATACTTTCACTTTGCAGGGCACTCAGAGGTCCTTATAGCAGAGTATGTGCTCGCTGGTTCACATAGTACAAAGTATCTCAATCATATGTTCTCAAAGCGACTTACTTGAAATCAGAGAGGTAACAGAGGCTTAGTGCACATGTAACAGACATATATTTAAAAATATTTTTTTTTCATACTAGATGCTGATAAGGATCTTGAGTGACATCATATATATCATAACAAGGAATGTTCTATCATTCAAACGGCTCTTTCTCTCAGCACATTCATTGTTGACACCAACGATGACTCTAATTTGTCCTGAGTAGAACTTATTATTTCTTGTTTTGTTTCAGTGTCCATCTTCCATACATACAATAATTATTAACACTGTTTAGGAAATTGTTAAAGGCTAATGTAACAACTATAACAACTTGAACACTTTTTGTCATCAGGACATCCTTGAAGGAAGGGGTGTGCACACACCTCCTTTCCTCCCTCCTCCTACCACTGTGTGGAGAGGGACTCACACTCTAATATGTAACTTACTAAATATCTGATTTATATTATTCAACTGTGTGCCTCCTGAAATAAAGTAATACCCTTGAAAAGGCCACATATCAACTTCAACTGCATCATAAATACACTATTGGCACCTTTTTTCATGGAAAAAAGGAGAAAAAATGCTTTGAGACATACAAGTAGTTACCAAAACAGTTCAGAAGTTATTGAAGGATTTTTATTTTCAAAATGATTACTTCTAACAGCATATATTTTCAGTCATTGTTTAGTAGATGTTAAATATCATGCAACATTTGTCGTTATTCAAGGACTATCATAAATAAGTAAAAAGTTTCATTTAAAAATATACTGTAGGTTTTAAAAAATAAATACATATCTATACTTGTGTGATCAAGGCATAGTATAGTCTAACATGTAGTGTGCTCAGTTCATCATAAAGTGAAAATCTTAATAAATTACAACTGGCCTGTGAACATCATACAACTTTGTACTTTATAGAAAAATTTGCTATGGAGTAACCACTGAAGTGTTCAACCAAGTATCTGTTCAAATATAACTTTGCAACCAGTGTGACAGTGAAACTGTTATTGAAGTGCACATGCCCAGTGTTCTATTGTGGAGTTGCAGGTAGACTACATTCCTTCAGTTTATTTTAAACTAGCTTATTTAGAATGCGTGTCATTATAACTATGTATCACTTTAAACTACAATAAAAAACAAACAACAACAAAACACAAAAATAACATTATGTGCATTAATAACCATATGCATATATGGTATAACCAATTAAAATTAGTTAATACTCTAATTTAGACTCTACCGCTTCTATAATTGCTAACAATAAAAATACATATTTTTTCCTCTTTTTTTCAAATAAGTTCCCTGAAGTAAATCTTTTGCTAGCCGACCAGATATGTAACTGCTACAGTACCATCACCAATCTATGTATCTATTTGAAGTTGAAGTAAATTAATATGTCAATAACAACATTATTATACAGTCAAATGTTATGGGCTTAAAGGAATAGTTCACCCAAAAATGAAAATTCTCTCACTTAGTCACCCTCATACCATCCCAGATTGTATGACTTTCTTCTGCTGAACACAAACAGAGATTTTTAGAAGAATATCTCCACTCTGTAGAGATCCACACAATGTAAGTGAATGGTGACCATGCATTTGAAACTCCAAAAAGCACATTAAGGCAGTTTAAAAGTAATCCATAAAACTCCAGTGGTTTAATCCATGTCTTCAGAAGCAGTATAATAGGTGTGGGTGAGAAACAGATCAATATTAAAGTATTTTTTTTTACTTTAAATCTCCACTTTCATATTTACATTCTAAAAGTGGAGATTTATAGTAAAAAGGATAGAAATATTTATCTGTTTCTCACCCAAAGGGATTGCATTGCTTCATAAGACATATATTAAACCACTGGAGTGGTATTGATTACTTTTATGCTGCCTTTATGTTTTTTTTTTTTTTCAAAGTTCTTGCCACCAATCATTTGTATTGGAAGTACTCACAGAGCTGAGATATTCTTCTAAAAAACTTTCTGTTCAGCAGAAGAAAGTCATACACATCTGGGATGGCATGAGATTGAGTATATGATGAGAGAATTTTAATTTTGAGGTGAACTATTCCTTTTAAAAATACATGGATGTAGTATCACGCAAAAGCATCGCCATAGTAGAAATGTCTTATTCACAGGCGTATTTGACACCCATGATTAATTTATTGAGCCAAAAGTCCAATAACAGTGTTATTGAGATGAAGTGAGTAGTATTCAGCCAGTTATGTGATCTCAACAGGTCAGCTCCCCTGAGGCGACCCGTCCCACTTATAGCACTTAAGTCTTCATCAGATGCGAGTGTACATTATTTAAAAAGGAAATTATTTAAAAAGTACTATATACAATTTGTGTAAAACTTTTGTAATGGGGAAAAAAATTACTGAGTGTACCTTAAAAGTCAGTCAATCAAATGGTGCACTACTGATTTCAGTCTACATCATATAAAGGATTCTATTACCTTCTACTTTGCAATTCTTTTGTGCACAATTTACATTTAGTCATTTAGCTGATGCTTTTATCCAGAGCAACATGCAAATGAGTTTAACTTGTTAGTGATCCTGTATTCTTATAATGCATTGACGTTCCTTGATAAATACAATTCATAAAGGTAAACACAGAATACACATTTAAAAGCATAACACATGCAGCACAGTTGTACTTGTTATGCTTTTATGTAGTACTAAGGACACTTATGGTGTTCCTAAACACTCTAGATGCAGAGTAGACGAGTAATCAAAGGGTGAGAAATGGTGAATTAAGAGAATGATCTGACTGATCTCCACTGCTGCTGCTGCGACGATGAGCAACACCACATGGCTGAGGGTTTCGAGAAGACAGGCTGGCACCATGCTGGGAGGAGGATGGACAGAGTGTTTGGGATAAAGCAGCAGAGCTGGTATCCAGCGAAGAGGAGGGATAGCTGAAGATCAGGCTGGCTGAAAAAGGAGTCAGAGAAGGAGTGGAGATGAGGACAGGGGTATGAAGAGACTCAGATTCCAGGAGTACACTGGCAACAGAGGAGGCTGGAGCTGGAGGTGGGATGATTATTTTGGGTTTGGGTTTATTAGGCTTGGTGTGACTCTTTGATTCTCTAAAGGGTCCAGGAAGATCGGGGTCTACAGACTCCATCTTGATGGCACCCAGAGCAGGGTGGTCAGTGTAGGAGTCAGAATCAGAGTCAGAGTCTTGGACTTTGCAGATGGGTTTATGGGCCTCAAGGACCAACTCAAGCTTCTCTTTTTGCTTCTGGAGCTCCTCGACCTCCTTCTGCAGATGTGATTTTTCATCCTCTAAATGGTCAGTTTGCTGTGAGGAGAAAGTTAAAAGTTCAATTTAGGTCCATATAATATTAAAAAATTGCATTATAGTAAACACATGATATAAAAAATCATCTTACATTTTGCAATGTGTCAGTCAGTTCACGGCGACGATTCCTGCATTTTGCCGCAGCCATTTTGTTTCGTTCCCTTCTAATTCTTCGCCTCTCAAGCTCCTCATGGGACAACTAAAGTGGAAAAGGAAATCAAATGTAAGAAACATGTAAATAGTTCAGGGGTCTTTAAAAGGTTAGTTCACCCAAAAATGAAAATTCTCTCATCATTTACTCACCCTCATGCCATCCCAGATGTGTATGACTTTCTTTATTCTGCTGAACACAAACAAAGATTTTTAGAAGAATATTTCATTGCTGTAGGTCCTTACAATGAAAGTGAATGGTGACCAGACATTCCAAGCTCCAAAGAGCACATACAGGCAGCGTAAAAATTATTCATAAGACTCCAGTGGTTAAATCTATATCTTCAAAAGCGATATGATAGGTGTGGGTGAGAAACAAATCAATACTTAAATCCACTTTCACTTCCACATTCTTCTTCTTTCGTTTTTGTGTATATCACCACTTACTGGGTAGGAAGGACAATTTACAGTAAAAAAGGACTTTGATATTGATTTGTTTCTCACCCACACCTATCATATTGCTTCTGAAGATATGGATTAATCACTGGAGTCATATGGATTACTTTTAGGCTGCCTTTATTTGCTCTTTGGAGCTTGAAAGGTCTGGTCACCATTCACTTGCACTGTAAGAACCTACAGAGCTGAAATATTCTTCTAAAAATCTGTGTGTGTGTTCTGCAGAAGAAAGAAAGTCATACACAGCTGTGATGTCATGAGGGTGAGTAAATGATGAGAGAGTTTTCATTTTGGGGTGAACTGTCCCTTTAACAGGTGTCCGCACAGAATTGTTTGATATCAAACTAATTTTTGTGAAAAACTACATTTAATATTTAAGTTAACGAGCTGAAGTTCAGCTAAATGTTTAATTAACCTCCCCACATTTAAATGTATGAAGTCAAATTTAAATATAATGCACTCTAATGTTAAACTACTCCCATTTCAATATATTTGTCTCTGTGTACATTAATGATTACAAATGTAGTGGCTTTGCTATGTTTGTTTCATAAAAAATACATGTAAATAAATATATAAATATGGTATACGCCTGTTATTGTAGGTCAGGCTTAAAATGCAGCACTCAATTTTATCAAATTTGTATATATATATATATATATCCACCAAAGGGACCGTGGCCTTAATAAAATGGAAGATTACAGATATAATTCATATTCATTAAGTTGTCAGACATCGTATACACCTGTAATAAAATGTAATTTAATTATAAACAGGGATGCAAACTCATGACTGGTGAAAAAGTTGAGAAAGTCACAGCAGGTGTTCCAGATGTATAATTTCTGTTGATTTGTTTGTAGTATTTAAAGCTTTTTTAAGTACTTAAGCTTAAAGTAACCCTTTTAATTGATTTTAATAAGGAAAATGAAGAAGATTTCACCTAACAATTCTGGCAAATTAGCTTCAGAAAAGGTGACTTTAGCTGAAAGGTGATCCCTGTTTAAAACCCAAGGTCATAAACATTGGCTACTCAATTGACACAATTTGTATAGTCGATAACATAGTGGAAATACCGCCAGTGAGTGAGATTTGCATCGACTATCTCAGGTTTTCAATTTTTATCTCTATAAAGACTCTCTCACGATTCCAACTATATTCCGTTAATTAAGTTTTCACTCTCTTTGTTTGTGTTTGCATCATATTATGCAGTTCCTGCCCTTTTTTATGAATAACCTGCGAACACCCTAGTGACTCGTGTATTAGTCATAATTTTACTTCAGTGAATCATATGATATACCATTTCCTTTCTCATTATTTTACTCTCACCCAGCCATACCCAATGGATCCATGAGGTTTTCAGTTAATTTTGAATCAGCATTTCTGCAATGCCGCCTCAAAATGTGGGGTGGATGCTTTCTTAAAAATAGCATATGGAGAGCATATAACATATAGGTCACAATCCTATTGCACATATACCACATTAAAGTTTACAGATGAATGCATAGCTTACACTCCCAAATAAGCCCAACTGAGCTTTACACCCTATACGTATCAGCAACAAGTTTGTACAGCCAGGTCACATGTATACACCCTACAGATTCACATCAGGGTATTACACATTGTCTGAGTCTGTGTCTGGCACACTTTTAATTCATCATGTCTCATCTTTAGAATGATAAGCGTGGTTGAATTAGTTTTTTTATGAGTGAGCCAAGAGCAAAATGGGGAGGATGACAGGTAAACGTGGTGATAAATCACAAGTCACCCGGAGCCCTATCACGTTTAACAGACTACTCCTGAATAAGACTTACATGTTCATAATTTCTGCTTGTTGTTGAGCTTCCGACACCAGTAGCTGGTCTAATAACACCTGGTCGGAATAGATGTGATTGACTATGGTGAGGAGGTTTCATTGCAGGCACTCTAGGTGGCAGTTGGTAGGATGGTCGGAGTGGCCTGGATGGTCCTGCGGAGCTCAAAAGGGAGGGCTGAAGCATCCATTGAAGATCCTGGTTTGAAGTTATAGCATTGAGACTAGGAACAAACTGACTGGATCCTGCCACAGAATACTTTTGCTTTAAAGTAAAGAAGACATGAAATATATGTTATCACAAGAGTATTAAGAGGCATTTTCTGAGCATTAGCATGATTTTAAATACAATAGATATACAACTCATCATGAGTCAAAAGCCCATTGTTTTTGTAATTGCAGGAGCACCCATCTAATTGTGAAACAACCTAGAAAAATGTAATTACTTTTTTTTTTAGACCATAAACTTTTTTGATTATCATTCCTTATTTTACTATTATTAATGTCTGGCTCCATTTTAGCCAATAGTTCTAGTATAATAAGTGGGTCATAATCATAAATAAACATGAGTTCAAAACATTGTACTGTAACTGTATATTAAAGGTAAATGTTTGTTTGCTTTCCAACCGGAATTTTAAAAATGCAATTGAAAGTATGTTGAAATTATGTAAATTATGAAAAATTGTTAAGATTTAATAAGGTAAAAAGATCCCTACCTGTAGTTGTTGAGTTGTGCCAGTGGTTGTAGTGAGAGACGCGGAGCTCGAGCCTGATCCAGAGCTGTTTTCTGGGAAGGTCCGATCGATTCCTCTGCCTTGGTTTCCGTAGTTGTACATGTATGCCGTTGAATTTGTAATAATCCAAATAAAGCGAGTTGAATAAATCAGTAAGACACTCTGTCACGGTTTTCTTTTCTGTGTCTGCTTTCCCAAAAGAGTCCTCCTACTTATATGAGTGACAGTTCACGTGTATTTCAAAAGCTAGTTAAAAATCCACCTTATTGCAGAAAACGGTAGAATCCACCACGGCGCACCTGGGGGAGACTAGAAGTTTCTATCCCCGTTAAAAAATGTCATATTTCTGAAAGAGATAGAACAAACAGGAATAATAATGTTTTACAACTCCTATAATAAATCTCTGTTTTCTCTACCAAGCTGTTGGCTCTGAATGTTCACTAGAAAATAACTAGGTGAATAAGTACAGCGCTGTTTTCGCCCCTCCCAATTTACCGGAATTGGTGCTCCCAACTTTTTGAATGACGTACAGTCACATGGTGGGTGACGTATATGCCCATACATGGTTTTTTCCGGGAACTCCTTCTGTGTAGCGAGCGAGAAGTGACAGCGGCGCTAAAACACTGACAACTCTGTATCGAAACCACGTTACATTAAGCGTTTTACAGCAACTTCACTGTTAATTTAATTCTTTAGATATTCATTCAGACATCTATACATAACACTGTTTTCTTGTAGTGATTCCTGTGCGGTTTAGAATTACTTCTCAAGGAATTTGTGGTTTAAATTGAAGTGGTCACGCTAAGCAATTCGCGTGCTCGTTCGATGAGTAAATATGAGAGCGGCTGGTGTTCCACTAGAGTAGAAGGCGTGTGTAAACGTTCCGATGGAGAAACCACATTTGAGCACTATAAAGTGAGGGAACGCTTGCCATTAATGAATTTGAATAGCTACACACCATTTAGCTGAATCATCCCTATACAGTAATAAAAGAGAAAGTGATTCAGCTAAATGAAACCACAAACCATTCAGCTGTTGACTGCAGACACAAAATCTAATTTATTCTGAGAGTAAATATTTTACAGTCACAGACATGATACTTTAAGATGGTCTGTGCTTTATCAGGTATCCTGTTGCAGTTCCCTTTCACAGTGCAATCTACCAACATCATATTGTACTTAAAATAATAGTCCTGGTTCAAGACAAGTTAAGTTCAATCAACAGCATTTGTGGCATGATGTTGTTTACCACAAATATCATTTTGACTTGTCCCTCCTTGTCATTAATAAAAAGCTCAAATCTGGGTTACAGTGAGGCTACAATGGAAGTGAATGGGGCCAATGCAAAAACATTAAAATACTCTAAATAAATAAATATAAATACTGTTTCAGACACAAGATATAAACAATATGCATGTTAAAACCTAAGCTCAAGCTCCACTATTCAACATCATTTTAACCCCCAGAATCTTTAACATAACAGAAACTATTTTAAAGAACACAACAAAACATAAACACCATCAAGTCTCCCCCATTCATCTTGCACAATGACACTTAATTTACGTTTTTAGACCATTTGGATCAATTTGGGAAATGTAACATTTATTCTTCATGTCGAGGGCATTTAATAAAAATAAACTAATTCATCTCAAAATAATAAAATAATTCAGGTTACTTAAAAGGTGCCAGTTTCATGAACATGAATTTAGAAAAAGTTCTAAATACTCATCAAAGTTAATTTATTTGAACTAATTTATATGATAACATTTTTCCATACAATTGCTTATTTAGAGCATTAGTTTTACAATGATATATGCAGCGGTGTTCACAGCGGAGTCTTTATTCCGTTTGTAGTCCGTGAGGGAACCATCACGGACTACAAACGGAATAAAGACTCCGCCATGAACATTGCTGCATCTCTCCGGGCGAACTTAATACATGTTATGCTCGTTTCGAGGACAACACCACCGCCCTCGCGGAGAGAGCACTCACAGCTGACGCTACAGAGGTTGGTTCACTCTCCGTCTCTGTTGTGGATGTAACCCGATCCTTCCGACGGGTGAACATCCGTAAAGCCGCGGGTCCAGATGGCATTCCGGGCCGCGTCATCAGAGCGTGCGCGAATCAACTGGCTGGTGTTTTTACGGACATTTTCAATCTGTCCCTCTCCCTGTCTGTAGTCCCCACATGCTTCAAAACATCAACCATTGTGCCTGTACCGAAGCAAGCCACAATCACTTGCTTAAATGACTGGCGTCCTGTTGCTCTGACCGCCATCATCAGCAAACGCTTTGAAAGGTTAATCAGAGATTACATCTGCTCTGTTCTGCCCCCCTCTTTGGACCCATTGCAGTTTGCCTACCGCAACAACCGCTCCACTGATGATGCCATTGCATCTACACTACACACTGCTCTCTCCCATCTGGAAAAAAGGAACACATATGTGAGAATGCTGTTTGTAGACTACAGCTCAGCATTCAACACCATAGTGCCCTCCAAGCTTGATGTGAAACTCCGGGCTCTGGGCTTAAACAGCTCGCTGTGCAGCTGGATCCTGGATTTCCTGTCAGGCAGACGTCAAGTGGTTAGAATGGGCAGCAACATCTCCTCATCACTGACCCTCAACACTGGAGCCCCGCAGGGCTGTGTTCTCAGCCCCCTACTGTATTCCCTATACACGCATGACTGTGTGGCTACACATAGCTCCAATGCCATCATTAAGTTTGCTGACGATACGACGGTGGTAGGTCTGATCACTGACAATGATGAAAGAGCTTACAGAGAGGAGGTGCACACTCTGACACGCTGGTGTCAGGAGCACAACCTCTCCCTCAACGTCAGTAAAACCATGGAGCTTGTGGTGGATTTCAGGAAGAAAGACAGAGAACACATGCCCCATCACCATCAATGGAGCACCGGTAGAGAGAGTCAGCAGTTTCAAGTTCCTCGGTGTCCACATCACTGAAGAACTCACATGGTCCGTCCACACTGAGGCCGTTGTGAAGAAGGCTCACCAGTGCCTCTTCTTCCTGAGACGGCTGAGGAAGTTTGGAATGAACCACCACATCCCCACACAGTTCTACACTAGTACTGTAGAGAGCATCCTGACTGGCTGCATCACCGCCTGGTACGGCAATAGCACCGCCCACAACCGCAAAGCCCTGCAAAGGGTGGTGCGAACTGCCAGAAACATCATCGGAGGTGAGCTTCCCTCCCTCCAGGACATATACACTAGGCGGTGTGTGAAAAAAGCTCGGAGGATCATCAGAGACTCCAGCCACCCGAGTCATGGTCTGTTCTCACCGCTACCATCAGGCAGGCGGTATCGCAGCATCAGGACCCGCACCAGCCGACTACATGATAGCTTCTTCCCCCAAGCAGTCAGACTGTTGAACACTTGATCTATCACGATCAGTAATTAGCACTGCACTTTATTTATCTATAACCTCACACTGGACTGTCAACATATTCTCCTCAATATACTACTTCATATATATATATTTCATATACTCCTTATTGTATTGTATATTGTGTGTATTGTATATAGTTATTGTGTTGTGTACGTATGTGTACATTTGATTTGTAAATTGTTTTGTGTAAGTATGTTGTTTATTGTAATTGGTATATGTCTCGTCACTGTCATGACTATATGTTGCTCGGAACTGCACACAAGAATTTCACCTACTGTTGCACTTGTGTACATGGTAGTGTGACAATAAAGTGATTTGATTTGATTTGATATTTTGTTGTTGATTTTTTTAAAACTGCTTTAAAAGTATAGACACAAAACATAAACAATATGCATGTTTACATGATTTTAGTGTCATAAAATCCCTTACTATCCTTTTCTGTATAAATATATATCCAATTTTACAACTTTGTTCCCATGAAACTACAATGTAAACAACTTTCCGGCTCAAATAATACCAAAAATTTCACAGGAAAATTAATATATGCGTTTTAATAAAAATATAAGCTTCACATTTCTGCCTTTAAACCCTCAAAAAATTGGCCCCATTCACTTCATTGTAAGTGCCTCACTGTAACTTCCATTTTGCTTTTTTTTTTTTTTTTAAAGAAAAGGAGGGACGAGTGGAAATTAATGTATGTGGTAATCAACATTATGCCACAAATGCTGTTGATTACGCTTAACTTGTGTTGAACCTGAAATACTCCTTTAAACTGAATAACAGTGCCAAATTCTACTATGTCTAAATGTTGCTCTTGCGTACACTTCAAATAACCTGGAAAAAAACATAATTTAACAATTACTGTTCTGTTTCACCACTATTCAAAGTCTGCTAATTTACAGCATCATTATGAGTAATATTTTTTCTGCTTATCATTACACTGTACTCAGGACATTGATCTGTTTGTGCCAAAGGATGTAAGAAATACACTGTTTGTAAAAATTAAATCACAAAGGTGAGAGAGATATCATCTTGCCCTCAATGTTTGAGTATAGATGACTTCCGTTGGTGTGATGTCACTGTTCCATCTGTTGTACTTTTTTTTTACTCATCCTTTCAAATGATATTTAGATATTATATGTCAGATCTCTGCTGGCAAGATCTGGTTGTAACCAGAGCATTGATGTGTCATCAACTGAATTATGACCTAAGCAGTATGGAATGCTGTGATTACACGCCCCTTTTGCAACTCTCAGAAACATGTCTTGACATGAGGACAAGGTGCACTTTACCCATTGAGATAATGCAAACCATGTCTAAGATCTTGAAGTTCTGGACACACATTTTTGGCACTCCTGAATCCACACACCCACACCAAATATGTAATTATTCTTTCATTTATCATAATTTTTTTTTATCCCAGAAAATAAGTTATTTTTCACACACAATATATTTACATTTAACATTTCAACTGATGCTTTTATTCAAAGTGACTTCCAAATTAGGGAAATCAGAGATAATTTAGGAACCAACAATATCCAACAACCAATAATATTTGCAGTATCCTAATTCCAAGTTTCAAGAGAAAGTCAGAGTAGAACAGAGTTGTAGAGTAGCTAGTTTAGAAAATATAACAGTTATTTTCACATACTGGATTAGGTGAAATAAATCACTTCACTGTAAATTAGCATGTCTACATTTGAAATTACATGTAAACTCATCTTAAATACTTCAAGTAGAGGGACAGTAAAGGCTAACATGCTGAATGCATATACTATCAGAAACACCATGCAGTTTCAAGTAAAGCAATATTCTGTAGAACAATCTTAAATTAAACCTGTCCTCAACCTAAGCTCGAGCTCCACTATTCAACATAAATTTAACCCCCAGAAACTTTAACATAACAGAAACTATTTTAAAGAACACAACAAAACATAAACACCATCAAGTCTCCCCCTTTATATTCATCTTTCACAAAGACACTTACAATGATTTTGATGTGTGTTTGTATTTATACATTTATTAAAGTATAAAGAAGATTGAATTTACATTAAATGTGACATGATAAACAGATTTTAAAGTAATATTCTGGGTTCAATACAAGTAAGGCTCAATCTACAGCATTTTTGGCAACCATAACAACTCGTTTCGACCTGTCCCTCTTTTTCTTAATTTTTTTTTTTAATAAAAAAGCAAAACAATTTAGGTTACAGTGAAGCACTTATATTGGAAGTGAATGGGCCATTTTTTGGAGGATTTAAAGACAGAAATGTGAAGTTTAGAATTTTGTGAAATAACTTAAATTAATTATTCTGTAAATAAAGCTCATTCATTTGAGCTGCAAGTTTGATTAAATTGTCATTTTAGGGTTTGTTGACATTACGCTGTCATGTCAAGTTGTAAAATTGGCTATAACTTTACACAGAAAATCATGTTGACATCCATATTTTTTATGTCTTGTGGTTATACTTTTGAAATAGTGAATATTTTAAAGTTTACAGATTGGCCCCATTCCACTTCCACTGGAACACAGATTTTTGATTTATTTTATTTTTTTAAAGGAAAGGAGGGGCAAGCAAAAATTATATAAATATATTTATAAATATTAATAATAAATATTATTATCTTCATTATATATATTCATATATATATATATAAGCAACACTTAGTAAATGCCACTATTTATTTAGTAAGTTTACGACTGTTTTCACTTGTAGTTTATCTTTTTGATTGTCCTGTCTTGTAACCAATTAAAATGAAGAACTGCGATTCATACAGTCGTGTTTTAACCAATGGACTTGTGATGTGTTTCATCTCTGCCACGCAGGCACATTTCCCATCAGCCAATGAAAAGCAAGCGAGGCGGGCGTAAGGTTAAAGCCTTTCCTGTGAGTATAAGCTAACACTGGAACTTATTTAAAGAACAATATTTTCAACATAAAACGTAATTGACTACCAGTGGTTTGTATCCGTATTTAAGTAGATGTATTTGTATTCATTTATGCACCACATTTATGTTTAATGTGCCATGTTTTGTTAGTCATCTTTCAGCGTAGCCACGTAGCAAGCTAGTATATGATTAGTTGGAGGCTGACATCAGATGCAACATATTAGTTGCCAGACCTAAATAGCTTGTATTGCAAATTGTTGTGGTGGTGAGGCTAATCAAATTGTTTTTGGTATTCAAAGCAGGAGAGAAGATGGATTTCCAACACCACGGATACCGGGCAGGTACGTATGAGAAAACTTAGCAAATGATTGTTGTGCTTGTTTGACATACGTGGACAGAATACTGTACTTTAAAAGCCATAAATCTCAAATTATTACAACACGAGCAATTTGGCAATTAATTTAATTGCAGTTTTTAAAGCAATTGATAAGGTATCATTAAATATGTTAGCTTGATTATGTTTTGGGTGAAATATTTGCCACATCACATGGTCCCAGGTAGCTGGTCACAGCACAGGCAGTGTTGCCAGATTCCTTTGACGTTTTCCAGACCAATGATTTCTCTAAACCAGAAAATGAAACGCACATTAACCATAATATTACAGCATTGCCTTTATAAGCTTGACAATACAATTAAGTGACGCAAATATTAAGTTTCCAAAAACCTTTCCGTTTACCCATTCTTTATTCACACATATAAACAAAACACACATGCACAGACAAAGAACAAATATGCTTCCCTGTTATTTCAAGAAGCCAAATAATGAAAGTATGCCATTGCACTAGTATTGCAGTTGTTTTTGCCATTCAATGGGCCTATTTTTGAATTAATATGCCATATAAAGGTTATATATAATCTTTCCTACATACAAAAGTCACTTTTAAGTCATGCTAAATTTATGATAATACTAGGTATGATCACCATGAATGCCGCATATCCCGCAGTGTTCTTGACGGCATAAAACGTCTAGCCAAAAGTCATCAGTGGCCTGGTAATGGGAGAAATTGAAAGGTGCAATTTCAAGAAAATACTCCACAGATAAGTCCTGGCATTAACCACTACTTGATATCCGGGTCATTTCCCCATTTTCAGTATGTTCGCTTATATTTTTACCGATTTGTCATTGTTAAGATTGCCTAATTTCTATCACAAAAATCAACAAGCAGCACCTGCAGATCGTGCACATTCAGAATTTACTGGTGGGTGTGGCAACTCATAGCTCCTCGGAACAGGAATAAACACATTTTCTTTTCAAACGAATGTTTGTGTGTGGAAACGTTTTCTGTATTTTAGTAGCATCAGCAATGAAAATTCTTAATTTTAATAATTTTAAAATGCACGCGTTGTGCAACATTTGAGCACTACTTATGAACATCTCAGATGTAGATGCTCATTAGTTTGGTTCACTTATAATATGCATTAAGAACGGTGCCGGAGGTGCATTTTACCAGAATTTGAATAAGAAGCGAACTAAACTACTGTGAACTTTCTTACAAACAGACACACTTACAGGACTTCCTGGAGAGTTCAGACTGTCAAAATAAAAGCCTGCAGGTTTTAAAGGTGCATGATTGAAATATATTACTGTTAAATTTAAAATTCTAAAAATCAATAATGATAATAATGCATTTATTATTATTATTATTATTTGTTTACAAATTATAACTATATTTAAGTTTAATGGGTTCCAAAAAATAACTGAATGAAAAGTGAACTGCTATCTTACAACTAAATTGAACAAAATAAGAGACTTAAATCCTTTAAAGTCCAGATACAAGTTGAATGTGTTTTTGCAAAAAAAAAAAAAAACTGCCTTCTTTTCTACTGAACACTTAGACTGGAATTACTGTTAATTTTGCTGCAGCATTATCCAGTAGACGAGTTAACAATAAAGTTGTTCTTAATAGTTTGTACATTGAAATAATGTGTAGTTAAATGTTTGTTTCTTTACATATAATTCGCATCACTCAGTGAGTTATAGGTATTCTAAACTGATTATGAAAAAACAACACTGGTATCGAATCGTATCAGCCGATACTGAGATTTCAGATATCCGGATCGGAAGAGAAAAAGCGGTATCGGTGCAGCCCTATTAAAAACCCGCCAAAATCATTCCAAAGCGGCCCAAATTTTGACCCCCCCCCCCGCCCAAGCATATTTTTCACCTACCAAATCTATTGAAAGTAGCCCAATCGGGAGGGAACCCATCCAATCTGGAAACACTGATCACAGGTAGGAGCCGAAGCAATAATAATAATAAAATATCCTAGGGTTTGTACTACATAAATAGCAACACGTATGAGAATTTTCTAAATGCAAAGTTTATTACTAAAAAAAAATGGCTACCAATAATTTCTCTCTCTGGACCTCATCTCACATATAATATCTGTTTTCTGAATAAAGCAAAACCCAGAGCCAGAGCATCTCCACCTACTGGGGGCCCACTTCTTTTTGATGACACCAGTTCTGTGCCTCCACCCATGATTAATCAGAACTACTATAGTTCAGGTTATGACATGGCTGGAGCACCAGCAGAAGGTCAAGCACCTGGAGTGAGCAATCTCTTTGCCGATCCAATGGCCAATGCTGCCATGATGTATGGATCATCACTTGCCAATCAAAGCAAGGATATCGTGAACAAAGAGGTGAGATGCAATGTTGAAGGGACACACGTATGTATGTAGTGTTAATAGTGTGAACACAGTTGGACAATAATGTGTCAATTATGTCATTTGACTTTTAGATAAATTGTTTCTGATAAACACTCTTAAATATTTGACTTGCCTTGTCCACCTTGTAATCTGTTCTGCAGATTAGCCGATTCATGTCGGTGAACAAACTGAAGTATTTCTTCGCAGTTGATTCCAAATATGTTGTGAAGAAACTGATGATTCTCATGTTCCCATACACACATCAGGTACTGTATTTATTCTTGAATCAAAAACATGCGAGTAAATATTTCTATTTGATTTTAAATTATTTCGGTACAAATTATTTCAGTAACCCTTTGCAATAAGGTTCCATTTGTTAACATTAGTTAATAACATTAGTTAGCATGAACTAACAATGAAAAATACTTTTATTAACCTTAGTTAATGTTACATTGAGTAATATTAATAAATTATGTAACAAATATATTGTTAATTGTTTTTTCATGATACCGAATGCATTTACTAATGTAAACAAATGGGACCTTGTTGTAAAGTGTTACAATTATTTCTTTCCTAGAAATTTAAACTAAATGTGATGTATTGATGTATGTAATGTTTCATTAAATCAATTTAATTATCAGATTAACATCCATATAAACAGTATTGTTGACAAATTTGTCTTGCATTACCCACAAATGTATTCAGATTTCAGATAATCTACTTTATTGCTAAGGTATCTTTATCTTATGTGAGCCGATCTAATATATACAGTGCCTTGCAAAAGTATTCAGACCTCTGACCAATTCTCTCATATTACTGAATTACAAATGGTACACTGAAATTTCATTCCCAACATAAAACCAATGTCACCTAACAATAATTTATTTTGAGTTGCAGTGTTTTAAAATAAAATATCAAACAGAATGAGATTTCAATGCACCATTTGTAATTCAGTAATATGAAATAATTGGTCAGGGGTCTGAATAATTTGCAAGGCACTGTATATAAAATCTTTGCACAAGACATATTTTGACCTAGATGCATATCAAGGTACTGTAGTCACACTGTGTTTTTTGTACTTTTCATTCTGATATCAGGATTGGGAAGTACGTTACCACAGAGACACTCCTCTCACACCACGCCATGATGTCAATGCTCCAGACCTTTACATACCAAGTACAAATTTTATAAATTTTTTATGCAAAACATTAAAAATTGCTTATCCATATGCATGGGATAATGTAATGTCAGCCGTCTTTTATCGCAAAATAATCTTTAAAGATTTACTAATAGATTTAATAAAAAATATTTATAAAATATTGATTTGCATTAAAATTATGTGGCAAAAATAAATCGCTGAACCGCTATATTGCACGTCTGGTTTGCAATGGAGTTCTGTTGGTGTTTATTTAGTAAAATAATGACCGTCTGACTGCTCAATATCCAGCTTATTACAAGACTTGCCAAATAAATAAAATAGTCATGAATCATTGATTTGAGTTAGCCCTTTTATTGTCATAGGGTCATTTTTGTATGTGGAAAAAACCGCCAAATACATACATAAAAAAAAAAAAAATCAAAATTCCTGACATTTCATTGTAGAAAATATTCCCTGTATTAGGTCAGTTAGAATCAATATTTTAAGAATGTGAAATGTCAGAATAATAGAAGAGAGTATTATATTTTTCAGCTTTTATTTCTTTCATCACATTCCCAGTGGGTCAGAAGTTTACATACACTTTGTTAGTATTTTGTAGCATTCCCTTTAAATTGTATGTACTTGGGTCAAATATTTTGGGTAGCCTTCCACAAGCTTCTTACAATAAGTTGCTGGAATTTTGGCCCATTCTTCCAGGCAGAACTGGTGTAACTGAAACAAGTTTGCAGGCCTCCTTGCTCGCACATGCTTTTTCAGTTCTGCCCACACATTTTCTATCGGATTGAGGTCAGGGCTTTGTGATGGCCACTCCAATACCTTGACTTTGTTGTCCTTAAAGGAAGGGTTCACAAATTTGCTGATAATTTACTCGCCCTGTGGCCATCCAAGATGTATCTAAGTTTCTCTCTTCATCAAAACAGAATTTAAGGGTTTTAGGATTTCATTTCAGGCCTCCTCCTTTTAAACAATGCAAGTGAATGTATTCCATCAAAATAATCTACACAACTCCAGTCAACAAATAAAGTTCTTCTGAACCCAACTATTGATTATTTATAGAAACATAATACATATATATTTTTTTTTTACTACAAATGTTCTCTTCTGTACATCTCTGTGACACGCACTCGTGAGAGGGATGACGTAAGCTCATTGGTGAGTCACTCGTCACATGGAGGAGGTGGCAGGAAGTGCGTCATTGTTTACAAGAGAAACTTGCACAGACCACAAACCAAAACAGTCAAAAACAATACAAAATAATAATTTTTTATTTTTTTTTCCAAATAATAATATAAAAAAACCATTACTGCAGTAAATAATCATCCTTTATTTCAGACCAATGCTGTTGCGTTATCTTGTGCTTTTTCTTTAGCAGAAATGTATAGGCTATATGACTGTCAGGAAGTTGTAGTTAGTGAAACCAAGTGTGAGAGTGTTTGCTGAGATTTACACGGTTTATACAGTGAGATCAATGGTACAGGTGATATCACACAGAAGAGAAGCTTCACAAACTGAAGAAGAGCTATCTGGTGAAATAGCAGAGTAAGCACTAAACCGATATAGATGAAGATCAAGAGCAAATACAAGCAGGTAAAAAACACTGCGAGTCCATTGTGTGAAACTTGACCGTGAAGTGGCAGGAAGGTCAGTTATTTATGTAGGCAGTGATGAGAGAGTGAATTGAGTGTAGGTGCGGTGAATTAGAAATCGGTTGTTGAGGAGAGTTTTCACTGGTTCAGTGCGATAAGCCAGAGTTTCAATCGTTCATGATCACGAATAGACAATCGATGAAAAGTTTATATTTTTCCTGGCGTGCATTTACTTTGGGGTTTCTGAAGGTTGAAGCATCCAGGATACACATGTGAAACAACCATTTTGAACAATACACTTATACAAATGCAAAGACAATTAAACTTTTGTACAGCGATCCTTCTCTTGTAAACAATGACGTGCTTCCTGCCTCCTCCACGTCACCGATGTATGGAAGCAAACATTTGTAGTTAAAAAGTATATACGTTTTGTTTCTAAAAATAATCAATCGTTTAGGTTCAGAAAAAAATAATTTGTCGAGTGGATTATTTTGATGCACCCTAAATATGCATTTTGGAGCAGTTGCTTCTTCCTTGCTGAGCAGCCTTTCAGGTTATGTCAATATAGGACTCGTTTTACTGTGGATATACATACTTGTCTACCTGTTTCCTCCAGCATCATTACAAGGTCCTTTTTTGTTCTGGGATTGATTTGCACTTTTGCACCAAAATATGTTAATCTCTAGGAGACAGAATCTCCTTCCTGAGTGGTATGATGGCTGCATGGTCCCATGGTGTTTATTCTTGCGTACTATTGTTTGTACAGATGAACATGATATCTTCAAGCATTTTGAAAATTACTCCCAAAGATGAACCAGACTTGTGGAGTTCCACGATCATTTTTCTGAGGTCTTGGCTGATTTCTTTAGATTTTCACCATGATGTCAAGCAAAGAGGCACTGAGTTTGAAGGTTGGCCTTAAAATACATCCACAGGTATACCTCCAATTTACTCCAATTAGTCTATCAGAAGCTTATTGGCTAATTGCCTAAAGGTTTGACATAATTTTCTGGAATTTTCCATGCTGCTAAAAGGCACAGTTAGTTTAGTATATGTAAACTTCTGACCCACTGGAATTGGGATATGGTCAATTAAAAGTGAAACAATCTGTCTGTTAACAATTGTTGGAAAAAGTATTTGTCATGTACAAAGTAGATGTCCTAAATGACTTAACTATAGTTTGCTATCTCTGGATTGGTTAATTTTAATGACTTCAACCTAAGTGTATATAAAGTTCTGACTTCAACTGTATATTACCTAAAAATATTTCACACTTTTTAAATTTAGCCCCCAGCCCCATTCTGTTCTCTAGCTCACCGACTCGCTTTACAGGTTACTGCATCTTTGACACAAATTACATACTTTCCTCTCAAATGGGCTTTGTGCACAAATGCACATCCACACACACACAAACGCACACTCAGAGATAATTTTTTTTAATGTAATGTGTAGTAAATACATTTAATAACATGATTTTGTTTTATGGAAGTGTGCAATTGCAAAAGACCATTGGATGTTCTTTTCTCTGAAAACATTAGATGGAAGAAAGAACTGTTACAACACCTTCCTAAACCCCTGTAACAATTTTATACAATTTTATACAAGCAAATCAGAAATTGTTGTAATATAGTTGAGATAATATAAAATGGCCAAAGTGATTGAAAGAAACAAATCGAGACATCCTTGGCCAATGTTTGCCAAGTTTTAAAATTGTATTCTTTAAGAATTATGATAATTTATACATTTTCTGAATGTAGCCCTTTTTTCAAATCATTATTCATCTTTAGTCCTGTTGTACAGTAATCAAGAATTTATGCATTTGAATGGTCTTATTCTTATCAAATTATTGTTCAGCACATTTGTCAACAGTCTGTTGTATTTAATTATGCTTTATAAATAAATATTAGTCCGCTAGATTGCACCATTAAATAAATAGATGAGTATTCCAGAGACCTGTGTAATAATTTGTTTTAATGCTTTACCAATAGTCTTCGTAAGATGTCTTTTAATATGTTTTTCTAAATGTATAGATTTGTAGTCTATTAGTTTTAAAATTGTCTTTTTTTGTTTTTAATCTAGCAATGGCTTTTATCACCTATATTTTACTGGCTGGAATGGCTTTAGGAATTCAGAAACGGTAAGTGATTGTAATTTTATAAGAGAAACACACTGATATCATAGAATTTACATTGTGTCCATTTTATGGAATGCACACCTATATACTGTATACAGACGGATCAAAGTCTAGAGATCATGTGTCGGCTGCATATGTTATCCAATCACCAAATACAGCAGAATAAGGATCCCCAATCCAATGATTCCCCTTGGATTTGTTTTCAGCAGTGAAGTTGTTCTGCAACGCCAGACAAAGAATAGATTAAAACAGGGGTGTCAAACTTAATTTGTGTCTGGATCACATCAGGGTTTATTTGTTCCCTCAAAGGGCCCTTTGAAAATTTGGCAGCTGCTTTGGTAGCACCCATGCAAATAATATTACATGTTACATGACAGTACAGCATTGATTTTGAGGTTGGTATGCAGATGACAATTATGATATTAACAACAGAAATATCTGTGGAAAAAAAAACACCTCATTTTTATATGGCTAAATTGAAATATTTTGAAAGTGTGACTTTCAAAATATCTTTACATATTCCTTTCATCAGGCTCCTACTAAATAATCTACAGACATGTCTTGGAATCTCTCAAAGCAAACAAAACAATCAGAGAGCATTACAAGAGTACAGATTTACGGAGATGGGAAACTGATGGCTTGGTCCATAATTATGAAAATGCACCATAGTTCTTCCATCATAGTTAGAACAATGATATTTGTAATAGTTCATGGTAACCATGGCTCCTCACTTCCATGGTAATTAACTATGGTTTCTATATAAAGAACTGGAGCATTTATTTAATAACAGCAGTCTAAACACATTTAGAAAGATTTGCTGCCAAAGCTACCATAGGTAATACAGTACAGTTAGTGTTACTACAGTTAGTGTGATTTCAGAATTGAAAAACCTTCTACTTTGAATTCTTTGTCAGTGCCATTTAGAATGTGATGCTGTTTGTTTTAAACTAGTTTAATCACTGAGACACAAGTTTTACAACAAACAATTCTGTACCGCATTCAAACGGATTTCGCAATCTACGGTGCACATCTCACTGGTTTGCAGGCGCATTTGAAATGGTCTGTGCGTTTAAGACCAGTCCGCAAATTACTACACCTGCTCTGCGCTCATGCTGCTGTGATTAAGGTGTGTTCATAATTGCCTTGTGTAGCAGGGGCGGCACGATGGGTCAGTGGTTGGCACTGTTGAATCACAGTAAGAAGATCCCAGGTTTAAATTGTAGACTCTAAATTGCCCCCATAGGTGTCCCCCAGGCACTGGGGGTTGCGTAAGGAAGGGCATCCAGCATGGAACCTGTTCCAAGTCCAATATCACTGATGTATCATGAAGGATCTGCTGTGGTGACCCCTAATGGGAGCAGCCAAAAGAAGATGATAATTGACCCATTTATCGCCGTTTCATTCCGCTTTTGCAAAATGCACTAACTGATAAGTGTTAACTGATTGTTCAGTGAAACATTGCGATCCCCTGCCATCCTACGTTTCAGAAATGAGCTTGCGGGCCACTTAAAATGAAGCGAATTTGATACATGTTTTGCGGTGACGTCACTATGTGTTTGTATTTGTGTGGTGTGGTCCAATTCGCTGTGATAACCCAACAGCTGTGCTCATAATTTATCAGTGGCTCAGCGCCAATGCAAAATGCATATAGGGAAAACACTTCCCAGTCAGTAAATTTTTACATCAGAGGCCAATGCTATTATACTAGCACTGGATCACACAGACCTCACGACATGGACATTTCTTAATAATAACTAGGGTTCAGAATCGAGAACCGGTTCTTGTCTAAATCTGGTTCCATTCTTTAAAAAAAATACCGGAATCGTATGTTCGTTGTGACTTTCGGTTCCGTTAAAGGTTCTCCAGCATGCAATTTTCCGGCGATGTGGCTGGAACACCATCCTCAAATACTCTGAACGTGTTACCAGCAGTGCATCTCTGCAGCAGCGCTGCCCTCTTCTGAAAACACTGTTCTACCAGTGTATTTAATTCCCAATCGAACGAGTCTCGACCTGGCCCTTTTTACAGCGTGAATAGTAAGGTGCTTCCTGTATAGTTCGATCCCGAAAGAACCATTCTAATGAGCCGGTTCTTTTGTATCTGCAGTGTGAAACATATGTTGCTTCCATTATATAAGTAGTCTTATACTGTTGTGCAAGTTATGAATGTCGAAATTTAGTAAGAACTGTTGAAGTCTTACAAGCCTGAAGTACAACATTAGGCTACAAAACACAGTCTAAACTGTCTCTGGAACTGTTACTGTTTATTTAATGATGACCTGTGTCTCTATTAAATCGAGCGGTGCAGTTTCTGACAATGTATAATTAAAGATACACAAGTTTTGTTGTAATAAGTGGAATTTTATCAAATAATTATTGAAATATGCCATCACATTTCATGTTGTTTTAGATTTCTTTATTTAAAATAGAGTAAGAATCTTTTATTGGATTGTATTTATGTCTCTAAAAAGTCTACAAACACACCTTTTACAAGATCCGTATTCAATTTATTTCTGGTTTGTAATATCTGCTCAGCAACCGACAGCAGAGTGTAGTGCATGCAATAAGAATTGCATTTCTCATTTCTAAATAATTCTTTAAAAAAGAAAAAGGACTAATAGAATTACTGGAATCGTTACTGAAACCTGAATTATTAGGAGGAATCGGAACCAGAATCGTAAAATTCCTTATTATTCCCAACCCTAAAAATAACAGATTGAAAATTATTCCTTCAAGCTCTTGAATCACTCAAAATTACCACCCAGCCCTTGTAAAGATTTTTTTTTTTTTAATAAAAAAAAAATAATTCTCCCCAATTTGGCATGCCCAATTCACTCTAGGTCCTCGTGGTGGTATGGTGACTCTCCTCAATCTGTGTGGTGGAGGACAAATGTCAGTTGCCTCCACGTCTGAGACTGTCAATCCACACATTTTATCACATGGCTTGTTGAGCGCTTTACCACAGAGACCTAGCTCCTGTGGAGGCTTAATGCTATTCTATGCAACATCCACGTACAACTCTCCACGCACCCCACCGAGAGCGAGAACCACATTATAGTGACCACGAAGAAGTTAACCCAACATGACTCTTATCCACCCTAGCAACCGGGCCAATTGGTTGCTTAGGAAGCCTGACTGGAGACACTCAGTACTTCCTGGATTCAAACTTGCCTGATAAAGATTTTAACCAAATTGTCAATTAATTTTAATATTTACTTTTGCTGGATATCAGGCTTGTGAATTCCGAGGAAATAATCAAACAGACTTGGCTGTTAAAGAAGCTCTTTCTTCAGATCTTAAAAAATGCTCTATACCATCCTCAGATCTGAAACCTACCATAATCTCATACATCAACAATTGGCAAACGGAATGGGATTAATGCATTACAAACAAATTGCAAGAAATCAACCCTGTAGAGGGCAAAAGACACATCTTTAATTTCAGTAATGTCCTTTTTAAGAATTAGAGTGATCCAGGCTGTTGTCATTATTGGCAGAAGCTTCCCATTCTTTAATGTTTCAGTATAAACTTCTAACAAAAGTGGAGCCAGTTCTATAACGTAAGATCATCTAAAAAATTCACAAAACAAAAACAACATTTACAGTTTCCTCAAGCAGTTGAATGAATGTTCAGTGAGTCGGCCCATTCGGATGTTGCATGAATGTAACGAATGCTCTAATCACTAATGATTTGCAAGAAATAATCCACATAATAAACTCCATCCAATAGGAGGCATAGGCACAAAGAACATGCTGATTCATCCAAAAACTTTCCCAAAGGAGTGTTATTCCACAAAACAAACTCCAGCCGCTAGGCGGAACCAACACAAAAAGAAACGCAAAAGGCATTGTTTCCTCGGACAGTCAAGTGAATGTTCAGTGAGTCAGGCATACTCTGCTGCATCGAGAGCATCACACAATAACTTATTCCATTGACTTTATGAAGGACATCGTTTGCTGTGGGCATGTAAATATTTTGCGGCCATCCTTAGTATCTATTCTCAGTTTGGCCGGGAACATCAGTGCAAAAGCAACCATCCATTGATGCAAGAGTTTCTTGCATTCCTTGAATCGATTCTGTTTGGAACAAGAAAATGCTGTGGTTCTTTGACAAAAGCCTTCCTTTACTCATCTCACGTAACAAGATCTTTATCGGATGATTTCAGAAATGTGGCCAGGATTGATCGGGGCTTGTCTCCCTCCGTGGATCTCCGAGCTGGAACTCTGTGAGCTAATGGCCTTTTATGTCGAGTAGACTTGGTAAGAGCTTGTCTAGGAATTTCACCATATCTCTGCCTTCTTCAGCCTCAGAAATTCCAACAATTTTGACGTTGTTTCGCCGGTTATGATTATCAAGGTCTTCCAACTTTTCCCAAACGCGCTCCAAGTCCGTCTTGGTCGCTAGCGGTTTAGCAGCTAATTCCCTCTCCGATGACTCCAGATAATCGATCCGTTTCTCAACATCTGCAACTCTTGTAACCAACTCAGTGAATTTCGTCTCCGTGGTAGGAATCGATTGCCATATTACAGTAAGATCCTCCAATTCAGCAACAAACATTGTCAGCATTGCCGATATGTTCGACAGTTGACGCTGAATCTCTTTCACCTCACTGGCCAAATTGAGTCCCGTGCTTGCGGCCTGCTGCTTGAGCACGTAAGTGTCTTTTAATGTCTCCAGAGCCCGAGGATTTCTAATTCTTTGACATTGTCTTCATAGAACAGTTAAGGAACAGGGTGTATAGAATCTCACTGGATTATGACACAAAAAGTATCAAAACTAAAAAGGTGCACAGAGCTAGCCATTCACGCGTCCAAACCTTGCATTGCGCCACACAACTCACCACTGGATTTATTTTTTTTTTACTCTGCAAACACATTTTAAAGAGATTTTTAACAACCCTAATTCAGTTTGAGATCTTATCGAAAATACATTTTAAAAACTTATTGATTTTTTTTTTAAATCACTCCACCTTTTAATATATTTTATCTTGTTTTTCACCATGATAATAGCCTTGGAAGCTGGCATGGCATAAAATCACAAAATAACTAACTATTTGATGGATCCTGGAGTACTCTGAACATCCTTCAGGATTAGTATAAAATAGATATAAAAAAGTTATTAAACTAGCTCAAAACATTAAATTAGTCTGATAAAACCCATAGTAATCTCAACTAAATAGGATGAACAGTGCAAACCATTTGGAGTACTTGCAACATTCTTAACAATATTGATGCTATTATGGTTGTAATTGTTTTATGTCATCATAATTTCTCTGTTTTAATTTCTCCACATTGTCAGGTTCAGTCCAGAGGTTCTGGGTTTGTGTGCCAGCACAGCTCTAATTTGGATGATCATTGAGGTTCTTGCCATGTTGCTCAGTCTTTACTTGCTCACAGTTCACACAGACCTCTCAACATTTGACCTTATCGCCTACAGTGGATACAAATATGTGGGGTATGTTTCTGTTCTGTCGCTATAGTACACACATGGGCAACATACGGCCGCAGGCCGGATTAGCCCCTCCACATGGTTTGATGTGGGCCGCGGCTCATTTATTGTAAAATACTTAACATTTTTCATTGGATATTTCAGTTAACATGCATTGGGACCTAACGCGTCTCCACAAGCATTTAACATGCTCAGGGTTGCCAGATAAGAGACGCAACACCCCCCATTTTGAGATTTATAATTGTGCAAATTGGAAATATTCTGCCTAATGTTATACTTATTTTGTGCAATCTGACAACGATGCACGCTAGTGCGCTATTTCTATCTCTCGCTTTCCCTTTTGGACAAACTTTGCGATCTGTAGTGCTATATTCTGCTCAAGGAAAAGTGTTATACGGCTACTCCATGTCCGTTCTTGAGGCTGCTTGTGATGTTTGGTGCTACTTTGCAGGTAAACCTTCTTAGTGGTTTAAATATAAAAGTAGATCTCGGCATCATTGACATGCGCGCAAAAGCAAGCCAGAGACGAATATGTATATATTCTGTATGTTAATCTAACTCTTGAAATAATCATTTATCATAGTCATGCAGCCTGTGTTATTCAGTTGTGTGCTGAAAGTCAAGCCATCGAGGAGACTCGCATCATGACCCTTTTAGCATGTAAACGGGTAATGTTTTTGAAAGAAATAAGTAAACTCGCCGCTTTGCCCAAACATTAAAAGTTCTATAAATAATTTTTGTTTTATTAAAACAGACCCCTGAAGTACAGATTGTTTAATAAATTAACAGGGAAGTAGATGGTAAAATAAATGTATAAGCTCTTTTATTTAGTTTTTTTAATGCCTGATAGAAAAGTATTTACCTTTGTAGAGCAATACAATACTTTAGGCAATTGCAGAATAGTCCCATTAGTCACAGATACACTTCAGAAAATGGAGTACACAACTATTTCTGGGCTTAAAAGTTCCAAAAACCAAATCAATGCAGAACATTGTGTCTCAAAAGGAATACAATGTGGCCCCCCATGCACTACTTAAAGCCCGATGTGGCCCCTTTACCAAAATATTTGCCCACCCTTGCATTGTCCTAACCGGTGACTATAAAAGGTATCTCTTCCATGTTGATCAGAGTTTTTGTAACGGCAGGACATTTTGTTGATCACTTAGTTTCTATTTCTGCTGCATTGTGCTGGGTATCTCATTGGTCCATCTTGATCCTTATAGTGCAGTATGGATGGACAAATTGCTTGTCACTGGAATCGGAATACGTCTGGTTAGGACGCTGTGGAAGAGCCACATTTATAATCAGGTCTTTTTATGCAGCTTTAAACATTGGTTTCACTTTTCTTTCTTGTTTTTCAGGATGATTTTCACAGTGTTGTGTGGGTTGCTCTTTGGCAGTGATGGCTACTTCGTTGCTTTTGCATGGTCATCTCTCGCCCTCATGTTTTTTATTGTGAGTATTAAAAATGAGTTTGAAGATGTTTAGTACACATACAAGTTTTTCGCTCTGTTAGACTTTTGAAAATATCCAAAAGGAAATGTTTGGAATGTATTCTTGAGGTTTTTGTTCACTGTTACATAAGTATCATAAGAGACCAAAGCAGCTGATATTTTACTTATTTTACCCAAGACAGGTGAATTATTCTGTTATATTTAACAAAAGGAATGTCAATTTTAAGAACAACATAACGTCCAAATAATTCACATGAAATTCAAATCTTACAACTGTGTTTTTTTTTTTTTTTTTTTTTTTCAGGTTCGTTCTCTAAAAATTAAGATCTTGTCTTCGATCTCGACAGACTCCATGGGTGCAGGAGCGAGTGCCAAGCCCCGCCTTCGCTTGTACGTTACTGTGGCTTCTGCATTCTTTCAGCCAATCATCATTTACTGGCTTACCTCTCATTTGGTCAGATGACCTATAGTGTATATATACGAAGGAAAAGAACTTTTAAAATGACATGTAATGCAATGCTAGCCCAAGGTGGCTGCAACCCTTGAAATTTTGTCATTGGTACAGAAAAAAGTGACTTACACATGAGATCATGTTTGGCGTGGAGGACTTCAGTGTTCTGTATAAAAAATAAAAATAAATCTCTTGAATGATGGCTCTCTCTGCATAGTCACCTGCAGATCAAATGGTGAATATAAATCAAACCTTTTACAGGATTGTTTTTTCTGCCTAAATTGGAAAATAACAGGCAGCTCATTTGACTTCTCTTGTGACTTCGCCATGCTGCTTTAGTGGCACAAAATCCAGACTCCGTTTTAAGAGGCATGCTAATTTGTCTGCCCTGTGATGTGATTCTTTTGTGGTGTATAATTGATGAACACATGATCAACTCAAGTGTCCTTTTCTGGTTATCTGTGCATGAACAGCAGTGTTTTTGTCTTTATAACTAAATAAATTCCATAATTTAGAATTTTGTGGTGCGTGTCAGTGGTGTGTTGTCATCATTTCATAAAAAATACTTGATTTTGGCCTGGTGCATCAATATGTTGCTGGAAAAGATCTGGTGCACTGTATACATTTTTTTCTGATCAGTTGCTTTACAATTTAGATCTCCAAAACCCTTAGTTGATTTAGTATATTATTCATGAAATCCCAAGCACTTTTGACATGCAGCATGTGAATTATAGATATCTATAATGAAATTTTCACTAGTTAAAATGCTACTTCAATATCAGCCATGGAATTGCTACTCTTAAAATGCCAATGTGTGATATCAGTAATGAGGTTTGCACTAGTAGAACATTAATTCTTGTTATTTATTTTTTTTATATCTATAACTGAATTTATAACTAGTAGAATTTCACAGTGACCTATCATTATCTCCTGTTCAAAATACAGTTACAGATATCTATAATTTCTTACTAGTTAAAATTCTAATTTTGTATATGAGCCATGTACAACTCTCTAGTAAAAAATTCGATTTTTTTTTTTATATCAATAAATGCATTGTTACTAGTGCAGAAGTCCATTCCTGATATCAACGATTGAATAATTTTTTTTTATATGTGAACGCATGGTAACATGTTAGATATGGTATTTAAGTTATCTGTATATGGATATATATAAATACCGGTATATTGAAGACTAAGTAAAGATATATAATAAAAGGCTTTCTTACTAGTTACAGAAACACTACAGAAAGCTGAAAGGAATATTCCAGTTTCAATACAAGTTAAGCTCAGTCAACAGCTTTTGTGGGGTAATGCTGATTACAACAAAAATTATTTCGACATGTCTGTCCTTAAAAAAAAAAACAAACAAAAAAAAAAACAAGCAAAAATAGAAATTACAGTGAGATAAAGTTTTGGAGGGTTTAAAGGCATAAATGTGAAGCTCATAATTTTATAAAAGCGCTTACATTAATTATTAGTTGAAACTCAGCTGTAGAGTTGTTTATATCGTTGTTTTTACAGATGACATTGTCATCATGGCAATAAAGTTGTAAAATTGAATAGAACTTTACAAAGAAAAGAATAGTAAGCAAATGTATCATACTAAAATCATGTTCACCTATGTCTATGTGGATATACATGAAATAGTTAGTATTTTACGGGTTATCCTCCATTCACTTCCATTGTAAGTGCCTCACTGTACATATATATATATTTTTTTTTTTAAGAAAATGAGGGACGAGTCAAAAAAACTTTTTGTTGTTGTTGTGGTAATCAACATTATGCCACAAATGCTGTCATTGAGCTTAACTTGTATTGAACCCGGAATGTTCCTTTAAGGGTGGGGTGGGGGTGGGGGGAGTCGCTGGAGGCGAGCCGGCTGCAAAGCGTCTTTCTGGTTTCCAAGGAAACGTGGAACGGACAGAACGCGTGCATAGCCGTTCTTTTTACACATGTTTTAGCAGTGGACCCCAAACTTTTAATATATAAGACCACAGAGTGAAGGTTAATTGCTGTAAATTCGTCTACCTGTTTAGGTAAGTTTCTCGCGCTTCTTTCGCTCTTTTGTCTTGACATAAAAGGTTCACGTGAGAATGAATGCGTGGGTAATTATTCTAAATGTAACTTAATATTCCTGCTCCATTTTCTCAGTTGTATAGACCATGAGGCTTGGCTTTCTGTGTTTGTTCGATGCTAAAAAATAACTCGATATATGTTTGCTTGCTCTTTTATATTTTCATTTATATAACCTACATATTTTTGCATTAATTACCAGCAAGCTTTCCCTCATACCCCTGTTTGTTTTGCACCAGTTGAATTGGTATGTTATGCTTTGGTTGGCCAGCTCAATCATTTACTAACTTGTGCACCCACTATTCAAAATTTGGAAAGAAATTAGACTTTTGTGGGAGTGCACCGAGTTTTCAGCCCCCCTTTGCTTAATTTATTACTTTCAAGCTTTTATGATTTTTTGTAAGGCGCTTTGAATCAATGTTTATTTGGGAAAGTGCAATGCAAATACATTAAAATGGACGTTTTAGATGACAACTATCTGGGTCATTATCAAAATATGGAGACAAACATGTACCTTGACTTTTTAGAATAGGTATATTATGGCCCGGGCCAATGGGTCAGTGCCCAGGGTGCAAGTTTGAAAACAAATGTTTATATACGCTAGAATATGTGGCCCCACAGCTGTCAGCTTATACAAGGCCCACTTAATAGGGCCCTGTGAATATGAGGGCCCCCCGCACACTTATTGGACACTTTTGCCTTCCTGTTTCTAATTTAAAAAAAAGAAAAAATTCGGACTCTTTTTTCATAAAGGCTTTATAGGTTTAAGTTTTATGATTTCTATTCATTATATAACTGCATTTCTCCAATATAAAAAAAAATAATTAACTGTGCTTATGTGGTTGGGGGGGAAAAAAAGATTTATTTTGTGTGGTACAAAAGTACTTAGGGAATATAGGGATGATCACTTCTGAATGGAGCACCCCATCATTCAGATGAGTTAAAAAATGTAAAGCAGCATGAGCCAGAACTGCCTGAACTCTTTGCCAAATTTCACCAAACCCATATGTACATGGTGTAGGAGTCTGTTAAATTCTTTATATTTATAGTGTTTGATGAAGTTAAAATATGTCATAATGTATTATTGCCCTTATAAATATATGCATATATTTACACATTTATAACACATTTAGTTACATTCTTGTTTTTTGTATGTATAATTTGTAGTATTCAGAAGTGTTTACATTGAGTTTACATAATGTATAAACAGTGTTGGGGAGTATTGGAATACATGTAATGAGATTACATACAATATAAAATATTGGTATATACATTTAATGGTATGATTTATTGATTATAATCTGAACAGTGGTGTATGTTTTGTGATGCTATTGACACCATCTTTTAAGAGAATTTGTCATTGGTGTTACAACACAAAATTAAATAATAAAATAATGAACAACAGTCAAGTTGTCCTTTATGAATAAAAATAATGTCAAGATGTCAAAAGAGGTTTACTCTCAGCTTTTATGGGCGAAAACGAAACGGAACGGAATTGAAAATATCAATATTTATTTAAGTCAGAAAGTGACATTTTTTTGAGAATGACCCAGCTATGCACTTCTTTTCTTTACCAAAAAACAAAGGCATAGGCTATTTGCACTAAATGTACAGTAAATAGCAACAAAAACCATCTTCTTTGACCTGTGTAGATGCTTTTTGCATTCCTAATGAAATACTAACATACAGTATCACTTCAGTGTGTTTATTGTGTTTATTTAGAGTCCCACAATCACCCTACATCAACCCCTAAACCTAACCCTAACCTTACCTTACAAAAATTTACCACGGTTTGCCTACAGGAACCATAGTATAGTCACTCGTAAAAACAAATGATTTCAAGGCACATATATAAAGTTTTATTGATACAGTGGCAAGAAAAATATGTGAACCCTTTGTAATTACCTGCATTTATGTAAAAAATGTGTCTTAAAATCTGGTTTGATCATCTAAGTTACACCAATGAACAAACACAATCTGCTTTAACTAATAACACTTTGTATTGTTCTTGTATAGAATACATCATTCAAACATTCACAGTGTAAGTTGTAAAAAGTATGTGAACCCCTAGGCTAATGACATCAAAAAAGCAAAAGCTAAAGAGTTAGTGAACCTGGCATCCTATTAATGAAACGAGATTGGAGGACTTATAAAAAGCATAAAATAATTTTGAATTTGCTATTCACAAGAAACATCTTCTAACGTGGAACATGCCTGGCAAAAAAGAGATTTCAGAAGACCTACTATCAAGGATTGTTGCTTTGCATAAAGCTGAAAAGGTTACAGTTATCTCAAAGAGCTTAAATATTAATCTGTCCACAGTTAGACAAATTGTCTATAAATGGAGACAATTTAGTACTGTGGCTACTCTCCCTAGAAGTGCTTGTCCAGCCAAGATGACTCAAAAGGCCTGGTTGATATTGTTATTGCCAAAGGAGGATTGACCAGTTATTAAATCTAAGGGTTCACTTACTTTTTCCAAAGCAAAGTGAACGTTAATGGGATGTGTTCAATAAAGAAGTGAAATGTTATAATTGATGGTGTGTTGTTAGCTCAAGCACATTGTGTTTGCCTATATAAAGATGAGATCACATTTTATGAAAACCCGCTAATTCCAAAGTTTTCACAGATTTTTCTTGCCACTGTAAGTGCTTTTGTGTCTGTCATCATTTACTCACCCTCCCGTTGTTCCAAACAAATATGACTTTCTTATGATGACATAAAATATGTTATTCAGAGTGTCAGCTTTAGCTCAAGTTCCATTGACTTTCATTGTATGGCTAAAAAGATACAAAGTGGTGACAGAGACTAACATTCTGCCCAACATCTCCTTTTGTCTTCCCCAGAAGAAAGAAAGTCATACATATTTGGAACAACATGAGGATGAGTAATTGATTACTCAAATGATACATTTTTGAATTAACTATTCCTTTTAGTCAGCTTCTTGTGTATTTCAACAGGTGAATGTGTGGGCCTGTACCCTGCAACTGGGAGACAGATGGAGAAAGACACACTAGCACTGTCACCTTATTCTCTTCTACATTCCCCAAGAAATAATTCAGAAACTCAGTCCCTATCTGCCTCTCTTCCACAGTCTGCTGCTGTTCTACCTGCATCACTCCCTCTCTCCCCAAGCACCCCATCCCCTTCCACCCCAGCCTCATATCTCCACTTCTCATCAACCCCTCAGTTTTCTGGGGGGTCACACTGTCTCAGTCCCTCCACAGAATTTGAGCAGGATGACCTGACCTGCCTGAGCTGGCTGCATCAAAGAGGGAACATTTTGCCCCTGCCCAGAATCACCACACTGCCTCAGACATTAGAACCTATTCCTGCCCAACCACTGCCTTCATACCCTGCTAAACCTCCATACTCTTTTAGCAGTCTCATCTTCATGGCAATTGAAGACTCCCCAGAAAATAGACTTCCTGTAAAAGGTATTTATGAGTGGATTGTAAACAACTTCCCCTACTACAGAGAGGCTTCGGGTGGCTGGAGGAACTCTGTTCGACACAATCTGTCCTTGAACAAGAGCTTCCAACGAATCCATTGTGACAAGACTCAAGTGCGTCAGACATCTGAACTTCCAATCACTTGTGTTAAAGGGATAGTTCACCCAAGGTGAAAATTGTCATTTACTCACTCTCATGTTGTTCCAAACCTGGATTAACTGTTTTGTGCACATATCCTGCATTACATTTCATTTTGTGTTCCATGGAACAAAGTAAGTCATAAATGCATTTGGAACAACATGAGGATGAGTAAGTTATGACAGAATTATTTTTTAAAGAACTACAGTTGAAGTCAGAAGTTTACATACTCCATAGCCAAATACATTTAAACTCAGTTTTTCACAATTCCAATTCTCGATCTACCGGTCAATTTTTGTTCCTACCCTCACCTATGGTCATGAAGGTTGGGTCATGACCGAAAGAACTAGGTCGCGAGTACAAGCGGCCGAAATGGGCTTCCTCAGAAGGGTGGTGGGCTTCTCCCTTAGAGATAGGGTGAGGAGCTCAGTCATCCGTGAGGAGCTCGGAGTAGAGCCGCTGCTCCTTTGCGTTGAAAGGAGTCAGTTGAGGTGGTTTGGGCATCTGGTAAGGATGCCCCCTGGCCGCCTCCCTAGGGAGGTGTTTCAGGCACGTCCAGCTGGGAGGAGGCCTCGGGGAAGACCCAGGACTAGGTGGAGAGATTACATCTCCACACTGGCCTGGGAATGCCTCGGGGTCCCCCAGTCAGAGCTGGTTAATGTGGCTCGGGATAGGGAAGTTTGGGGCCCCCTGCTGGAGCAGCTGCCCCCGCGACCCGACTTCGGATAAGCGGTTGAAGATGGATGGATGGATGGATGGATGGATTTTCACAATTCCTGACATTTAATCATAGAAAACATTCACTGTCTTAGGTCAGTTATGATCGCTACTTTATTTTAAGAATGTGAAATGTCCTACCACCCCTGGAGTCACAAGTTCGAATCCAGGGGGTGCTGAGTGACTCCTGCCACGTCTCCTAAGCAACCAAATTGGCCCGGTTGCTAGGGAGGGTAGCGTCACATGGGGTAACCTCCTCGTGGTTGCAATTAGTGATTAGTTAAACTATATTAAAACTATAGTTTGCTCATATTAAACCTGTGGAGTGGTTAAAAAAATAGTTTTAAGGACTTCAACCTAAGTGTATGTAATCGTCTGACTTCAACTGTATATTTTGAATGTGTACTTCTATTGTTTGAATTTGCTGATCTCTTGTCTATATTGCCTAATCTAATTAGATATGCCTAAATTTTGTTTTATTTTATAGTCTGTTGGAAAGGGCTCATTATGGCGTGTCTGTCCAGAGCATCGGCCAGCTCTTCTGGAGGTTCTTCGAAAAACACATTATTGTCATCGTACAAGCAGCAACTTGTTGAACAGTCCTGTTTTGTGAGTTTGCTTAAAAGAACATCTGAATGTTCCTTAAAGGAATACTTTGATATGATTCACTACAAATTCATCTGAATCGACAACATTTGTGGCATAATGTTGATTGAGGGCCAGTGGTGGCTCAGCGGTTAAGGCTCTGGGTTACTGACCGAAAGGTCGGGGGTTCAAGCCCCAGCACCGCCAAGATACCACTGTTGGGCAAGGCCCTTGACCCTATCTGCTCCAGGGGCGCTGTTTCATGGCTGACCCTGCTCTCTGACCCCAGCTTAGTTGGGATAGGGCCTATGTGAAAACAACTGCATTTCATTGGCTCTGTACCTGTACTATGCACAATGACAATAAAGTTGAATCTTAATCTTAATTACCACAAAAAAATAATTTTGAATTCTCCCTCCTTTTCTGAATTCTCCCTCCTCCCTCAAAAATTGAGTATACAGTGAGGCACTTACAATGGAAGTGAATGGAGCCAATGGAGGGGTTTAAAGGCAGAAATGTGAAGCTTATAATTTTATAAAAGCTACATTCATTCTTCTGTTAATTTTTGTATTATTAGCTGTAAAGATGTTTATATTGTCATTTTTATGGTCGATTTAGGGTATATGGTGTTATGTTGTTATGGTTAAAGTTGTAAAATTTGATATCATTTTACACAGAAAGGATTAGTATGCGATTTTATCACAATAAAATCATGCTAACATGCATATTGTGGATGTCTTATGGCTATATTTTTTAAACAGTGAATATTTTCACATTAACAGATTAATTTCCATTGAAACTGCCTCAATTGAAAACCAGATTTTTGCTTTTTGTTTTTTAAGAAAAGGACGGACAAGTCAAAATACATTTTTGTTGTAATCAACATTATGCCACAAATGCTGTCAATTGAGCTTAACTTGTATGGAACCAGGAATATTCCTTTAATATTTAATTATTTGATTTAATAAGTATGATGTCAGAGGAAGAAATTACTCTTTCATAGTGACTTATATTACTGTCACACAAGCATATCTGACCTGCATTCTGTACAGGTTGGAAGCAGCTGATAATGGACAAAATGTAATTTACGAAACCATGGAAATATCAGGTCAGTCACATCATTTTTACATTAACTCTAATAAAAGCTATTAACTGTTTTTAATTTTTGAAATGATTCAAAAGTAAAATAATTGCTCTTAGAGGACTCAAGAGACAGTATATGATTTGGCATCATATGAACTTCTCTCACATGCAATTTTCTTCCTGAATCATTTGCTAGCCTTCTTTCTCTTTTTCCAGAGCCGGTAGGTTTTTGAACTGTTGTCTTGGGAACAACCGGACATTACCCTAACAACCTATAGCCACAATGACATGATGGCTGGCTTCTTTTTGTCAAGATGTTTGAGTACAGGGTCAATAAAAATATCTCACATAACGTACACTTTGCTCTCACCACAGATCTTTCACAGGATAGCACTACTTAAAGGATAAGTTCACCCAAAAATGAAAATTCACTCATTTATTCTTACATTATAACATTTGTTGTTATAATCAACAAGAGATTCTTTCTTTTTCTTAACACAAAGGGTGAAACTGTGAAAAAGCAATTGTGCTCAGTGATGTCATACAATGGCAGTTTATGGTGACCACATCTACAAGCTTCAAAAGAACACAAAAGTATACTTCAGAAGTCTAATAAATGATTCCATGAGACTCGTGATTGTTATGAAAGCATACGATAAGGTTTGGTGAGAAACAAATGGAAATCTAATGTATTATTTAGTGAAAATGTTCACTGACCATTGATCTCCTGTGCGCGTTCATGATAGGGCACGAGAGCAACAGTTCACGCAGCGCACTCACGACATTGGGGCATTCAAGCGAAAACTAATTTTGTTTTGTCATTTGTTTATCTATAAACAGGTCCTCCACAGCAATAGCGACAACAGAACACAACACATCTGCACACAAAATAGAGAATAGAACTAAACATGTCTGAAGAGTATGTAGTTGAAGAATTGATGCATTTCTCCATAAACTGCCATTGTATGACATCTCTGAGCACAATTATGTTTTTCACAATTTCTCTAAGTAATTGAACAATTGTTTTTCTGTGAAATAAAGAAAATGTTACACAACAAAATTTTCTTTTCAATTCTGGACTGGTTCACATGAAATTCAGACTTTTCTTGTAGTTCACTGTGGTTCCATTTTTCTTCAGATCTAGATTCTTTGTCTTCAAACCCACCATGCTCTTTGACACCTGACCATGACGAGCTGGTTGCCATGGAGGCTGTTGAACTTACAGATGTTGCAGGAGAAGAGTCAGAGAAAGATCCATTAGCTGACAGTGGTTACATTGAGTTACATTATTATCAGTATCAGCAGTGTCAGTACCTGGTTCTTCCAGGAGACACTGAATTGGACCTGGAGACGGTTGAGATACTGCAGCTTGATGCAGAGGCTCAAGAGGCTGCAGGGTCACTGCTTGACCTTGCAGGAGGCAACCAATGATAGGTGGAACCTGTGCTATGCACAAGCAAGGAGGGTTAAAGGGGAGATGGGGCCACTTGTCAAAACTCTTGAAACCCCTTTGCTTTATGTTCTATTTTATAACTGCCTAAACTTTGACTTACTATCGTAAAAGGTGCAACATAAGCAATTCAAAATAATGTAATGATTTGAAAAGACATTTGTAGGGACTGACAGCACTGTGGTGTTTTCCTTGCTTTTAGTGTATTGTATGTAAATTTGTTTTAATAGCATTTGCATAATGACAAAAATATTTGAGAGAAGGAACCAAAATATTGTTTGTTATAGTTGACTTGTAATAATTAATGCACTTCCATGCCATTGTTCATTAAGTCCCTCCCATCAAGATTGTTCTTTTAAAGATTCTTTGTATTCTAGAGGGAAAAGGTTCTGCTGAGCTTTTGAAAGAAAAGTTGTTGTTTTTTAACTCTGCAATATGTCACAATTATGAATGTGTTCAAGTATTATTGAGACAAACTGCCAGCTGTTATTTGGTATTCACAGAAAGATTAATATAGAAACCATTTCTTCCTTATTATTGTCATGCTACAGCATTCTGTACAGCAATTAATTTCCTATGTAGTATTATGCATTTTATATTTTGCTTTATACATTTGTTGTTGTTGTTGTTTTTTAGTAGGTTTTACAGATTGACACTAAATCATACTCTGACCCCCTATTCTCTTGATATGTAACTCATTAGCAATAAAAGTACTAAAATGTTATGATGAAATCTTTGCCCGATTTAACTTTAAATGATCAAATAAAATGTAATTAACAAGACATCAGTAACATGTTGCATTCAGAAGTGAGATCACAGCCATAAAATAAATCTAGGAGTGAACCAGTGACATCCCACATGACCTCAATCATGATAATCACAATAATCACATAATCTTCAGAATCAGCTTTATTGCCAGGTATGCTTACACATACAAGGAATTTGTCTTGGTGACAGGAGCTTCCAGTGCTCAACAATACAAAATAGCAACAAGACAGACAATAATAAAAAATTGGATAGAAAATAAAATATATATAAAATACACAATAAGACTGTAAATATACATATATACATACATACATACATATATATACCTATACACACAGACACAAACGTAGTGCAAAACTAAATACAAATCTGCTATATACAGTGCAAGGGAATGTAATGGCAGAAGAGGTAGGAGATGGTAGATAAATATAAAAAGACTAGACTGAGTATTGCACATACTTAATGGGGCAGATTTAACTATTCATGAAATGGATAGCCTGAAGGTAAAATCGAATCCTGTGCCTGATGGTTCTGGTGCTCAGAGCTCTGATGCTCGGCCAGAAGGCAACAGTTTAAAAAGATAGTGGGCAGGGTGAGTCGGGTCCAGAGTGATTTTTCCAGCCTATTTCCTCACACTTAAAGGAATAGTTCACCCAAAAATGAAAATCCTCTTATCATTTATTCACCCTCATGCCATCCCAGATGTGTATGACTTTTTTTCTTCTGCTGAACACAAACAGAAGATTTTTAGAAGAATATTTCAGCTCTGTAGGTCCTTACAATGAAAGTGAATGGTGACCAAAACTTTGAAGTTCCAAAACACATAAAGGCAGCATAAAAGTAATCCTAAAACTCCAAAGGTTTAATCCGTCTTCTGAAGCAATTTGATTGATTTTGGGTGAGAACAGACCAAAATGTAACTTTTAGATAATTGTGGTCTACAATTGTGTCCCCCTGTCTTGTTCACTTCTTGTAAATTGTGGAAAAAAGGGAAGGTAAAATGCATAAAAGGGCATAAATGTATTAATTGTAAAATTATTACTATTGCTATACTCCACCAAATTAATTATTTTTGTAACAATACATTGCCAAATACACATTTAAAATGCAGCAATATTTTCTTATAATTTTAGGATATAGGGTCAGCTTGGAAGAAATATTTCCCTGTTCAAATGTTTAATCGTCAGGACATGCTACAACAACCATGTAGGTTAAGCTCTGCAAACTCTAGAAGCTGTTGTTTAATGTACTTTATGTGGCGTTTCAATGGGTGGTTCTTGGTCTTGACTACACTAAAATTGTAGTGCTTATTGCTAGTATGACTCACTGTGGAAAACCTACCAGACACTCCCTAGATGTCAGGCAAAACTTTTTGTCAAATAAAAAATAAAGAATAGCTTGTAGTCTTCACTAGCATTTATAATAAAACAATAGTATATATATATATATGAAAAAATAATATATATTTTATTTATTTTTAAAGAAAAAAGAAGAAAAAAAACTATATATATAGACTATTATTTTCTTTTTTTGGTTCCGCATACATAACAAATTAGTAGGCTTGGAAAGATTTCTGCTCTCTGATAGGACCATAAAAATTATGGTTAAAGGACTACACACCCTACATGTCAAGTGAATTCATACCATGTAGCCTGGGTCTTGTAGTTCTTTACTGACCTCCAGGCAGTTGGACAGTAAGCGAATTAGTTAACAAAAAACAACAACTCCCAACTATACATATGGTGGGAAGTTCTTAGACGGGCAAAGTTGTGTTTATTAAAGTGAAGCGTTCGTAATCTGAAAGCGGAGCCGTGGCAAGTCTGGAGTAATAACCGAGGGATAAGGTATTGGGATAAACTGTTTGCTTTTATATGTATACGTCAGTAATTTGTGAGCTATCTGAAAACACTTTGAAACGCAATGATAGGGCGAGGCGACAATAATAAGCTAGTGTAATATTTGCTTTTATGCTAATCATATGTGTGCATGTTTAAGATTTCACCAAATAAACAACTTCTGGTTCATATTTAGAAAATATTACATAAACAATCTGGAACTTAGCCAGTCTATTCACAAGGTGGTAAAGGAAGTGCCTGCTTTAACTATTAGATTTAAACTAAAGTTGGTTTTAGTAACAATTCAAAGAATGTCTTTAGTGAACGTTTTGAACGCACTGTCTATCACGCTGGCTGCTGGTTGTGGTTGGCATGAGCACGTTCATTTGTTCATGAACTATCATGTTTTACAGAGGGTCGGCCTTTTGTTTCAACAGTCAAGTTTCTGTTAAGTACATGCAAAGCAACTGATTATCTGAAAATGATTATTAAATAATTCTGCAAACATACGGTTTAGTTTAAGAAAACTCAAAAGAGGAATTCCTGACATTTTCCCGCACATTATTCTGTTCCACACCTCTTTAAATAGGTGTTAACTCTGTGCATTTTATTCCTCAAGGTGTTTTGTTTCACCTGTACACACATTTGTGCACAGACTGCTTCATCGTATGCAAATGCTGTTCGTTGCATCCATAGCAGCTTACTCAGAATTAATTCTTGAAATGACTCCACAGCAGTGTTTACTGTACTCATTTGCCCACGAGTGAAAGCAGTCTGAATGATTAAAACAATGGCGACATTCAGATTGGGGAATCTTGTCAGTGGAGAAGAGCATGCTTAAGCCTTTCAGCCAGCTTGCCACATCACAATTTGCAAACAAACCCTTCCCTGCTGGCCAATAGGGCCCGTACTGTCTCTATAATGCCTTCCAGAAATGTGATTTAACATGCTGTCCTTGATATTTCCAAGCTGATAGTAACAAATTAGCTGTAAAGGTCAAACAAATACTGGCATGCACTTGAAAATGAATATGTGAATATTGTTCTTTTCATCCACAGTAAGTCTGTAATATAAGACAGAGGATGCGTAGTGAACCTGGACCGGTCCAGATTGTGACCGTCAATAAGGAGGATCACTCCTTTGACCTGGATACAGAAAAGCTAAGTCGAATTCTGTTGGCACCTGAGGTCCGAGATAAGGATGTGGTGGTGCTGTCGGTCGCTGGCGCCTTTCGAAAAGGGAAAAGTTTCATTTTGGATTTCATGCTCCGATACATGTATAAGAAGGTCAGATGGAAAACCAATACATACAATAATGCATTCAATACATTTAAAGCACATTAAATGATGTGCTGAATTAATGCATGATTTGACTTGGACTATATGAATCAGCTTCCAAACCCTTTTCAAGACTCTTACACGTGATTTTTAAGGAATAATCATTTTCTCACACTTATGCCATCCCAGATGTGTATGACTTTCTTTCTTTTGCAGAACACAAATTAAAATTTTTAGAAGAATATTTTAGCTTTAATTAGGTCCATACAATGTAAGTAAATGGTGGCCTTTCAAGCTCCAAAACATTCATACACGCAGCATAAAAGTAATCCATAAGACTCCAGTGATTTAATCCATGTCTACAGAAGTGATAGAAGTTTGAATGAGAAACAGATGAATATTTAAGTAATTTTTTACTTAAAATCTTCTCTTTTACATTGTGAATGTGGAGATTTATAGTAAAAGAAGGATTTTAATATTGATCTGTTCCTCACCCAAAGTGATTGCATTGCTTCAGAAGACATGCATTTAATCACTGGAGTCTTGTGGATGACAGGCGTAAATTGTAAGGTGTTTTGGCTGACCACATGTGACTGACAATCTGGGATGTAAACAAGGCCTAAGATATTGACTTCCTCTTCCTGCTGCACTGCTCTTGAGGAGGAAACTTCAACATAAAATGTTGTGTTTTCTGTAATTTACATGCCTTCGCTCACCACGTCATTATTTTGTCCCCGCTAGCCTGGTCAGGACTGGCTCGGAGGGGAGAACGAGCCCTTGACAGGGTTCTCCTGGAGAGGAGGCTCAGAGCCAGAGACCACTGGCATCCAGCTATGGAGTGAAGTCTTTGTTGTGCAGAAGAAGGATGGAAGTGAGGTAACATGCACCCAGTGCCAGACAGGTCACTGTTGTCAAATATGTTTGAGATACAAACTTTGAATTAAGAACTTATGAAGTCCTTAATTAACAGAACAGATTGAACAGTATTAATCAGTTTGAGTTTTCTTGAAATGACAGCTTTATGAACGTTATTGTTGTTTGAAACTCTGCATTGCCAGATGTATGTGGACACCATAACACTACACCCATATGTGTTTGCTGTATGCTTAATTTCATGCACCTGCTGGTAATGGATGTAGCTGGGAGTGGCAAACCCATTAATTAGAACTAGAAGATGGGTGTTCAAATGTTTTTGGCCTTGTAATGTCAAAATCTTATCTGGGTTTTCTTGTCCAGTAAGCATTCTGTGCTTGTGCAAGCCCTGATTTCAGGTTTATAGTAAACTTGTTGTGAAATGCTGTCATTTCCTTTCAAAATGTTGTCCTGTGTGATTGTGTATTATTGCATAATGTGTGTTAAGAAACCATCAATGCACTCCGATTCTTGAATCACATCTGTGGTCACTTTTATCTTTTGAGATTGGATAATTGTGTTTCTAAGGTAGAACATATATTCTTTGTAGGTTGCAGTGCTTTTGATGGACACTCAGGGAGCGTTTGATTCTCAGTCGACAGTGAAAGATTGTGCCACTATCTTTGCTCTCAGCACCATGACCAGCTCTGTTCAGGTTTCCTCAACTTTTGTTTTTGTACTTTTTTATACCAATTTACCTAACAGAATCAAAAAGTGAAGGCTGAAAATATGTAAATGCAATTTATTTTCTTATTTATTTTTCTTGCAGATTTATAACCTGTCGCAGAATATTCAGGAAGATGATCTACAGCAACTTCAGGTTAGTCCAGTCACAACTAGTCAAGAATGGAATAATTTCCACCTGAACTTACTCTCACTGAGCACTTTATTAGGAACACTATACTAATAATTGGAAGGGCATCCCTAAGGCCTGCCCCACAATCTGGAAGTGCCCGCCCTGCAGGCAAAACTACTAGCGGTTTAATATGCTACAGCTCCCCTGGTGAGCTGCACTGATGGGACTCATTCCACACAGACCGGCACCGCCGCTCTGTCGTTCCCTTCCCACTATGTGCTTATGTATTACACACACACTGGCCCGCACTCTTGCCGACTTGACCCTACATCTGTGTTACAGTGAGGCACTTACAATGGAAGTCAGTTTATGGGGCCAGTCCATAAACTTTAAAATACTCACTGTTTCAAAATTATAGCCACAAGCCATAGACAATATGCATTTAACGTGATTTTATTGTGATAAAATTGCTCTCTAAACCTTTCTGTGTAAAGTTATAGCCTATTGTACACCTTCATTGCCATGATGATGTAATGTCAACAAACTCTAAAATGAATGTAAAAATTGGGATGTAAACAAATTTACAACTCTAATAATACATGTGTTTTAACAGAAGAATTAATGTAAGTGCTTTTATAAAAGTATAAGCTTAAAATTTCTGCCTTTTTAAACCCTCAAAAACAATTCCCAATTCACTTCTGTTGTAAGTGCTTCACTGTAACCTCAGAGAAAAAGACGGATGAGTTGAACTAATTTTTTATGATCATCAATATTAGGCCACAAATGCTGGCGATTGAGCTTAACTTCTATTGAATTCAGAATATTCCTATAACTCTTTCAGTCATGTTGTACCTACTATATACCTGGATTGTATATTTAAAATGCTTCATATTGTGTTTCTAATTATTTTCTAACTTTGTAGGAGACTAGAGGAACTTAAAACAGTAATTTGTTCTTTGTGTGTTTTTAGCTGTTTACAGAGTATGGCCGACTGGCAATGGATGAAATCTTTCTGAAGCCTTTTCAGGTATGAACAACTCTTGATTTTAACATTGTAGACTAGCTATCTCTCTTAAGTTAAACAGTTTGTTTACATCGGTGTGGCCCTGTAGTGACTCGTGCTCTGTGTCATAATTTGTGTTGCAAAATTTGTGGTTTTCACTTGTCATTCATGTAATTTGCTGAGCACAATTAACTTGGGGCCTCAGACATCCTTCACCCTTTAAAGCCCTTACATAAAATACTGTATGGTACCATAGTACAGTAAAAGTAACAGATGATTATACCATGGTATTGAATATTACCACATTCATATACTATCATAAGGTACTATAAAAAGCCAGTACGAAAGTAGTGCTATCTTTAAAAAAAAAAAACATTTTATCATTTTAACATTTTATCAACATGTTACCATTTCCAAAAAAACACATACTCTTTGGTGTTTTTTATGTTAATAAAATGTAAAGGCTCAGAACAGAACAGTTTTCCCATAATTCTTGGAAACTAATAATGTTTGCTTATCGACCAGACATTTTTGTCTGTGCATGTGTGTGTTAAAGAGAAAAAAGAGAGAACACATAAAACTTTTTCATATTTATGGATTTAAAAAAAAAAATGTCTCCACTCTTTCCATGCCCACAGTCACTAATGTTTTTGATCAGAGACTGGAGTTTCCCTTACGAATACAAATATGGTTTTAAGGGAGGAAGTCATTTCTTGGACAAACGACTGCAGGTATGTGATTAAGAATGACTACAGGTATTTACACCCTTTCTGTTCAGATTTGAGTGTGTATATTTATATCTATCTTGTGGTTGTGCTTAGGTGAAGCAGAGTCAGCATGAGGAGCTTCAGACAGTGAGAGAGCACATTCGCTCCTGTTTCACCTCCATTTCCTGTTTTCTCTTACCACACCCTGGCCTGAAGGTGGCAACAAGCCCTACTTTCAAAGGACAGCTGTGTGGTATTAGACTGTATTCATGTTTTAATACTCACACAGTACACAATTCTTACAATATTCTTACTAGGGATGGGCAGTTCCTGAGTACTCTAATGTGATGGCAATCAATCGAGCATGAAAACAATAATTGCTTGATGTCTTTTTTTTTCAGAACATTTTATACCAGTTAAAAAATTCAGTCAGCAATTTCGTCTACTGTAAATGGTGACTTTCAGTTCTGGGATATAACAAAACTCAAACTGTTTTAAAAAAATATATATATAATTTAAAGGAATATTCCAGGTTCAATGCAAGTTAAGCTCAGTCGACAGAATTTGTGGCATAATGTTTATTTACCACAAAAAAAAAAAAACACATATTTTGACTTTCCCCTCCTTTAAGAAAAGCAAAAATCTGGGTTTCAGTGAGGCACTTACGATGGAAGTGAATGGTGCCAGTATGTAAATGTTAAAATACTCACTATTTCAAAATTATAACCACAAGACATAAAAAATATATGTGTGTTAACATGATTTTAGTGTGATAAAATTGCTTGCTAATCTTTTCTGTGTAAAGTAATATACAATTTTACCACTTTGTTGCCATGACAACAAAATGTCACAACAAAATGTCAACAAACCCTAAATCCCTAAAATTACTGAAACAAAATTCTGATTTAAACAACTTTACAGCTCAAATAATATGTGAGTTTTAACAGAAGAATTAAGAAGTGCTTTTATAAAATATTAAGCTTCACGTTTCTGCCTTTTTTAATCTCCCCAAAAATGGGTCCCAATTACTTCCATAGCAAGTGCCTCACTGTAACTTCAATTTTGCTTTTTTTAAAGAAAAGGACGGATGAGTCGAAATGATTTTTTGTGGTCGTATAGATTGTCACAAATTCTGTCGATTTGAGTTTAACGTGTATTGAACCCGGAATATAACTTTAAAGTACTGGGTTGCTTGATCTGACAAGTAGTTGAGTAGACAAAATGACCAAAATGCCCATTCCTAATTCTAATTTCATATATCCATACTGTCACATTACATATGTTTGTCTAATTGTCAACTATCTTTCTGATTCCTGTGTCCCTCATTCATAGGTTTCATGTCCTTTTTTTTACATTGCATTTTCAGTTTCATCTTTTGTATGCCATTTTTATTTGTTGTTTTTCTCTAATTATTTCTATTCTTGACTCTTTCAGATGTGGCTCCAGAGTTTAAGGAAGAGTTGTCTGTACTCATTCCCAACCTATTGAAGGCTGATGAACTGGCTGTGAAAGAGATCAATGGCAATAAGGTGACCTGCAGGGGCTTGCTAGAATACTTCAAGGTGAGCACATACCTGGCTTTTGAACATAGTGGTCTTATTTCACTGAGCATGCTTCCAATAATTGCTAAACAAAATTTTTAACAGGCTTATATCAAGATATATCAGGGAGAAGACCTTCCACATCCTAAATCCATGCTAGAGGTAAACATAATACATTATTGCTTATATTTATTTTAATATTTCAGATATTTGATATCATATTTTAACTTGTTCAGGCTACAGCAGAGGCCAATAACCTTGCGGCCGTGGCGTCAGCTAAAGACCAGTACTACAAGAATATGGAAAAGGTTTGTATGCTGCCTGGAATTTGTTAAACACTCAACAGGTTTACTCAAAAATATTTGCATGGGTTAAAACATGTTTATCTAATGCTGTACTGTTTTCTCCCCTGAATATCACATCTTTAATGTCTATAAGTAGTGCATTGTAAACACCGTTTTAGTTTTACATAATAGTTTCAAGCAGTCTTTCAGAACTCATACAAAATCTGAGAAGTTTGTTGGAATATAATATACTTGATGCCTTTAACACAACTGCCTTTAAATGGTATATGTGTGACTGCAAAACATCTGTGTACATTTTGTTAGCTTTGATTTTAGATAAAGCATGTAATGCTCACAAATATGCATGGTGTTCGTACCATAGACAAATTGTCAAAATGCAGTTGCAATGGAATTTGATTACTAGGGATGGGACGATATATCGAATTTCAAAATATCACAAATTAAAAAAATAAAGACTCATGATGAGGCAAAACTAAACATTTTGGAATTTGCAACATTGTTTTCTGTCCATGTGATCATAAATGAAATGACCCATCAAACATCATAATATCGCTTTTTTTTTTTTTTTTACTATTACTGCGCTTTTTATCTACACTGTTTTCAGGGATCGCACAAGGTCCTTGAAGTGCTTAAAGTGCTTGAATTTAGCTTTTATAAATGTAAGTACTGGAATACTTGGAAAATGTTCTTGTTTTGATGAAAAGTGCTTGTGATTAAAACAGTCAAATTAAAGTAAAAAGAAATTATCATTTTAATCACAAATTAAAGCTTCTCGTTAATAATCCGGAATACTATTTGTGCAAGTCTGTGACATGCTAGAATGAATGTAAACTCGGTGTTCTTGTAAATTAGCAGCTGTGGCTCAGGTGGTAGAGCGGGTTGTCCATTAATCGCAGGGTTGGCGGTTCGATTCTCGGCCCATACGACTCCACATGCTGAAGTGTCCTTGGGCAAGACACCAAGTTGCTCTCATTAGCAAGCTAGCGCCTTGCATGGCAGCTCTGCCGTCATTGGTGTGTGAATGGGTGAATGAGACGCAGTGTAAAGCGCTTTGAATACCGGTTTTAAAGTACAAAATATACTAGGTTAAAAAGGCACTATATAAGTGCCAACCGTTTCAAACATTGATAGCTCATATAATTATTATATATATATACATCATTTCATGATATAATATTAATTGATAGAATTTAGAATTGTTTTTATTTTTAAAAGTTAAATGTGATTATAATAATGATGACAAACTATTTATTATATACTTTCACATACATTTTCAGGACAGGTTTTGTTAATTTCTATTGCTTGTACTGCACCTGATCAGCCTGAATGTAGCCCACTACTATTGAAGGTTAGGGTTGTGGAGAAAGGTGAATGAGAATTTATTTAAAATTTGAACATTTGTATTGTATATTAAACAACATTATTTTGATGTAAAATTATAATGTGCATTTTGCACAACCAAAAAAATAAACACATTTTGTATCATATATAAAACCGAGTGGTGAGAGACCCATATTTATGGAAGAGGATTAGGGCCAAGCAATAATAAAAAAATAAAACCATCTCGAGAATAAAGTCATTATAATGCGAGATTAAACTCGTTAAATTTCGAGAAAAAAGTCGAAATACAATCTTGAGAATAAACTCATTAAATATCGAGATTAAACTCGTTAAATTTCGAGAAAAAAGTCGAAATACAATCTTGAGAATAAACTCATTAAATATCGAGATTAAACTCGTTAAATTTCGAGAAAAAAGTCGAAATACAATCTTGAGAATAAACTCATTAAATATCGAGATTAAACTCGTTAAATTTCGAGAAAAAAGTCGAAATACAATCTTGAGAATAAACTCATTAAATATCGAGAATAAAGTCATTATAATGCGAGATTAAACTTAACGAGTTTTTTCTCGAAACACAATGACTTTATTCTCGATATTTAATGAGTTTATTCTCAAGATTGTATTTCGACTTTTTTCTCGAAATTTAACGAGTTTAATCTCGCATTATAATGACTTTAATCTCGAGATGGCTTTATTTTTTTTTATTATTGCTTGGCCCTAATCCTCTTCCATACATATTGTCCCATCCCAATATTACCCAAAAATAAAATCCATATAACCTGATTAAACCGGTCTTTTTATTTAATGGCCATTCTAAACATTAATTTCCCCTAACTTTTAGGTCTGTGGTGGAGATCTTCCATATGTTGCTCCTGACTCACTGGAGGAGAAGCACCGTTTCCTCTTGCAAGAGGCCCTCCATCTCTTTTCTAGCACTAAGAAGATGGGTGGGAGGGATTTCTGTCACCGTTACCAGGAACAGTTGGAAAAAGAGCTGAAGGAGCTGTGGGAGTCTTTCAGCAAGCACAATGAGGTAATGTGAAAAATCTGTGAGAGACAGATTTTGAAACAGACCCGTTTGATTGTTCAGGATTACATTAGGTATAAGTCATTTTTGATGTTCTTGTTTTCTTTTCAGTCAAAGAATGTTTTTAGTGCTTTCCGGACACCTGCAGTGCTTTTTGTCCTGGTTTGCCTCCTGTATGTGCTGTCTGGAATCTTGCTTTTTATTGGCCTGGGAACAATATCCTGTGCATGTGACTGGGTACTTGGTCTAGCCATGATTGCTATGCTGACGTGGGCCTTTATCCGTTACTCTGGCCAATACAGAGGAGTAGGCACAGCCATAGACCGGGCGGCTGGAGTCTTACTGGAGCAGGTAAATGGATTTAAAACTCCATCTGGAAAAAATAGAGATCAAAAATGCATTTATTAGAGGTTAGACATTCTTTAAAATAATATTCTGGGTTTAATACAATATTAGTGGCATAATGTTGATTGCCACAAAAAATTGTTTTGACATGTCCCTCCTTTACTTTGAAAAAAGCAGAAATCAAAGTTGGCTATAACTTTACACAGAAAGGTTTAGTAAGCGATTTTATGACACTAAAATCATATAAACAATATGCATGTTAACGTCTTGTGGCTATACTTTTTAAACAGTGAGTGTTTTTTACAGATTAACTTCCATTGTAAATTCCTCACTGTAACCTAGAAAGGAGGGATGAGTCTAAAATATTTTGTGTTGCAATCAACATTATGCCACAAATGCTGTCGATTGAGCTTAACTTATATCGAATCCAGAATATTCCTTTAAGACATTTTTTCATCTTTTATTTCCAGGCCACAGATGTGGTAAACAAGACAAGAGGCCAGGGTCAGATGGCTGCAGAACAGAAGAAAAAAAGATAGCTTCTCAGGCAAACCTGAAGATGCCAGAACAAGATGTAAACTGCACAGACGTGACCAATAATATACCAAATAACGCACATCTCCAAACATTGTACTTAAATATCTTCTTCTAATGCAGGTCGACTGATTTTGTCAAAATGTCATCAACTGAATTTTAAAATATCAATACAAACACATAAGGCCAAAAATCACAAACCAGCAGTTTTTCAGGGACAGGTATGAATTTAGCACAATGGCTAAACTCTTCACACAGCTGCATTAACATGTTGTTCAATGCAAACAGCCAAAGACTTCTGTTAGGTCAAACTCCTTTCATTGCAGGTCATCGTCATGTAACTTTATTGGATAGCACTTTCTATATTCTGTTTATTTTCTTTAGCCAGGAAATCCTTTGCACAATGCCATTATTGCATTAAGCTTGATATAATGTTTAGTATCAAATATGTAACGACACTGTTACATGACTGTTTGTAAGAGCTTTGTTCTACATGTATATCTTTTTACCAAAATGTGCATTCCATTATTCCATAATATATAAAGTTGTATCACTTGTATTGGGTTGCATACATACTATTCCATCCCAATATTATTGAGCACTAGACTGGTGCTGTACACCTCTTAACTGTTTTTGAGTGTTCAATACCATCCTGACACATTCTTGAAGATAGACTGAACATTTTGATAGAAAAGACAATATTTAACAGTGTCTTATAAAATGTTTAGTCCATGTACTATAAGCATTTTCTAATACTGAGAGGTTCTGCATTTTTTTTTAATACTTGCATATCATGTTAGTAAACCTGTTGGTTTGTTTCTGTTTTTGGAGTAGTCCTGTTGTACTTTGGTTATTGACAAATATATCTAAAGATTTCTCCCAGATTTACAATGAAAATATGCATATCATGGACCCAAGGCATGCCAGTCACCTGTCTGTATGTTACATTGTTTTTTGTTGCATTCCATGGCACCAGAGCCTTAAATGCTGTTCACCTTATCAATTGAGTGGACTTTACCTAAACGGACCTACTGGGGATCATCCTGTCCCCTTTGTATATCATTTTACTGTTCTATACACTTTATATATTCCTAGAATAAAGCTCTTAAGCATGCAACATACTGATGGGTCTCGTTTTATCCAGGCACTACCGAAAAGTACAATTTGTTGAACACTATTTTAAAACACTAGATGTCAGCACTGATAACAAGTTTGACAAGATTTATGTGAAGACCATTTGGTTACATGGCCACATTTAGACAGTCATTCATTTATGAATATATATAAGCCAGTAAACTATCTTAAATCCATATATTAGTTGCGAATTGTAAATAAAGACTAATCTATTCCATTCGGTCGGCAGAGCATGTTCTTCCCCTTTGCAGTTTCATTATTCTCTGCTGCATAAAAACGCTCCCTCTAGCGCGTGCTGTGTGAATTTTTCCTATAGAATTGAAATGTCCTTGTTTCCTTATATGGCGATCCGAGTCGCGAACCGCCTGATGTGCGCGGCTTTGGCTGATGCGCGTGCACGACAGTCACCATTTGCTTCCTTATTTGGAAGCGAGTTAAGCGAACCTTAAAAAGGGGCAGAGACAAACACAAAGGGTTCTCAGCAGCGTGCCATGAGAGCTACTAACGAATATTGCTGCGGGGTGTATGCAATTTCAGTGCAACAGCAGAATTATGTTTTATGGGGTATGTTATAACAAGACATTCCACCATATAACGATAAAAAAAAACACCTCTCCACCTCCCCAAGCATTTATATTTATTTATTAATGTAACTGGGTCGTATTCAATGAAAGTGTGTAATTGACACTCCTTTTGCTGTTTAATTATCTTTTAATTTTAATTTAACACATCAGACTACTCAACAGAAATATTCAAACCAGCCCATCGTGTGGCAGCAGTGCATAAAATCATGCAGATATGGGTCAGGAGCTTCAGTTAATGTTCACATCAACCATCAGCATGGGGAAAATGTTTGATCTCAGTGATTTGGACCGTGGCATGATTGTTGGTGCCAGATGGGCTGGTTTGAGTATTTCTGTAACTGCTGATCTCCTGGGATTTTCACACACAACAGTCTCTAGAATTGACTCAGAATGTTGCCAAAAACATCAAGTGAGTGGCAGTTCTGTGGATGCAAATGCCTTGTTGATGAGAGAGTTCAACAGAAAATGGCCAGACTTGTTTGAACTGACAAAATCTACGGTAACTCAGATACCCGTTCTGTACAACTGGTTTGTCAGAATGATATTCTGAGATGCAGGTTGGTGCTGTTTTAGCAGCACGAGGGGGGCCTTCACAATATTAGGCAGGAGGTTTTAATGTTGTGGCTGATTGGTATATATATATATATATATATATATATATATATATATATATATATATATATAAAACCACAAGTACATATTATATTTATTGGTAATGGTATAAATAATTAATCATATATTGATATGAAATAAACGCTGTTTAATTATCTTTATTATTATTTTTTGTATAATTGAATATTTTTCCATTTTCTTAATAAATAAATATTACAACCAACAGTATTATATTAATTGGAAATTATATAAATAAATGATCATAAATGTATATAAAACACAAAGTTCAGTGCAAATTTAAAGATGTTTCAACGGCCATCTATTTGTGCCAGTATAACATAAAAATCATTAAATACATTTTTGCCAACAGCGTGTGTAGACTCCAGAACACCAGTTCCCATAATACCTCAAAAAGCTCGTGTCATGGATGCTCGCTCCCAGCTTTGCTGTTACGCGCAAAAGGGCGCGTCCGTGTGTTGTATCAAGCGTGCGAGCCCGAAAGACTGCATCACAGCTCATTCAAGTCCTATCCAGACGCCGACTAGCACAGAGATACAACCATGGTATGTCCACATTTAAAACCTTATTCAATTTACGGTCAGCTTTAACGTGTTTTTACGATGATATTTGTGTACGTTTTTATGTGAATGAAAATTTTCTAAATCAAATCAGTCGAGTAACGCCGTCGATCAAAGCTGCGGACTATGTGAAATGGTGTGAATTGATACAATAAAGGCACGCCGGATTTATTTGGGGCATGTGCCAGGGCCCTCTGGGCGTAATTATGTACACGTACAATTACGCTCTCCGTTTTCGATGGTTTTATAATTGCGCGAGCTTCCTTTAGCTATTAGGATACAATGAGATTTGCACAAAAAAAGCAGACCTAAAACAACTGGCGCCATTTCCCCGCTCAGCTCATTATTTCCGTGATGCCAGGCCCAGGAAAGGCCTATCTGCTCTTCATCACACACACTACCTGCAGGCCTCATCGCTCCACAAATCGATGACATCGTACGAAAAATCACCAACGACGTGACTAAATTCAGGACTGCTGACCGTGTTTGTGTGTTAATCTGCATTTTCCTCCGTCCAGATGAAGCGCTTGCCCGACTCTGTCCTTTGTCTGAACACGGCCATCCGCGGCATCTTGCAAACACTCGCTCGCATTTGCCGCATCAGAGAGGCTGCGGACGTGTATAAAAAAAAAAAACCTTTTCCAACGTAATGCCGAGGCCACGCGTGTTTCGAGTTATTAAATGTTGAATTTTGCGGATTTTCACAGCACATGTACGAACACTGCATTCGTGGCCCCACCCTAATTCTTGATGCACAAATGTCTTGGTTTATTTCCTTGACAAAGTAACGGCGATCTTGAGTGGTAACGTTTATTAGGGTGTATATGTCGTTTGCAACGGAATGTTTTGGGGGGAAATGCTTAATTTGAATGGAAGAAAGCTAGGTTTGAAAACCCGTTACTTGTGCATTACAAGTGTGTGCGCGATTTGACGCTTCCTGGTTGAACGTAACTTTGACGAACCGTCGCGTGATGTGCTTTAACCGTTTTATTTTTGCTCAACGCATATTTCAATTGAATTAATCTAGATTGCTGTTTGTAATTTAATGGACGATTCTCTCTTTCAAAACATGCAGTACTTGTGGATATTGCCAGACTAGACGCCTCGCGCTTTTCGTTCGAGTCGCTTTTTTATTTTTTTTTGCTGTAGGTAGAAGATAACATGGGCCTTGGTTACGTTGATGATGGGGGGTAGTCTGAAGGAAATGCCGGTTAGGTATTTGTCTTTTGTATTCAGGCCGTGAGAGCAATGTGCGACGTCATGGGCCACAAGCGAACGTTTAACTCGCATTAGAGCGAGGCACTTGACAAGACTGGTTTTATCCTTTTTAAACATGTAATTTCTTATTCGTTGACCTCATTTCCGGTATGACTATGCTGATGTCTCACTATTGGTTTCACTTGTCCACGTAAACCCAAAAAAGACTTTACCCTAACTATAGTGTCCTTGTACCTGAACTTTGAAATTGATTTTGCCCTTTTGTTATTTTATGGCTTTGGAGGACACCAATGCCTTTTATTCAAACATGATTGCAGAAGTGATCTGTAATTTGCAATTACTCCAAAAATGAAGTGAAGCATCAGTAAAAAATTTAGATGGCTATAAATCTGAAAGTTACATTTAATTGGTCTTTCAAAAACTAAGGTTTGTTTAGGAATGTCCATTTATTACAATTTGTCTAAGTCCTTTTCCACCCACAATAAGTATTATAGGCCTTTTAATGCCCTCTTTCTCGCCATTGTGGCCAGGTTATGTAAAGAGTCTGAACGCATTCCTGTTATTGAGGCCTGGCATTCACACCTTAAATATACCCGTCTCCACCCTTTATACATTTCCTGGACTTGGGTAACTGATGCTTTTCATCCTTTTAGAACCTGGAATCATGCTGCTCCTTGTTTCCCCCTTGTGTTTTAATATGTAATGTTAAAGTGGTGTGTGTGCCCCCCCACCCCACTCATTAGAACTCTTGAGAGTTAGTGCGTATAGACATGTTTGGAGTCTCTGCTCTGAAGCTTCCTGGTTCATATTGAAATCAGAAGACCTGAGTGTGACTGTGGCCATTTTGGTTTTCACAGAAGATTTGTTGTTTGTGTCCGTAAATCTCATTTTTACATGTTGTAAAATGTCTAAATGGTCTGGGTATGTTATGGCAAGCTTGAGCGCTTTCTAGACCAACCTGTTTTATGTCGTAAGGCTAGTTCTTGTGTATCTGCTACCAACCCATGATTGTTACATGTTTTTAAAGGCCATGCTGACTATCAAAGCAGCCTACCTTCGGCACAGTTTTCATCACAGGCCTTTTGAGGAAGTACTCAACCTTCCCTGTGTTTGAGATGTGCGATTTAGGGAAGAAATGGTGCATTGTTATAATCCTGCCAGTTATTATCTGTTGTTAATAGAACCCAATGACTGCACCATTATCTTTCTCCTCCATAATTTCTTTTTTCCATCAAATCCTGTATTAATTGATTTTTCTTTTTACTCTTCTTGAATACTCCTCTCTCGCACCGCAGAGCCTGCCGAAGTCAGTCCAGAAACAAAAAGCCACTTTTTGTCAAACTAGGGCAGGAAAAGACTGTTTGTTGCAAAATCCTGTTCACTCATTCAAACTTGCACCCACACTGTCATGCATGCTCGCTCACTTCCCTCTATTCAAAGGGAACCACTTGTTGGCAATGTGAACTCATACTGTGTGTGTTTTGTGTGCTCTCAGGCCTCCGGAGTTACAGTGGAAGATAATGTGGTGATGATCTTCAACGATATGAAGGTCCGCAAGGCTCAGGCCAATGAAGAGGAGAGGAGGAAGAGAAAGAAGGCTGTTCTCTTCTGCCTGAGCGAGGATATGAAGCATATCATCATGGAAGAGGGTCAGGAGATCCTTCAGGGGGATGAAGGCGATCCCTACCTTAAGTTTGTCAAGATGCTTCCTCCTCAGGACTGCCGCTACGCTCTCTATGATGCCACATATGAGACTAAAGAGACCAAGAAGGAAGACCTGGTTTTCATTTTCTGGTGAGTGTGTGTGCTTTATTTTCACTGGACTGGAAAATAAATGTTGTTTGTTAAGGCTGAAATAAAACGCTTGTGTTGTGCAGGGCCCCAGAGAATGCTCCCCTAAAAAGCAAGATGATCTATGCAAGTTCTAAGGATGCCATCAAGAAGAAGTTCACAGGTAATGTTGTGCATCAATTATTCTTAATTGACACAAATTCTTTCAATTTATTTATTGTGTGTTTTATCTTTGCTTCACAGGTATCAAGCATGAGTGGCAAGTGAATGGTTTGGAGGATATCAAGGACCGAAAGACCCTCGCTGAGAAGCTTGGGGGATCATCAGTGATCTCTCTCGAGGGGAAGCCTCTAAACGATTGAGGCCGACACATTTCAGGGGTAGATGTTCATTCCAACATGGGTGGGGCAGATGGGCTGACATGTCTGTTTGTGGGGGCACAGGGTGGGCTAATGTGGGTGGGGTGGGTAGGGTAAAAGTGACAGTTTCCAAACTCAACACATGAAGAAAGATGTAGGCTGTCATTCCAGTTCACACATACAATGAACAAGAACAAAAACATAAAAAGAGAAAAAAAGATCTTAAAAGACAAAAAATAAAGGATGATGATTATAAACACAAAGTAATATAACTGTAAATGTGTATGGACAGGTTTTCGTTCTTTCTGGGTTCCATTTGATTGTTGAAATGAAAGACTTAAGATGGCAGCCGTTACAATTCCGTAATTGAATCATACAGTATACTGTTCTAAAGATTTTTTTTTTTTTTTCAAAACTTCTAGTTAAGTTTTAAGTATGTGTGGTGGTGTTGAGACTAGGTGTAGTACAATTGACTCAAAATCACAATGTTTCGGACCATTCTGGGAACACCGTTAATCCCCCTTCCCCTCCTTTTTTGTTTTATTTTGAGTTTGTTTGAATGATTTCATCTGATTTAAATATTTCCAAATGTAATTCCAAACCATGGCACTGGTGTTAAGAAATTGAACACATTCCTTATACCTGTAAAAAAAGAAAAATCTGGGACCTTGTTGGAGAGCAGTCAGTTGATGAATTGGATTGAGTGGAGGCCACAGATGAAGTTTAGATTGGGAGCGATATGTTTGGGCAGCCTGTGTACAGGGCTTTGATGGATATCGGTTCGTGTATGTTTTGTATCGTCTCCTTATCTCTAATAAAAAAAGCACTAAACAACTCTGTGTTACAACTGGTTTGTTTCTTAATGTTTTGCTGAATTATATGTCTTTTTTGCCCAATTGGAATCTTATTCATGCTCTTAATCTCATCCACATGTGCTGACCTTTTTATATGATTTATAGATATTTGTTTGAATTTTCTGATGTGTGACTGTGCCAAATTTCATAAAGTTTAAAATGGATCCAAACAAAAACTCTGCTTTGTCATCTTTTTATTTTGATAAGTGGCTGTTTTGGGCTACTTTATTGTAAATATACAGTCACTTTTGAAGTAGTTTACTTCTAGACTTTAAGTTAACAAACTTCTCAAAATTAAGCAATTTAAAAGAGCAAGATATTTAAAATGGCACTGAGCATTTTTCTGGTACACCTGATGGTGTTCAGCTGGAGCATGTAAATTTACACTAGATGTGACTAATAAAAATCTTTTTCCTCTGATTCATAACAATTACTGGGAGCCAGACTAGAAAGTGGCTCATGTGTGAGTTATTTCTCTCTTAATAACTAGCAGCTTAACCTCAGAATTATAAAAGATGATTTGTTTTTTGAAGTTGTTACCGTATGAACACTGTAATGGTACATGCTTCGTACTACATGGTATACATGTATGCATTATGTAGTATGAACTATATGCATATCCATTTGAACAGTATAAATGTACTATTATCTAGTGAGTAGTGTTACATATTATGCCATGTTGGTGATTAATTGGATTATCTAGGATTCAGTGCATTGTGGTACCATGGTACAATGAATCAGATGGCTGTGCCAAGGGACTGTTTATCTACCAAAATTCAAAGAATACCATGGTATGTTTTTGTGTTTACCCAGTGTTATGGATACTAATTCGAATCTTTGGCTAAGCTACAAGCTAGTTATAAGGTAGCCACTGTCAAGTTGCCATTTTGATAAAACGGCTACACAAGCTTCAAACAAATAGTTGGAATTTAAGCTATTTAAAAGGGTAATGCTTATCTATATAACTATTGAACCCACTTTATAGGCTCACAGACTTGGACATTTGAGTGATTACTAATATATATAAATATTAATTTGTTTAATTTTGTGTGTGGTGTGTTTGCTACATTGCTATTTAAAAAAAAAAAAAAAAAGCTTGTAACTGAAAAGTTCCACTATATTGAATGAAAATATTTATAGCGATTCTCACACCTCGGCCATGTTGTGATGACACTCGTTGCAGTGTCCTAACATTTTCAACCAGATGAGGGTAGTAGAGATTCGTGAAAAGTACCTTCCGCTTTCATGCGCTAATCTAAAACCAGAAATTCTAAAATGCGAACAATCACCATTTGTGGATATCATATACATTAATGGAGATAAACAGACATTGTCCGCGAGTTCACTTATAAAACATCAATTGTATCCTACTATTGTTTATTCTAAAACATGATTTGTGAGCTCTTTCCTCACAAAAGCAGTATATTCAGCGTACTCAAGCATCCACTCCATTAAAGGGATAGTTCACCCCCCAAAAATTAACATTCTCTCATCATTTACTCACTCTCATGTCATCACAGATGTGTTTGACTTTCTTAGGAACACAAACGAAGATTTTTGGAAGAATATTTCAGCTCTCAAGGTCCATACAATGCAAGTTGTGACCAAAACTTTGAAGCTCTAAAAAGCACATAAATGCAGAATAAAATTAACCTATATGCCTCCAGAGGTTTAATCAATGTCTTCTGATGCGATCCAATCGGTTTTGGGTAAGAACAGACAAAAACACATAAGCAGTCTGCTTGGCAATCATGATTCCAAGCTTGATTACATTTTGGACTGTTCTCATACAAAATTGATTAGATGGCGTGAGGGTGAGTAAGCGATATTGATTTTTGGATGTATTATTCCTTTAACATCCAATCAAAAAGAACAGCTTCTGGTCTCCTCGCCATTGAACCGCCGCTTTACGCATCGTTTTGATATCCTTGGTAGAGGGGTACTGCTACAACTACATCTGGTCCTTGGCTTACTTGTGAAATGGTGTTTATATGGATGGATGGATGGATAGATGTGTGTAATATGGCTTGCAACATTAAATGTATTGTATGCCATAGAGAAAGATGTTGTTCATTTGTATCAAGGAAAGTTTTTAGCCCATCATATTCAAATCCACTTGAATACATTTCTAATGCACTTACCACAAGAGGGTACCATAATTCTACAAAAAGTTTCACATCATACAGTATACTGTTCTAAAGGATTAAAATTCAGCCCCCATAATTGCCATAATCAGATTATATTTTTTTCTTCAGCAGACAACTACACTACAATGTACAACTACAATGAATAGAACAGCAAAAACAGCAGAAATATTTTAGTTTATTAAAACTAAAGCTTTTTGAAATAGAATTATATACAACATTTACCCCACAACCTTTCTGTTAAGAGTCCAGTCTTTATATTCATCCAAAAACAAGGGATAGCCTAAGAATTTCACAATAGATACTACCATTACCATTGTGTGTCTTTTATGGAAATGATGAATGCAGAAGCGTCAGTTGTAGTCTTGACTTGAATATAGATCAGAATGTAAGTCTATCAAAAATAAGATTTTTGCATCCATGCTTTAAATATATTATACTGTATAATATGCTCTCTCAGCTTGCCATTGCTCCCATAATACATCTCACATTAATCTATTTTATGTTATTTTAGTAATCATATTCAAGAAAAAAAAAATTATGTTCAAAGAGACCAAACAGATGTTCAGGGAAGGGAATTTAGGAAGCATTACTCTTCTGCCTCTTAAGTCACAAAATACACAAACACTCTCTGTATGTTAATCTTGTGTTAACCAAAAACAAAGACCAAGTGATTAGACACGAGATATAAGGTTTGCATCACAGACTAACATTACCTGACTCCATCCCAATCCTACTCTCTAAAAGTACAAACAGCAGTATGAAGCTTCTGTTATGTGTAATTTGAACAAAGCAAGCCTGTGAGAGAAGTATCGAACTACGATCAGATATCTATTTAACATTAGGAAAGACCAAAGATAAATGTACTGTGATGTTGGCCTGAGTCTAAAGCTCTGTGTAACACTGGCAGTATGGTAAGCAAAAAGCAAAGATAGTGGTTGAAAAAGTTCCAGTTCTGAGATCTAACCCAAGTGAAATAAAGAGTGATCAAAGCCTGTGGGTTGTGATCTACATGCAGTTGTCCCAAATTCAGTAGCCACACCCATAAAAACTGTAAGACACTGTAAAGTGCAGGTATCCAAATCAGGCGTCATATTTTGTCCATTCAAATATCATTCTTGTATTCTGCTGCATGTTTTCTCTCATCTTCATGTATTCAGTTTTGACTGCAGTCCACCTTATTTCCATGAACCCAATAACAGATCTGAGCAAACTTTAGTGGAGTAAAGCGAACCGCCACGTTGTAGTCACGATTCTCGCCATTTATTTCCAGCCACTGGTGTCCAGAGAAGATGCCAATGACCTTGCGCTCCCAGCGCTCTAAAGCGTTGTCCCAAACACGTCCATAAACCCCAGAACCACTCGCCCCTGGGCGGGCATCACAGTGCTGGTAGATCAGATCATTGGACTCATCTTCCACTGGACAGAAGCGGTACACCAGTTCCCCATGCCGGTCACTGTCAAATCCAGAGAAGTGGATGCGCTTACCAGCCAAATGGTCTGAGGTGGGTGCCACAGCCAGTCGCATAAAAGGGTGCCTGTGAGGCCAGCGTAACTCTAAAAGTGCATAATCAAAATCCATGCTGACCTCTTGGGGACCTTGGATCCAACCTTTAGGTACCCGTGTCCGTTTCACTCTCACCCAACGCACCAAAGGTTTCTTTACAGGAGCCTGACCAGGCTTTGTGTTGTTAACAAAAGGAGGGAGTAGAAAGCCTACCCTAAGTTTTCTTGCTCCTTTAACATAGTCTTTCCCATCATGTACACAGTGGGCTGCAGTAAGAACATGTTGCTGTGACACCAGAACTCCAGTGCAACCAGTGGAAATGCGAACAGCTGTGGAGAATGGGTAGTCCAGTAAGAAGTGGTCACCACGAATATTAAAGCGCCCATCAGAACCATAAATTTGCCGTCTGAGCCGCTTATGTCTGGAAGGTGCTACTTTAGGCCACCTAAAATGAGGTTCAGCATCAACAGCATTGTCATTTTCATCCAAATCAATAGTGGTTAAAGTACGGGAGCCATCTGCATAAAGTGTTTCGAAAGCTAGCTGCTCAGTTAGGTGTTCTTTATCTGTGTCTTCTCCTTTGTGGTAGCAGCTTTCATTGCAGTGAGTGGTGAGGTCCAGCTGAGCTTTGGCACTAAAGCTGGAACGGGACAGTGGATGAGTAGCATGAGGTATCAGTGAAGGGAGGATGGCATGGGACTGGTGGGGAGGTTCTCTCACTGAAACTGAGCTGGGCAGGAGTAGTAAGAAAAGCAAGCTATTACAGCAAGGATGGGACAGACCCAATCTCCGGTTAGGCACCATGGTTGGTATCTATGCAACCTATTAGCAAAAAACAAACACATGCAAGTGTGAAATAAAACTGGATAGCATAGTGTGTCAAGGTGTCCTCCAATTTGTAAATATTCCTAAGGTTACTGTTGTTTAATGCTAGTTTAATGAATTACCACATTTGGTTCATCTACAAAGGCTTAAGTAAATGTTCTAAGTTCAGTACAGTTTTAAGCTCAATCAACACAATGTTGATTATCACAGAAAATAATTATTTGAATAAAAAAATTGCAGTGGAAATAAATGGGGACTGCCCATAATCATTAAAATACAAAAGTATTTCAAAAGTAGTAAAACATTACACATGTTATAGGTACACTCAGTAATATTTTTTTTGCAATAAAAAGGTTTTACGGTCAAATATATAATAGTATTATAATAGTATTTTAGAACAATATGTATGAAATCATATGCACTTAGATGACATGAAGAATTCAGTCATGTAAGTAGTAACATAATAAAAGCTGTTTAAATCTACATGGAGAGGGTCCCCTCATGGGGGCTGCCATGTTAGTATCACATGACCAGCCGAATACTACTTGCTTAATCTCAGTAAGCGTCCTGTTATTGGACACTCATGGATTATATTAGTTGCTGCTGACTGTGAATAGTAAACTTCTAAAGCGGCACCAGTAACTGAAAACTGTTGTTTTAGAAGGATGCTTCATCTTCACTCCTAGGTGTCAGTGTCTAAGTCCAAGACGACATAAACAAAACAAAACTGACTTCACATTTAACAAGTTTTTGCTTTATTTATTTTTTAAATAGCTTAAACGAGGGACATGTTGAAATTATATCAACATAATGACACAAATGTTATCGATTGAGCTTTACTTGTATCGAACACGGAACATTTATAACATTTTTGACAGGATTTTTGTTCCCAACTCGTCTTCTTAGCCGTCAATATAAATGTATACAACAGTGCCACCCTACTTTATTCCCTCAGCCTCCTTTACATTCCGTCAAAAATTAAACATGGCGCTACTCTGAAGTCCATGATGTGCGTTTCATACATTAAAGTTAAAACGTATCTAATCAATATAGTTCTATTTGTACAATTTGTACTTAAGTTACAACTGTGTGATAAACATCGATTTTGATCTTAGTGGCAGTCATTCGTATACATTCATGTACGTGCACTGCGTGTAGGTCAGGATGGACGTTAAAAAGACGCTTCGAGTCTTCGGTAAAAAGAGCGGGGTTTTAAAAATGCACTAAAACTGCGTCAGACATATAGTGCATTTAGGCAGCAGAATGTTATTAGAAATTTATTTTTATTTAAGAAATCTGTTGTGTAAAATATTCTTCTGTGTTTTATTTATTTATTTATTTTTAGTTAAGGATCCCATGACATTATATAGCCATACTTTTACTCTTGCCAAATACGTGATGCACCTATTGATATTTAAATTACGTTTTTAGCTCATCTGTAAGAGGCTATACTAGATACAGAAAATCACTTGAGTAGTGCTCTACAGGTCCCTTATCATCAGCGCAAATCAAGGACACCCCTGTGTGACACCTGAGGAATTCCCTGCGCATAACCTGCTTCCAAGAACATCCCTTTGTCCTGAGAACCCCCAACTTCGACTTTTGTAGACTCTCACATCATGAATAGATGTCCAACCAACACTGCCTACGCCTTGCGTTGTTGTTAAAATCCAGTAAAACAAACAGTGTTTACCTAGCCTCACTTTCCCATTGCGGTTGTACAATCAACTGTCCTGTGCACTGCACTTGCGCAAATGGCAACTATATGGGACAGAGTTCCATTGTGTTCACGTATTTTTGTGCATTAGCATTCACCAATTACGGATTTTGTCAAATGTAATTTTTTTGGAAGCATCCCCATAAAATGGAATTCATATATCAAGCATACATGAGCAACAATGTTTGGCCAGTGCGCCACAACTTTACGCAAGCCACTCTGTGTGAAAAAGTCTGAGGATAGGCTACTTAACTTCAAGCTGTGCTGATAATGAAGACGGCTTGCTTAAACCCAAATCCCAATTTCCCCGTCTTGAAGTTCACTGGGTATCCGCGTCTCCAGGTTTATTCCCATCTCGTCTGCGAAGGTATGAACTGAACAGTGCGTGACAGGTCGCCGAAATAACATATACAATACTTTTAACCGCCTGTTCTTCAAATACAGCTCCTTTTGTAGGGTCTTTGTTTCAACATATCATACGGCATCCATGTCCTTCGTTGAATTGCCTGAGTACAAAACTGAGGTCGCTTAAACCCAATAAAAGAGGCGAAATATCGCCCCTCCCCGCGTGGTCCTAGTGCCGCTTGTACGATGTCCAAAGGCAACATTTCTATGTATGAACGGTCTAATCCGTCATTAATACTGTACATTCTTCTCCTTTCCCCCCGCCTTTAACTCTAAAGACAAAAATCAGTTTTCCAACAGAGCATTCACTCTGGGCATGTCTTGGCACACATTTTATGGGATTAATTCATTCGTGCAGGTGTCTGTCAAAAAGGAGGGAGTCAAGGCAAGCATGTCTCGAGGATATGGATTCCTTTGAAATTCTTTTTATTACATTAGAAATATTAAGCCACTTTAAGCAAGAAAAAACACAGGTACATGTCTAGCAAATTTTTTAAGCCAGTAAACCTTTTTCGTACTCAGCCACACCTTAATGAATATTCAGGATTCAATATAAATTAAGTAACAGTTCAGTTACAAGTTAAGCCACAGGCATAATAGGCTACTTATTACCACAAAAAACAATTTTGACCAGCCTCTCCTTTTTTTTAAAAAAAAAGCCATAATCTGTGTGTTCGAGTGAGGCATTTATGATGGAAGTGAATGCAGCCAATCCGTAAACTGTAAAATACTCACTATTTCAAAAGTATAGCAACAAGACACAAACAATATGCATGTTAACATGATTTTAGTATGATAAAATCACTTGCTAACCTTTTTTGTGTAAAGTTATAGTACATTTTACAACTCTGTTGCAATGTGATGCCGACAAACCCTAAAATTATGTAAAAATGTCAATATAAACAACTTTACAGCTCAGAAAATACATGAGTTTTAACAGAAAAATGAATGTAAGTGCTTTTATAAAATTATTAGATTCACATTTCTGCCTTTAATCTGTCCAAAAATATGTCCCTTTCACTTCTATTGTTACTGCCTCACATAACCTAGATTTCTGCTTTTTTTTTTAACCTGTTAACCTTTGCCAGTGCGCCAGCGCACTGAAGAGTTTTTTCCCCCCACTAGTTTCATGTTTATGAATAGATTTAACGTGAAAGAACATCATTAATCTTGGCAAACTATATATCATTTTAAAGGTGTAAGCCTCAAGCATCGATGATAGAGCTCTGTTTTTCGATGAAAAGCTTATAACGAATGTATTTCTTGCATTTATGTAAGCAGTACAGATCAAAACACACGTAATCAAAAACGGAGTACATACCAGTAGTGTCGTAATAACGAGCCACACACGCATCCACTGCTAAAAGTTCCAGATTGAATGGAAAGGTGAGAGTCCACTGAATAACATCCCATAGAGCATTTTTAGTCCAAAGAAACTATAACGTTGTAACATCGATGGTTGTTCCTTTGTTTACATCGAGTTTCTTCAGGGTGAAGTATCATACTTGTCGGTTATGCAATAAAATTATGCATAAAAACAGACTCCGGTAGTCGAACGTTATATGTGTGTGTTGCTTAGAGTGTAATGAACAAATTAAGACCGCACACACACACACAAATACAAAGACAGGCAATATATAGGTCAAAATATCCAAACACTGCGGTCAGTTTTTTTGACGTCATGATATGCTGATCCTATTATTTTGTCTTTACAACGAAAGCCAATGAAAGAATTGAAATTATATGACTGATAGAAAATGGAGCCAAGCAGTGCACGATTCCAACGATACCCGGGAAGATTAAATTCCTCGCGAACAAGATGTTTTTTTATTTATTTGAATCAGCCACTCTCGATTGAGGAGCTAACCTGCGACGTAGGCTGTGACCACACCCCCGTCATTTGACAACAAACAAGCTATAGTAAAAAGACGGAAAACATCTGTTTTCGCGTCTTACTTACTGGACGGATTATCTCATCAAATGGATCGTCAAAAGAAGTTTTTTTTCTGCTGAAGATGTTTTATTTGAGATCACTCGAAGCAGCGATGACGAAATTGAGGAGAGTGAAGACAGCGCCGAGGGTGATATGCTTGAGGACGGAAAAGATGGTCCAATGTTACATCGGTGAGTTGCTATGTAACATGCACACATTATACGTGTGTGTGTGTGTGTGTGTGTGAGAGAGAGAGAGAGAGAGAGAGTGTGTGTGTTTGTTTTCCCATTTGATTTATAAGGTAAATGCATTGTGGTCTGAAAAGATAATGCTACTTTATATGTATTTATTTATTTATCTATCTATTTATATTTGTATTTATTGGATAATTGTACAGTTGTTTAGTTGTTTCTGTCATTTTGTCCTAGCACACACACACTATATATATATATATATAGTGTGTTTGTGCTAGGAAAAATTACAGAAATAACTAAACAACTTTACACTTGTCCAATATATACACAAATAGAAATAAATAGAAATAAAGTAGCATCATCTTTTCAGACCACAATGCATTTACCTTATAAAACAAATGGCCTGTCTGATGGCTGGCCATCAGTGTGATTGTTGGTTCTATGTCTGACCATCCATATGAATGCTGTCTGGATCACTGGCCATGCTGTCTAAACGACTGCCCATCAGTTTGATTGTTGATTGAATGGCCAGCCACATAAAAACTATACAGAATTATTTACTTGACATGCGGTGCTAATTATCTTTCCATTCTTTCCCATGCAACAGCCATCAAGTTGAATCTTCAGATGAAGAGTGGCATCCAAGCACCAGCCAGCCAGTAGAAAAGAGATGCAAGCTCTCAAATTCTTCAAGATCTGCACTTGCTGTTTTAGACCTGAATCGACCAGTAAAAGGGAGAGGCAAAAAGAGCAGCAGAAAAACCAAGTCCATACCCGCTGTGTCCCCAAGCACCCCTAAAGAAAAGTGGAACTGTTCAACTGACGAGGACGTTTGGCATGACCAGCACTGACTAAACAGGACTTAGCATTTTGCCAGAGACAACAGCATTTTTGAATTTTTTTTCTTTGCCTTTTCTGTTGCAAAGAAATTCAGTTATTTTTTATACATTTATTTTTTTAAATATTTCATAATATTTTACTTATATTTTTATTGTTCTGTTGTGCAAATAAATCACTTCTATAAAGTCTTATGGTTGTGTGGATTATTTTATAATTGAAAAAGCATGGAACAGTGTATATGATGACTAAAATAGCTTGCAGTACCCTTCATAACATTTGGTCATTAGGTTGCTTTTTGAGGTATCCAAGGAGGCTTCTTGGTACCTGGACATAGTCTTGGAAAAATATTGCAGAAATCTCATTTTTCATAATATCTTCCTCAAATGTGAAATATAAACTGATGAGACTTGTGGCTTTCAATCAATTACATAACTGGATTCCTCCAGGTTTGTTTTCATTTATTTTTTCATAAAATAATGAAATGTTACTTGCAGTACAAATTATCTTCAAGACACTTTAAATTCTATAAATTTTTGTCTGTGTAAGTTTTTTCAACTTTTACATTTGGGTAATAAACTCCAAAGTGTCTTCTTTTTAAATATGTCTAAATTGTGCATGTAGAGCAAATTGTTCAGTAACTACAATTATTTTAGTTTGGGGATGTCATTTCTGGGGATGTGCCTCGGGCAGGGGAGGGAGAAAGGGAACTGACATAGTCTTGGAAAAAAGCTTGCAGGAACCCCATTTTTCATTATATCTTCCTCAAATTTGAAATATAAACTGATGAGACTTGTGGCTTTCAATTATTTACCTAATTGGATTCCTCCAGGTCTATTTTTATATATTTATACATGAAATAATAAAACATTTTTGAAGTTCACATTATTTATGAGGCACTTCAACTTTTATAACTTTTTATTTGTTTGAGCATTATCAACTCTGATTGATTGTTAGTAGAGTGCCAAGTGTCTTCTTTCCAAAGAGACCTTAATTGTGCCTGTGGTACACTGTTCTCAGGAGCTATATTTATTTTAATTCAGGCATGTCATTTTCAGCTGTGAGCCCCTGAGTGGGGGTGCAGGTTAACAGGTTAAGAAAAGGAGGGATGAGTCAAAATATTTTTGTGTTAATCAATATTATGCCACAAATGTTGTCAAGTGAGTTTAGCTTGTCTTAAACCTGGAATATTCCTTTAAAGGGATTTTTCACCCCAAAATGGAAATTCTCTCATCGTTTACTCATGCCATCCCAGATGTGTATGATGTTCTTTCTTCTCTAAACACAAACAAAGATTTTTAGAAGAATATCTCAGCTCTGTAGGTCCATACATTGTGAATGGTGAACAGACCTTTCAAGCACCAAAAATCACATAAAAATAGCATAAAAGTAATCCACAAGACTCCAGTGGTTAATCCATTTCTTCTGAAGCAATATGATAGGTGTGGGTGAGAAACAGATCAATATTTAAGTCCTTTTTAATGTAAATCTCCACTTTCACTTTTGGTGAAACTATTCCTTTAAAGGGATAGTTCACCCAAAAATGTTGTCAATTTACTCACTCATGTTGTTCCAAAAAATGTCTTTCTTCGATGGAACACAAAAGGAGATGTGCGGCAAAATGTCGGCCTCAGATACCGTTCATTTCCAATGCATGGAAAAGTGCAATGAAAGTATAAGACACGTTGGGTAAATTGCTTCAAAAAGCTGTCAGATAACAAATTATTTTACTTTTATGTTACTTTCCAAAACATTTTCTTTTTAAATGTAATGCATTACACTACTTTTTTATACCCCAAAAGTAAGTAATTACAGTTACGAATTACTTTGTAATCAGATTACTAACAAAAGACTAACATACTAATTAAACATTTTCCTATGTGTTCCACTGGAAGAAAGAAAATCATACAGGGCTTTGAAAAACATTAATTGATGACAGAATTTGTTTTAGTTTTTAATAAACTACACCTTTAAATCTACCTTTAGGTTTAAACATACCTGTAATGGGTTAAAATGGCAGATTTGCTGGGTTGATCTTATGGCAGGACACATTCCAGAAATACTCGGGTGTGTTGCAATTGTGATGGTGTCTTGAAAATAACCTTCTGACCTTGAGCTTCCTCAAGAACTCACACCACTTGCCTTAACCTGCACAGTACACTTACTTTGTTTGGAAGTCTCTAAATCAAAAGATTTCCATTTGTTAGATGCATTACACAAAATAAAGGTACATTTTCCATAAAAACATACTTATAAGTACAGCTTTAAACAGTCTAATTAAGAATTCCATGCAGAGTGTGTGTGTGTGTGTGTGTGTGTGTGTGTGTGTGTGTGTGTGTGTGTGTGTTTGTGATTTACGAGGACAATTTTGTAAGTTACAAATTAGTAATTACAAGGGTATTATGCTATAAATGTGATTTATGAGGACATTTCAAGTGTCCCCATAATTCAAATCGCTTAAAAATCATACTAAACAATGTTTTATTGAGAATGTAAAAATGCAGAATGTTTTCTGTGAGGGTTAGGTTTAGGGGTTGTGTTAGGTTTAGAGGATAGAATCTATAGTTTGTACAGTATAAAAGTCATTATGTCTATGGAAAGTCCTCATAATGATAGGTAGACCAACATGTGTGTGTTGTGTGTGTGTGTGTGTGTGTGTGTGTGTGTGTGTGTGTGTGTGTGTGTGTGTGTGTGTGTGTGTGTGTGTTTGCAGGTTAAGCCAAGAGAAGAGCAAAGGATTTGTGATTGCATATTTGCTGTTGTCCAACTTCATAACAAGAAATTGATTAAATCATGTCACTTTTGTTAAGCTACACAAGCCACACAAAAGCCAAAGTGCCTGTCGTGGAGCTTATTTTTAAATTAATTTTCGTGTAGTATTTCATCTACTTTGTCTGCAATAAAAATAAACTAAAATAAAAAATACATACCACAACACTCAAAGGTTGTGCCCTGAACCCACATTTCTGGGGTTCTGTTAGGGTGTAAATGTCTAATAATAAAGCAAAACACTGTCCAGAGATGGTATCATGTATGGCACTCAGTGTCACAGTAGGTGAGCAAGAGTCTATTGATGTGTGTTGGCAATGATGTTCTGTTCTCATTGTCCACTTCCTGGTTTGCTTTCAGACAGTTCCAGACCTACATATATCTTATTTAACATCACAAGCCATGGGAGACTGAAGTGGATCTCATTCTAACTTACAAGTCACTGATATTTGCAATGCTCTTTCACAGTTAGTGATAAGGGGTTAGGCTATACTAAATGCAGCCTAAAGCTCATTCACTCGGCAGGAATCTGCTACCTTGGACAATCCCCAGATCTCTTTACAGTGAGACTCTTGTTCTTGACCCGTCCTGGCATCATGCCTTGTGGAGGGAGGTGGAGCTGAGGATTCACCATGAGGAGGGACCTTTGAAAGTGTGTCTATTCCTCCGAAGCTGATCTTTTATCACCTCCAGCTCCAACTCAATTCCTGTGCCTCTGTGGCCCTTTCTCTATTCACCAGACTGTCTATTTTCTTGTCTTCTCTTTTTAAGAGTTTTTTCTGAATTAAACATAAAAGCCTTTTCTAACACAACACTGGATAATTTGCAGTTGGAGAGACTTTAAAGATGACTTGTAAGGCGCTACATTTGAATGTTTGCATTAAATAACCAATTACATTTACAAGCTTTGTATGCGATCAAATTGCATGGTAGCTCAACATTTAGAGGGTTGTACTACTGATGCAAAGGACCGCTAGTCCTGATGAGCAAGCGAGTCAACATGAGAGCCAAAAGTGTCATAGAAGCACCTCGAAATGACATTATTGCTTCAGCTATTACATTTTTCTCTTTTGGTTAGATTTAAGGTTTTGGGTAGGGAGGAAAGTTTTGGTGATTTGAAACTCAATAGAGCATTAACCTTAAAAACCTTATCTGTTTGGAAGAAATGTTTACTCGCTTTAAACACAACACAGTGGACATTTCACCTCTGAACTGGCGTGATACATGTAAGGAACCACGTAATATCATTTTGCAAAAATGTAGCCACGTGTCTCCTAGGAAGTCTTTTACTTAAGGACAAATTGACAACTGAAGGACAAAGTCATACACTACAATCCAATTTCATTTTTCAAAGACAGTTTCAAGTGTGGATGTGTTCCTTCACAGTCATGTACTTTCATGTCCAAGTTGGTGCTAGTGTGGACTGGCATACCTAAAATTTTCATCGAAACGCTTGACTGAGCAAAATAGACATTTTAATATGTACAGCTTAATATGTACTATAACAAATGGCCATGCATTCATCGATAATATGTACAGGAGAGGGGGTTTTATATGTATTTCACTGTAAGCTGAGAAGCCACAATAGATTGAAGTGGGTCAAAAGGGACTAAATCTCCAATACTAAAGACCCAGACCTATTCAGTGTAAATAGACTGTGAATGCATGTATGAACTCTGTCTTACTTACATAGGTGTGGCCAGTGCAGCTACAGATCTATTATAGTCTGTAGTACATAAGAGCATTACACTCCTAACTCTTATTACATTGAGGCTCAGTGTACAAAAGTGATCCAAGCAAATATGTATTGTTAACAAGATCAGAGGATTCCCTCTGTACTCTTTAATACATGAATTGGCCTTTGGCTCGACCCAATGATTTGGACACACAACAGTGGAAAAAGCTTTTTGCAACAATAGTGATTGTGCTCAACTTTTTTACAGCACACTGCATATCAGAATTCCGTATGGTTATGGGATTGCAGTGCCTCCATTAACCATATGAAACCAAAGTTGTTATTCTAAACAATGTATCTTCCAACATCATGTCTTATTTTAAAATCAACCTCATGTTTTTCTTATGGATTTCATCACTGTATACTTCAGCAAATAGGCTCCTTGTCTATCAGAAACGTACCACTTGAATAGAAATGAATGGGAGAAATCGCAACACTCAATATGGGGGCTATAGGAAACAAAGTCCTGCCTTCATTTAAAAAGTGCCAGTCGCTTTATTGATAGCTTGGTCTGTTTTAATGTTTTAAATGTGATTTGAGCTAAAGAAGCAACATTTATGATAGCATTATGGCCAGAACTTTTTGTCGATTTGGCATAATTTAGCGACAGTAGGTTGAAAGTTCTTCAGCTTAAATCGTCTGTGCTTACCAAATTCAAAACTCTGCCCCCAGTGGCTAAAGATGAAAGTATTGGTGAATATATGGGCACCTGTGACCAGTTTCCAGGTGAAATGTGCCAGAGTGGTGCCAAAAGAGAGTTGTAAAGCAAGTTCTTCTCCTTGTAAATTATGTAATACACTTAACAGGAATGCATATTTTACTAACCATACACCCTAACCCAGGGGTCGGGAACCTGTGGCTCTTTGTTAAAAATCAAGTGGCTCGCGGGGTATCTCGCCAACACATGATAGTTTAAAACTTTCTAGAGATAATTTTCTTGCAGAAAGTGTGGGTGCGATTGCAAAGCTTGAAGACGATGAAAACCCTCCAATGTGCATCTAATTCGATGTGTGCGCACTGAGCTCCACTGTTCACGAGTGCAATGAAAGCGCTCCTCCAAGACACGCACATGCATAGAGTTCTGGGCCTCGTATCCCAATAACTATAGATCTTAGCTGTTAAGAGCATTTGAGCAATTTTACAAATGTTTGTTATTTTTTATGTGCATCCAGGGTGTGAAATAGCACCCGCCACACTCCAAATGCGACGAGGCTCAATCTCGAGAATGACCAGATGTCTCAGAGTGACACATGAAGAAATGCTGTTAGTCAAAAAGACACATGCTTGAAGAAACACGCTATTTTTAAGAACAGACAAAGAAAAGCCGCCAATGCTCGTGTCTAATTTGCTGTTTGTTCCGAGGCGTGCAACGGAACGCTATCTTATGGAACAAGCGCATGTAAAGAGTTATCACTCCCTTTTTTCCATTTCATTCAACTGAAAACTGTTTGCAAGAATAATGTAGTCTATGAGAATGCTGCAAATGATCTCCGATCATCTCGTGAGGTGCTGCGAGTTTAGTCTAATTTATTTCCATGGTGCAGTTCACTCTTACACATTGTGAATGCAACTCTGCAGGTATAATATATACAGGGATCTTTGGCATAAATTTTCTTTAGGCAGCATTAACTGTATTAACAAACGCAATGCAAACACATTCGATAATAACACACATTTGGCAGCATTTTTGGGGAACACAAGGGAATTTATTAGGCTTATTTATTATGAAGATCATTATAATTATCTTTACATTTATAATTGTCTTTAGTTCTTAATTTGTAGGCTATTAGTATTTTCACCTGGTGTCATTGATGGATGCTTTCATGATGGCAAATGGGGTCGTTGGAGAAATGATTGGATTTGGGGAGGTGGTTATATATAAGATTTTTGAATTACTTCACTATTCTAATTGCTTTTTCCATTTAGTTTAAAGTGCAATTTGAATTTAGAAATGTCTTTTAAGTTTTTCGTGTTTCAATAAATTAGTTTATTTTTTAAAGCAAAATCAATCAAGCAAAAATTTTCACAGGCAGGGGGGTTGACCTTATAATCGAATATTTTTTACATATCGTCCAGCCCAAAAGGGAGTTTACATTTTTCATAAACAATTGTAAAATGACGTAATGTTATGGAAACCTGCAAAAACATGTGTACTCTGTTCCATTTTGCAACAAGTTACCTATTAATTGTTGCATGTTTTTTTGTGTGTGTTTTTGAGTAGTCTATGGGCATAATAAACATTTTATTTTATTGAAAAACTTTGTTTTTGAAAATAGTAAATTATTAATTTGTGCTGTGGCTCTTTCGAAAAAATACATCTACCAAAAATAAAAAACAATGTACTCCTTAGTGAAAAAAGGTTCCCGACCCCTGCCCTAACCCAAAACCCTAACCCTAACCGTCAGTGGAGGTAAAGTGTAAACTTAGAGGGGAGTGGTGGTGGCGTAGTGGCTAAAACACAGGGCTGTTAATCAGAAGGTCACAGGTTCTAACCCCATGGCCACCACCATTGTGTCCTTGAGCAAGGCACTTAACTCCAGGTTGTTCCAGGGGGATTGTCCCTGTAATAATTGCACTGTAAGTCGCTTTGGATAAAAGCGTCTGCCAAATGCATAAATGTAAATGGAAATGCAACCTCCAAATAGTGCTTATCATTTATTAGGTGTACGTGATTACTTCCTGGTTTTCATGGGACCAAAACTTATTTCTTCTCTTAAGCGCCACAAGAAAAGTAAAAAACATTTGAATTGATGCAAAACTGTCTGATTGGAGAATGAGCTTCTTGGTAAATCTGCAGAATGAGGTCGATGTCAGGGTACTGGAGCATTCAGTTGAGTCCCACAACACAGCTGTCCACCTTGACTCTGGTCACTATTATGCCATACAATTTCTTCTTTCTGACAAAATCTATCTCTCCCTCTCTCAGACTAGTCTCTCCCTCCTCATCTTGCCTTTCTGTGTTTCTCAGGAGCTCCAGAAGGGTTTAAATGCATCTCTGCTTCTCTCACAGTATTCCCAACTTGACAGCTTGCAGGAATAAGTGGAAAATCAACAAAAACATATACAGTAGTTTGCAAAAACAATTTGAGGAATGCAGAGCAAAATATTCTTATCGCAATAACTTTTCTGAGGGCCATGAGTAAAACTAACTCCAACCACCAAATTGCCATTTTTAGTCTTAGTAGAGGTTATTAGTAATTATATTTTATTTTATTTTATTAACCTTTATTAGCCACTGTAAAACAATATCATTTTTCAATGCTCAGTTTTTGTCAAGCTTACAGTCATTGTGATAACAACATTTGCCTTGAATTCATGTTTTGTCTATAAAGGTCTTTAAAGTAGCTAATGTCTGCAATTCAAAATGATAATTACACAATTAGGCCATGTCTTGAAATGAGTTCCAGACTTTGTAACTAACTGCAAAACTGGGAATGAAAATGTTATTAATTTGTCCATTCAGGAACAAAAAAAAAAAAAAGAGGAAAGAACAACAATGTTATATCCACTGTGCTGACATGGTGGAAATGAAGTCATTATTACAATGCTGGGAATTGACAGTGCAGCCAAGAAAAAAAGACATGTTTTACTTAACCAACCTGCTGTCTGCAGTAGAAAATGGCATGCATTATACAGTCTTAAGTAAATGTTTATTTTCCCATTACTGTAGCTGTGGGACAAAAAACACATTTCAAGCAGCAATTAAAGGAATTGTTCACCCAAAAATGAAAATTCTGACATCATTTACTCACCCTCATGTTGTTCCAAGCATGTATTATTTTCTTTCTTACCTGAAACACAAATTTTATTTTCAAGTCTTCTAAACTCATACAAGAGCTATGTCAATGTGTAAGGAACAGACTAGTGGTTGACCTATATGGGTTTTTCAATGGTCGATGCGATACAGATATCTAGCAGGATGGCCGATATGAATGCTGATATACATAATAGAATTTTACAATAGCAAATCAGATGTAAAACAAAATTTAGAGTTGTCAGTTTCTGTTTGTCAAACCACGCAAGATTTTTGGAATTTCATTTTCATAATCAAATCCTTTTCTATCAAAGTAAATATTTATTTTGTCAATTATAGGAAAAAATATGTTGCGGTCCTTTTTTTGCATATCACTGCCCCCTTTGGCATATAGCGGTGCCGTTTCGTGGCCCGTTCTTTAGAACGTGACGGCTCTTTTCAGCACCTCTCGATGGCCAGTCTGTATTATATGTATTGAGGACAGCCCTCAATACAGGACACATTCTCATATTTCCTTCATGTTTTAACTGAGTTGTTACTAAAGGGAAGTTACTTAAATTTGCTAATTTGCATATGCAAATGAATGGAGAAATTAAGAAACTTACATGTAATTCATAATTTAAAAAAGTATTACACCTTTGTCCGATCAAAAATGACCAACAAACAGCAAAGTGGCCCTAATTAATCAGAATTGGGGGGGTTAAACAGGGTGAAAACTATTGTGTATTGTGTACACCAGAGCTAGTCAACTGGAGGCCCGTGGGCCAAATCCGACTGATTTGATCATCTGACTGATTTTGATCAAATCGCATCACAGTCTGAAACATCGGAGTTCTCTCTGCGCAAAAATAAGGGGTGAGTTTCATAACACTCAGCGGTGTGTGAACCAGCATCAGCAGTCTTCAAGTACTCGCTGCTTCAATATTAATGATTTGGCCATGTTGGAGATTTTCAGCAGTATTTTGAGTGTATGTCAACACAGACAGACACAGCTGGCGCTCTAGAGAGTATGGCGTGACTACTCTGCAGATGTTACCACAAACACACTCCAAGACTCATCTGCATGCCTGACCTGAGAAAGGACTCCCAAAGTAATGGCCACTTTATAGTGCTCCACGTCAGCCCTATACTAATGGGTGCTGTTTTTCAAGCCATTCCAGGCTAGATCAGTTTTATATGCTGTAATCATTGCATTGCAACACTTAGCTGTTTTATGTCAGTGTAGTGAGATATTATGGAGGATCGAAAAAAGGGCTTCCAAACAGCTGAGCAAAAAAATAATCAGTTTTGGGTTCACTCATGACTTAGACTAAGAGAGAGAGAGAGAGATAATGAGAAAGTATCAGGGGAGAATGACAATTAGTAGGAGACAAAAGGCTTCTTTATATAGTATGGCCTTCTTGAGCACATACCTTCAGTAGAAACAAATAACACATTGAAAAACAATCAATTGAGCTTATTGCTTTAACATAACAGCCCTATGGCCATGTGAGGAATGAGAGGAGAAATCAAGCTGTGTAAACCACGTACAGTTATGACAGACAAATAAATGGCTGCCATAAAATCACAACCATTTTAGACCTGCTTCTTTGGCTCACACACGTGTAATTGTTCTGTTAGCATAGATGATTTTCAGACACTGACAGCCAGGATGACTCAATCTCCTGCGATTTTAATAAGAGACCTTAAAGAATGTCATCAAAACATTCTAGAAATCTAAACTGTGGGACTGCTGTATTTAAAGGGAGCAGTATAATTTCTGTGCCAATAGCGTCACCAAACGGAATTGCAAAATAATGATTTTTTTCAAACAGGTTTTATGTATACTCCCACCATTTGTCATTGGTCAGAAAACAAATAGTCCCACCTAAACTCATGCCATTGGCTTAGCCAATGCTGCTATGTCTGGATGATCAGAATGCTTAAAAAACCGAGCAATGTTGTGATAGCACAACAGAGTCAGAGTGTTGACACGTTTTTGAGAGAAATCATCCTATATGGCTTACTTAAAATTGTCTCTGCATATTAAGCTGGGATAGGAGAAAGGATTTTAACATAAGAAAATTAACACACTTCAGCTTTAAGAAAATGCTCAATTTAATTTCTCTTTACATTCATAGGACAAGACTAAGCTGAATGGAAAATAGGGTTGGGTATTTGACAAGACATTATGAACATATAGGTATAAGATAAAGACCGAGCAGACTCGTGTGGACTTTGACTTCATAATCAGATGACTAATGAATGATGAATGACTAATTTCCCATCCTAATGCATAAAAGACTAAGATACTCATAATTAGAGCAGTCTGCCTGAAATTTAAAACAGAGTTTGGCCAAAATGTATCCACAATTTCAGTACTCAAAAATAAAGTCCTTTAGAAATGCAAGATTTATTTCCAAAGCTGTCAGATCAAATCAAACTGACAAAATAAATTCAAAAATCTACGCATATGAGCTCATACTTTAGCAAAGAAACAAACAATACATAGAGCTTGTCATCTTTTGTGTTTTAAATGTGATTTCTGATCCAACATGCTTGAGGCTCCCAATGCAGTTCAGTCCTTTGCACGAGCACGGTTCTGCTTCATCTTGGGCTCAAAATAATTACCAGACGACTTCACAAGCCAAACAAACTGCAGCCTGTGCTATGTATCTGATACTCTTAAATTAGACATTTCCCTTTTGAAACTTCATATCAAAACAGAAATGCTCACTCTCTTGAACTATTCTTGTAGCTATATATGGTATAAACATTATAAAATCATATTCTATTTAAGTAAATGTAAGTTAAGCTATTTATTCAGCTTGATTTAAAATTGTGCAAAAAGATTTAGCTCTGTTGCAATGTTTTCATCCAACTTGAAGCAGTTGTTCCTGGCAATGCTGTTAAACAGGAAAATTGTGGAGAATGGACAGGACATTTTTTGTGTGTTTTTTGAGAGGGAAAAAATGGCAAGCAGGATGGAGGGAAGAAAATGTGGCTTCTTTTCCTGCTGCATTCTTTCCTTCATCAGGAATTCACTGAGGTTTTGGCAGGCAGCTTTAAATACTGGATTCTATCTCCTTTACTTGGGAAAGGATAGATTGTATGGACAAGAGAGTGTGCTTGGATAACAGTGTGGGAGACTGAGCACTAAATCAACTTACCATCCATCTACCTCATCTTATTGACATAAATAACGATATGTTATGGTCAATGCAACCTCATAACACAGGTGATAAAAACATCTCTGAAGTAATATTATTGTACAGACTGCCAGATCCTGATTTTCTTGAAACAAAGTAACAATTATTAATATACCTTTTATTCACCTTTTCCCTGAATGCAGATGTGTTCATAACGGCAGCCTGGTTTGAGCAGAACATTTGAGAGTTTTCAATTTCCAAATACAAAAAAATAAATAAAATAAAAATAATATTTGGCTCTATATGGCTGATACAGAGCTGTGATGACTACCATTTGAAAGTGCCTCACTTGTCAAAGTTTAGGGAGTGGATAGATGACATGAAGCGATGGCCCGATGATACATTGAGATCACTAACTAGTTTAAGTTGTTAGGACAGCCAACAATTATACAAGTCAAGCCTGAACTCATTTGTACTCCATTTAACTGTTAAAATGGTTGTTGTTCTCTATCTGGATTGCTCGTTTCGGTAGTTTTTACATTGCTTCTTACGGAGACCGGAACCAGAAAACAGTCCAGCAACAATCAAAATCATCATGGCACCGCCCAGTGGTTGGTCAGTAAAACTGTTGCAGTTCCTTTCAAGATATGGAAGTCCACTCGGCGGCCATCTTTGGAATGCTCCCCGCCAGGCCGGACAGCTATTTCCTATGGATAGAAACAGCATAAATGTACAGCTTCTATCTACTTGAATGGGTAAAAAACAAAATCTCCAAAATAGTTGGTCAAGATTACGATCAAAGTACATATTTCAAATCAGAAATAAAATCTGACAGCAATGGTATCATAAACTATGCTTCTGTAGTACAAATATCATGCAGAAACTGTTGTTAAAAATAACAGTAGCAAAATAGAGCCCTCAACTGAGAACTGTTCTGAACGAGAAGGCTTAAAAATGGCATTAAATCTCAATAATTAGCTGCAACTACAACCCTATGAGAATGCGCAAAATGATTAATAGACAGACAGCATCACTGTCCCGCAGTTCAAAGACACATTTTTGTTGGCTGTTTACAGAGACTGTCACAGAGACAGGTGAAATATCTCAGAACACTCATTTTATTAATATCTTTCAGGGAGTAGGAAACGTTTTTTGCTTACCTTTCCATGAAAAAATTGCTTACAGCACCTTTAACTGCTTGTTTGTAGAACTGCTGTATAAAAGGCATATCACAATTGCAATCATGCTGCTGTACTGAATATCAGCACACCTATGACACATATTGCCTGCAGCCTTGTGTCTTGCTTATGTGTTATTGGTTAATTAAAGACCACTGTCCTGACACAAAAATGTCCTGACACAAAAATGTATCCATTACTGATAAGTGAAACAACTTTGACTCTGATGGGGATTCCATTGCTGTACAGTAAGTATCTCTCCTCTGGGCCATTAGCACCAGCAAGACCAGGCTCATCACAAAGCACTGTTAATGCATGCGAGTGTAGCAGATGATCTGATCATGATCTCAAACTTTTAGTGTCTGGCCAAAGAAAACATGAGGGGAAAACTTCATCCCTGTCTATGACAACAGGAATCTATCTGAGAGAAGCTTAGAAAAACACAGCAAGCATGCTATAAAAGAGTGGATTTTGACAGCGGGCCTGTACCAGCAACTAAACCTACAGCCCATCCTTGCCTTTCACATCAGTTACAACATAAAAACCACCTGCCTAATATTGTGTAGGTCTCCATCGTCCCACCAAAACAGCGCCAACGCACATCTCAGAATAGCATTCTGAGATTCTATTCTTCTCACCACAATTGTATAGAAAGTTTATCTGAGTTTCAGTAGACTTCGTCAGTTTGAAGCAGTCTGGCCATTCTCTGTTGACCTCTCTCATCAACAAGGACTTTCTACCCACAGAACTGCTGCTCACTGGATGTTTTTTGTTTTTGCCACAATTCGTAGTAAATTCTAGAGACTGTTGTGTGTGAAAATCCCAGGAGATCAGCAGTTACAGAATTACTCAAATCAGCCCATCTGGCACCAACAATCAAGCCACAGTCTAACTGTACGTTCACACCAGAAGCGGCAAGAGCGTAAAAATTTGCTGTGGCTGCCCTGCCTTCGACGCTTCGAGGACGCTCGAGGACGCTCGTGGACGCTCTGAAGTAGTTGAAATAGGAGGCAACGTTTGTTCAGAATGCTTTGTTTTGTGAACTATATTTAAAGGGGCCGCAATTTAAACATCCAGACATGTCGACCATTTACTTTTTGCCGACCTATCACAAGTAGCGTATATCCTCATGAACTCTTTAAAATGTGAAAATAAGAAATCGATCGATGACAGAAAGTAATTAAAATTATAGTTGTTTGTTATCAAAATAAAATACATTTGTAATAACAACTGTGGTCTTGGTCATATATTACAGGGAAACCCGTCACGGCAATAATTAGTTTCTCCTCCATTTTATCTTCGGAACGAATGTTTGGTGGGAATCAAAGTTTACACGGTTATGTTCTCTAGACTTCGCTAGAGCGGAGCACTTCTATATTCCAATAGTTTGCCGCCGAACCGTGTCACAGCTCATTACCATAATGTTGACTGCACTTGAACTTCCAGTTCAGAAGCGCCACGCCGCTTCTTGCCGCCAAGAGACGCTGGCTGTCATTGAAAATGAATGACTTCCGGTCGATAACCACTGTACAGTTGTGGTGAGACGTATAAGGCTTGGCACTGTTTTGAAGGCACGAGGGGGACCTACACAATATTAGGCAGGTGATTTTAATGTTGTGGCTGATCTGTGTAGAGGAGAGAGAGAATGTCATTATCAGATAGTTACACTTACATAAATAGACTATGGAAATGAAGCTATAACAGCTGAAGTGAGTGGGGTCTTTTCTACACTGTAAAAAAATGCTTTGTCTGGGGCCTCATGTGGTAAACTTTAAATCAGTGATTCACAATGGCCGGTCATTTTTGACCGAGAACACAACAGGTGTAACAAAGTGAAATAAAACCAATACAATTTAAAGAAAATGGTTACATTTTATTTTGTATTTTCAGATACCATATATGACCAAAGAAATTGTGCACTGGGACATGCAATCATAACAGACTTAGGCTATGTTCCAATTGGATTAAAGTAAAAGAAAACTCATTAAAAAAAAACTAATTAAAAAAATAAATTAAAAATATGTAGGGGTGAAAATGAAAGGAACACAACATAAGGGTTAAAGTGACTTTAATGATATTACTGATTATGCTTAACTAAATCTAATATAATATGAGTAAAAAGGAACAAATTTGTGGTTTGGAGTCAGATATATATAGGCTATATATTTTAAATTAATATTTCGGGTGCAATACAAGTTAAACTAAATCAAGTTGTTTTGAGCATAAAAAAGCAGCAAGACCTAACAATTATACATGTTAACATGGTTTTAGTGTTATAAAATTATTTAGATACATTTCCAATATTATAGCTTCATTGCCATTAAGGCTGGTAAACCTTTCCACAGATTTTATAACAATAAAATCATGTTAACATGTATAATATTTAAGTCTAATGGCTATAATTTTGAAACGACGTGTAATTTAGGGTTTATATACTGGCCCATTGACTTCCATTGTAAGTGCCTTTCAAAAACCGTGATTCTTTTTTTTTTTTTAAAGTGATGAGTCAAAATAACTTTTTTGGTTAATCAACATTATGACACAAATGCTGTAGATTGGGCTTAACGTGTACTGAACGTGGAATCCATATATACAAAACATTTATTTTAAGAACTGAACGCACAATTGTTGGCAGCATGCTATACACCTCTATTCCTCATAGGCTATACTTCATACATATTTCACATGAAAGTATGATGCATATCACATGATTTAGTGATCAATTTAATGTGATTTGGGCCTGTGCTACATGAGCCATGAGATGCTGGATTTTTTGAATTCCCCATGTCATTATCCACAGACTCACCAGCACAAACAAGCCAAACATAAAATTAATTCTGTCTCTCTTGTACAACAATAGAGTTATATGATGCAAAGAGGTGCAATAAATGTCCTACACTGACTTTTTCTGTTTTCTTCTTGTGTATCCAAACTTCAGTTCAGAGCATGCACAGCTGTAAACAGCATTCTAGATCTAAGATCCATCTTACTGCGCTTTAAATAATAACACGAGGACTCCAGTTCTGTCTCAGTGTTTGTGATGATGCTCAGATTGGGCTGCAGCTGTGTGTCCTCTTGTTCAACTTTTATCTCTCCATTCTGTCTGATTGAGCACAAAATCCTCTATCCAGAGAGAGATAGTAGTCTCCCTAATACTCCGCCAAGCACAGGCTGATATATCCTCCTCCACGATTTAACTTTCCCCGGCGCATCCCTACAAACAATTGCTCAACGTTGCTCTTTCAAATATCAGAAGACTGAGATCTCAGTTATATTTAGTTACAGTGCCAGCTGTCCCAGATGTATCTCCTTAAATTCCTTCAGAGAAATTCAAATTTAGTTTAGACTGTATAATATTCAACTTTGATATCTTGGAAAATTGAGCACAGTTTCCGTTTCCGACAAGGTAGAGATCTCTTCTGAAAATTTAAAGGAGACACATGTGAGATTACTTTTCCTAAAGTATGAACGCCCAGTGGAAGTGAATTGGGCAAGTCCATAAACATTAAATTACACACTGTTTCAAGAGTTTATTCAAGATGTAAACATTACACATGTTAACATGATTTTAGTGTGATAAAATCAGGGATTTATTGCCATTACATCGTTAACCAGATTACAGGGTTTACCACTGTTATGTCGTCTTGACAATGAAGTGGCGATATTAAACATAACTTTTCACAGATATGTTTAGAAAGTGATTTTATCACACTAAAATCATGTCAACATGTACATTGTTTATGTCTTGTGGCTATACTTTTGAAGTAGTATTGTGTATGGACTGTCTCCATTCACTTCCATTGCAAGTGCCTCACTGTAACCGCAATTAATGCTTTTTTCTTTCTTTTTTTTTTTTAAATAAACAAAAAACAAGTCTAAATAATTTTTGTGTTTGTAAACATTATGCCATAAATGCTGGCAATTGTGTTAGCTTGCTGAACCGTATTATTCATTAAAACCTTATCTGTCTATGTCAGAGAACCAACAGATATTTAAGAGATCTGTGATTTTTCTTACCTACAGGATTCCCCAGAGCCAAAAACTTCATGCTGAAGAATATGAACTTTTACATCTTTAGAGACAATTTCCATGTCATCCTTCTCCTCCTAAATGAGAAGTAATGAAGGTAAATTAATCATTTCCAGGAATTTGGGTATTATGTAGTGCTGTCAGCACTGTGTCAGGATTTATGATGAAGATCTGGAGCCATAAAGCTAGTCCAGTTCTAAGACTATAAACTGTCAGTGAGAAAAACCCAAATGTGAGCCAGCTGTTTTTTACACAACACTTCCTAAATGACCCACAGACAATCACCTTAGGGGGGCTGGCACAACCTGAGTAGATTACGAACTCCTGACCTCACAAATCCAAGCTGCAGACACCCGAAGCCCATCTACATTAAAGGTATTACAGATGCATGTGTATAGTCTGACAGGGTGTTGAGTGAAGAGCACGCTGAAGGTGTTCAAACACGTCTTCTTTCACCAGATTGCTGAGGCATAAAGGAAGTTTTGCCACATTAAAGCCAGCATGAAGATTTTTCCATTAGGTGAGATTCGGATCGTTTATTTGCATCTGCCAGCAGGAGGTTGTTAATCCCTTGACCGTCAAGTCTCCCTGCTAAGTTAATGGTTCCAGCACCTGAAAAAGCACATCAAAATAGTTTGAAATGATTGTTCTGTCACTGAGGTGAGCCCTTGTGTTTTTGTCAAGTGACCAATAAGCATCTTCTTTCATGCAGATCTAAATATTTTTTTTTTTTATCAGCAATTGCACTCAGTCGCACTCGGACGACAATGATTCTGACATCAAGCTTTTTTTCCTGGGGTCTCCTACACTAAAATGACTAATGAAATCAGAATGTGGAGGCACTACAGTCTGTTTGTACAGAAAGTAATTTATTTAATTAACTGAAAGCTGCATATGGACATATGGACACCTTCACGAGAAGCCTCGAAGGGATAAATACTAGTGCTATCACTCGATGTTTTTTTTAAAATCGCAATTAATTGCATTATTTTCGGGAGTAAATCACGATTAATCACGTATTTTGAAAGTGCTGAATTTGACACTATATACTGTATACTTCTTTTCCTGTCAAAATTAATTTATTTCTATCTTAGCAAAGAAAACAAAACAATATGTAACTATATAATGCTTTATTAAAATTTTCCGGGAAAAAAAAAAAAAAGTATAAAGAGAGAAAGGCGCTAAAATAGCACCAATTCAAGTAACATTAAATGTTTCCCAAAATCTAATTGAGAGGCTGAACAATTGAAATAATAGTCTTCTCATAAGTAATTGATGCAGAAGAATAACTGTTAAATGCTGTGAACTACATGGCGCACACCCACAATCATCTTACACTTACACACATTTGAAGCACTCTGTTTACACTTAAGCACATCACTGTGCTTGGGATGTGCATAAGCAGTGTTGTGCCCTACATTACAGTGTCTCTTATTACCTCCTTTGTGTGTGTGTGTGTGTGTGTGTGTGTGTGTGTGTGGGTGTGTTTATCAGTTTTCTTATTATAGGGCTTTCCTTCACATCAACATATATCCCCCAGAAATGTAAGTGCAGTAACATGGCATATCTGTCACCCCTCTACCATTTTTAATCGGCAAAAGTGTCATACCTCGGAGTTCAAGGTAGGTCAGTCTATAAAGGTTTACAAGTTATCATTGAAAATCTATTTGTCTATGGGATAAATTAATGGAATGTTTACTGCCGGAACCAGACTGCTGCACTATATTTAATTTAAAGGCATTGTGGGATTCTCAGAAACAATATAATAAATATTAATAAATACAAATAAATGAGACATTAAATATTTAAAATATTTCTTGTTGCTTTGTGCTCTCAAAAACTTAAGTGAGGCAAAACAAAAGCTTCACTCCATACATAGAGCTCAATGTATTTGGTGAAGCTGACACGAGTCATGTGGACATTTGAAAACACAGCAAGATATACATTTCAGAAAGTTAGACAAGACAAAAGACAGTGTAAAATTGCACCGAGGAGCCTGAAGAAGAGTTTGGGAGATCTGAGCAGTGTTGATTTACAGCATTATGGCTTCCTCTACAGTTTTAACAGGCATGCATAATGGAAGCTGAAACCTATAGGCAGAACTACTGAACACCTGTCTCAGGTTACACACATATCTGGGGGCAACCTTGTGAAGGTGTGCTTTTACACAAAGAGAAGAATTAATTCTATATCCTTGACCTTCACCTTACATTGTGCTCACCGTTCCTACACACAGTTTCCATGAAACACAAGACTGAACTATGGTCACTTTGCTCATCTACTTGGATTCTGATGAACATGACCTTCTGATATGTTTTTCAGCTGAAGAGTCATGAGTGTTCCGCCAATAAAAGATAAAGTGTGCTCAGTTTCCACATCAGTCTGGTCTGGACATGTTTCAATGGATGAAACAGAATTCCCAGAGGAACAGAAGCTGTCTATGTGTGCTATTGAGTTTATATGTTTACCAGTCAGAAAAGAGAGAGTATGCATCTATCAGCCACAACATTAAAACCACCTGCCTAATATTGTGTAGGTCCCCTTGTGCCACCAAAACATCACCAACCAACATCTCAGAATAGCATTCTGTGACGATATTCTTCTCACCACAATTTTACCATAGACTTTGTTCAAACCAGTCTAGCCATTCTCTGTTGACCTCTCATCAACAAGACATTTCCAGAGAATACACATTGAGTAGAAATACTCAATCGAGCCTGTCTTGCATCAACCGTCATGCCACTGTCTAAATAATTGAGACCACATTTTTTCCCCCAATCTGATGGTTGATGTGAACATTAACTGAAGCTCCTGACATATTTCTACATAATTTTATGCACTGCACTGCTGCCACATGATTGGCTGATTAGATAATCGCATGGATGATTGTTGGTGCCAGATGGGCTGGTTTGAGTATTTCTGTAATTGCTGATCTCCTGGAAGTTTCATGCACAACAGTCTCTAGAACTTACTCAGAATGATGCCAAAACAAAAAACATCCAGTGAGCAGCAGTTCTGTGGATGGAAACACCTTGTTGATGAGAGAGGTCAGCAGAGAATGGCCAGACTGCTTCAAACTGACAAAGTCTACGGTACCTCAGATAACCACTCTGTACGAATGTAGTGAGAAGAATATAATCTAAGAATGCTGTTCTGAGATGCGGGTTGGCACTGTTTTGGCGACACAAGGGAGAACTACACAATATTAGGCAGGTGGTTTTAATGCTTTGGCTGATTAGTGTATGTACAATATATGTTCAGTGTAATGAACTTATATATACACACACTACCGGTCAAAAGATTTGAAACACTTACTCAATCTTTATTATAATTTTTTTTCTTCATATTTTAGAATAATAGTAAAGTCATCAAAACTATGGCATAACATAAATGTAACTATGGGAATAATGTTGTGAAAGAAAATCCAAAATAAATCAAAACTGTGTTATATTTTCTTCAAAGTGCCACACTTTGCCTAGAATTTGCAGAAATGTACCCTTGATATTTTCTCAACCAAATTCTTGAGGTATCACCCTGGGATGCTTTTTAAACAGTTCCCATCTACGTTGGGCTTGAGCTAATATGTATTTATGACCTGAAATTGCGCTACATTCCAAATTACAACGGAATAATATGAATTTTGTACATAAAGCATTCCAATTTTCATATGGTGGGAAAATCACAAAGATCCAATTACGCACAACAGAAATAATTCAATATGAATTAAAGTATCAAAGTGCAGGAACAGAGAATGCATGTTGCAAAGCTGCTTCGAACACATGACATAAATCAAACACAATAGGAACCAGTTACTACTTAGATGAGCACATATAAACTGCATGACAAATACATCAGAAACAAATAACAAGGACACAAGCAGAAAGAGCAAACATTGTTGTGACAATACAGAGTGGTTGAAGAGGTTTGAATTAATATCATCTGGAGTATTCCTTTTGTCCATATGTATATCCTTCACAAAATTGCCAATAATGAGCATATGAAGCACAGATGAGTCTAGTTTCAATCCAGAGAGAAACTCTGTGAATTGAATACAAAAAATTATGTGATGTTAACTCTCCACAGCTCATTGATAGACAGAGCATTGATTGATCCATCTCTTTGCCCTGTTATCATACTTTTGAATATGAGCTATGGGAACAGAGTTTATTTTCAATTCCCTTTATTCTTGGTCCAACCTATTTTTTTCTCGTTTTGGTTTAAACTGTAGGCACAGAACATACATGGAGGCTGCAGAATGCCTCAGTGAGTCCAGAAAGCTCTCAGTACTTTATAATTCTTTAGCTTTTTCCCTAATGACTGACCTTATGCCTTAGAATTATGGTTGTCACACAGCGGAAAATTTAAAATTCCTAAAAATCCCATTGACTTACACTGACAGAATGTTCAAACATGATTGATCTATCGATCTATCTATCTATCTATCTATCTATCTATCTATCTATCTATCTATCTATCTATCTATCTATCTATCTATCTATCTATCTATCTATCTACTTTGCAATGGCAACATCAAAGTTTCTCTTGACAAAGTTTATCTAGTTATTTTTGCAATTCAGTTTTGGTGATGCTACAGTGGTGTGGAATTTACACACTTCAGTTTTAAGTTAGCAGAATTCCTACACAGAATTCAGTACATGCCTGAATCATGCATATTCTCGCATGGTACAGCATAAAGATTTCTCACTTACTGGAAGCTCAGTGGAGAAATCATTTAAGTGTTTTGTAAATGTCTTAATAGTTAGCATACCAACACAGAAACAAAATCCTAACTGGGAAAAAACAAAATTCGTCGACTTTTTGTGCTGATTGACATAATAGCATCACAGATTCTAGGGTCCAATAAGTTGGTGGTCCCGAAAAAAAAATCTGTGGTTATACAATGTGAGAAATAATTTGGCAAGCACACTTAAGTCAGAACTAATTGATCCAACAGGCTGCCATAAATCATTCATCCAAATCTAATTCCTGCACAAGGCTGGAATTATTCCTCAAGTACCACATCTATAAGCAAAACATCAAATGAAGTCATATTCCTCTGTGTTTATGCTTGTGTGTGGGAAGCTTGTTTTTCCGGATTGGATGGTTCTGCTTTAAATGATTGGGGGAACATAGAAAAGAGAACGCAAAACATGCACACAACACAAGACTACAGTTTTTTAATGACAAACACAGCAACTGAGCTGATGATTTGCTTTATGCATGTGAATTAAAACTGTCTGTGTATATTGTTTAGAGAAAAACATACAGATTTATGGATAATGTTTCATGTTTTCAGTTTGTAGATATATATTCAAAGGATATTCCAACATATGAAGTTGCAGTGATGGATAGAGCAATAAACAATGTCCACAGATTTTAACAGCTTGTCATTTTTATAATTTCTGAACATTTCTGCCACTCAATATTCAGTAAATGTATGTGAGTAGATGATAAAGATTACTTTAAATTGGATTCAACTTTATTGTCAATGTGGAGAGAAGGAAATACTAAGTCAATGAAATACAGTTGCATTCAACCAAAAGTGGAAATATGGCAGCCTGTTGGATATAAATTGCAGTATAGTGCAGATGAACATTCTAGTGCTAAAAACTTGTGGTACAGAATAATAAAAATGTGCAAAGCCATAAATGAAAACAATATCTAAATAGTTAAAGGGGAGACCAGGGCAATTACAGGGCATGTTGTCTCACTATTTGGGTTAAGTTTTTACAATGGAGCCTGCCATTAAATGTGTCATGTAAACATTGGATGGGGAAACGTTCCCCCGTCACCCACCACCAAAACAAATATTGCACATCTCTTTAAATTTACACCTGTATTAAACAGCTTATTAAAAATGTGACAACATGCCCTGAGCTGACTTCCATGTAAAAAATATCCTTGTCCTAAGAACACATATAAACCTTTTGGTAAAAATCTGCCTTCATAATATAGTTGACCCGTGCCTGAATTTTTGCATGTGGTTTGATTATGTTCGCTTGTTTACCCAAGAGAGCTATAACAAAAATTTGATGATAGTAAAAATTACTTTGGAGTGTATTATTCACACAAAAAATAAAAAATAAAAGAATTATTTGATAACTGAATAAAGTCACTACATGACAAAATATCACAAGAAAAACCAAAACAGTCAACTGAAATCAGCCATGAAAGCTCAAAAGCAAACAAATTCTTTCAAGCTTAACTCTGTGGCCTGAGCTTCCCCTTGTTTGTTACTGAACAATTTGAGCTGGTAATCTCCATAGTGATTCCAAAGACTATTCTCTGAGCATTTGGCTCCACTTTCATCAGATTTATATTGAGGGTCATACATCTTTACCACCACCTTTTCGAAGAAAAAGAAACCTGAGAAGTTTGAACAGAAGCCAGTTGTCCTAATGTCTGCTCAACTACATTCACAAAGAATGCACAGACACAATTTGGAAGAGAATGCCTTCCAAAGCCTCCCAATAAAAATCATCTGTGAGTGATTTGCATAGTAGCGAAGAGAGAGCACTTTTTTCCTCAATCCCCTCTTGTTAAGATGCATAGAACTGTGTACAATGTTTTAACAAGGAGAAACAAATATTTGTTAGGTTTGTAAACCCATAGCAGCACACACAAATATTCTCACACAAAAATGTTCTGGAATTGTGCCATTCCTCTGATGAAGGAGTCTGATGAAATCATGCTGTAAAGAAAAGCAGGCAATGGACATCTGCAGCCCCGGAGGGCTCCAAAACCAATATGGCCATTTAAATGCAAAAACTTGACACATATTTGGTGTTATCCAGCATTCCAAACAACAGGTCTCAAATACATTTACATTTACATTAACATTTACGCATTTGGCAGACGCTTTTATCCAAAGTGACTTACAGAGCACATATTACAGGGACAATCCCCCCAGAGCAACCTTGAGTTAAGTGCCTTGCTCAAGGACACAATAGTGGTGGCTGTGGGGATCGAACCAGAGACCTTCTGATTAACAGTTATGTGCTTTAGCCCACTACGAACTCCATACAAAAGAAGTGCTATGATTTTCTAAAAAGTCAAACAGTACTGAAACCAATCGAAACCTATTTGCCTGCTGAGAAATGTCTGTTAAAAATTAGAGCAAAGATGATTACATTTGTAATTTGTGCCATCCAAATGGATTCTAATCTCTGAGCAAAAAATAAATAATAAATCAAATTAAATTTGTAGCATGTGTGGACATTGCTCTATAGAGAATAAGGATAACACAAAGACAGCTGGATGACAACAACAACAGCTGATATTTATTAAACTGCTTTACTAAAACAATGTGAGAAATTCTCTACCCAGACTGCTTTCAGGCACATGTCTGCAAAGCCTCTTGAGCCAGCCTCTCTCTGTACCCTCATTCTCTTGCCTATAATCACCAAGAGATACAGAGCTCACGTTGTTAATAACCACCCCTCCTACAGCCCTCCCTCGCTCTCCTACTTTTTACAGTGGCATGTTATTAAACTCCATTGGCCATCTGGTAAAATAAACAACCAAATAAAAGGGGAGATGAAAGAGATCTGGTGCCTCCTCCAACCCTGCTATTGCTGCTTAGCCATGAAAATACGAAGCGTGTCAGTTTCCCAGCCTACTTCAGTGAGCCAACTCACTGGTCTTATTTTACAAAGATTTTCCTATATGAAAATGCATCCACGTGCACTCGTGTCATTCCTATAATTGTAAAAATTGCTTGTGGAGAAGCTGGGGTAAACGGTGAGCTCTCACACTCTGCCGGGATGTGACCTTTAGTGTAGTCACAAAAGTGTTTTACACATTCAAGACGTGTATTCTCTGGCCTAAATGAAGATTTAAAAAGGATGTGAGCATGCATGCAGAATAATGGCGCTGGCACACACACTTATGCCCTCTTTGTAGCAGGCAAATTGTCTTGACCCACAATACTCCTCTCCATTCTCCCAAACACACTACTACTTAGTGCTGAGATAAGCAACAGAATACCGCAGGGCAAATGATCTGGATGCATAGTGAGATAGTCAAGGCTATCGGTAGCCTACTGCCCAACCCTAACCCTAATCACTTTGTTCACAGCTGGTTTTAATATCAGCGGTAATGAAACAAACAGTTCCCTGCTGGTGCTGAACATGACAGATCCATCATTCTGTTGTGTTTACATGGTCTATTATACACCGGTGGCCAAAGGTTTGAAATAATGTACAGATTTTGCTGTTTTGGAAGGAAATTGGTACTTTAATTCACCAAAGTGGCATTCAACTGATCACAAAGGATAGTCAGGACATTACTGATGTAAACAGCACCATCACTATTTGAAAAAAGTCATTTTTCCAGCAGCCATCACTTTTCCTTGAGTAATCATACTAAATTGCAAATTTGGTTCTAGAAAATCACTTGCCATTATATATATAACACAGCTGAAAGCTATTTGGTTTGTTAAATGAAGCTTAACATTTTTTTTGTGTTTGTTTTCGAGTTGCCATAGTAGGCAATAGACTGGCATGTCTTAAGGTCAATATTAAGTCAAAAATGGCACACACAAAAAACAGCTTTCTTTAGAAACTCGTCAGTCAATCCTTGTTTTGAGGAATGAAGGCTATACAATGCTTGAAATTGCCCAAAAAACTGAAGATTTCATACAAAGGTGGACACTACAGTCTTCAAAGACAAAGGACAACTGGCTCTAACAAGGACAGAAAGAGAAGACCCATATGTACATCTAAACAAGAGGATAAGTACATCAGAGTCTCATGTACAACAGTAAAGAGAAGGCTCAGGGGTGCAGGTCTTATGGGAAAAATAGCAAAGAAAAAGCCACTTTTGAAACCAAAAAACAAAAAGAAAAGGTTAGAGTGGGCAAAGAAACACAGACATTGGACAACAGATAATTGGAAAAGAGTGTTATGGATCTTAAACCTGTTGAGCTTTTATGGGATCAGCTAGACTGTAAGGTGTGTGAGAAGTGCCCGACAAGATATCTATGGCAATTGCTACAGGAAGTGTGGGGTGAAATATAACCTGAGTATCTAGACAATCTGACAGCTAGAATGTCAAAGATCTGCAAAGCCATCATTGCTGCACGTGGAGTATTTCTGAAAACAAAATTCAAAATGTAATAGTAGTTTTTCATGTTATTAATGTCCTGACTATACATTGTGATCAGTTGAATGCCAATTTGGTGAATAAAAGTACCAATTTCTTTCCATAAGAGCAAAATCTATTATTCAAAATCTTTGGCCACCATTGTATATTTTCCACTCATATAAAGTGAAAGTAACTATGAAAGCCATCACACACTAAAAAATGTAATAAGTACTTCAGACTTCGTGTCTAACTATTGTGACTTTATTTCTTGCAATTTTAAGATATAAAGTCAGAATTACCTCTTTTATTTTTGTATTCCTTGGTGGGAATAAAGATATACAGTCACAATGACGTGATATAAACAAATGCAAAAATAATATTATGAGATGAACATTTTAAATGTTCAATTATGAGATATATAGATAAATATGAAATTAATGAAAAGATGAAAGAATTCTCAACCTATGTGGGGACTAATACTTTCAATAAGTCAGCCTCCCAATTAGACATTGGAAAATGTTTAATGTTACTTGATTTGGTGCTATTTTAATGCATTCCTGTCTTTATTCTGTGGAAGGCTTTGTTTTAATATATTAATGAAGATTATACTTTGTTTTCTTTCCAAAGATGGAAATAAATGAATTTTTTAATGTGAAAATAAGTATATATGGTGTCAAATTTCAGCATTATCAAAATCTACGATTAATCATGATAAACTACAAAAAATATGCGACTTATCACAATTAAAGATCGCAATCGACTGATTGCCCTAATAAAAAGCCACAAATTCATGATAAAAAGTTATATCTCGCTTTATTTTTTTTTAATTGTGACTATATCTTACAATTGCTAGTTTATATCTTGCAATTGCTCATTTATTTCATGCAATTGCACTTTCTATCTCACAATTATGAATCTATATCTCATAATTTTGAATTTCTCGCAAATCCAATATAAATGTATAGAAATAGTCACAATTACGAGATAGAAATGTATAAAAAATAAAGTCACAATTGCATGATAAAAACGTTATATCTCATAATTGTGACTTTATTTCTCATTATTGCTACTTTATATCAAACAATTGCTACTTTTTATCTCATAAAGCAAATTTCTCAAAGTTGATATATATATATATATATATATATATATATATATATATATATTATATAAAAAGACATAAAGTTGCAATAATGAGATAAAAAGATATAAAGATATAAAGATATAAAGTCACAATTGTGTGATAAAAACATTATCTCTCGCAATTGCGACTATTTCTCAAAACTGCTAGTTTTTATCTTGCAATTGTTTTATATCTCACAAAGGCTATATCGCAATTGCGACTTTATATCAAGCAATTGCACCTTTATATCTCAGAATTGTGAGTTTTAAAGTCACAATTGCGAAAAATGTAGTCAGAATTGTGAGATATAAAGACAGAATAATATGTTTTTTTAATTCTGTGGCAGGATCAAGCACCATAGGCAACACATAAAAGGGAGTGTGAAGTATGCATTTTAGTGTAAAAGATATATATAGCACTTTCACAGGAAAAAAGTCTCCAGGGGTTAAAGAGGGCACATCATGACGGAGCACCACATCCAACGACCACCTCTTCTGCGTTACATAGTTGTGTCTGGGTTTAGGGAATCCCCAAGCCAAACAGAAGGATAAAGAGAAAGGTTGTGAGGCAGCTGCTCCATCACTCCTGAACTCTTTCCAATCCCCCACGAGACATCATGCTTAACGTGGTGCTTTTTTTTTTTAAGTTAACTTTGGACCTGTTCCATCCCTTCAAATATAACACTCAACAGAGACTTCAACTCTGCAAGTATATATTTTTTTCAGCTTAGGTTTAGAACAGTGGTTCTCAACTGGTGGGTTGTGACCCATAAATGGGTGTCAGGTCTTTTCAGGGTTGCAGACAGGGAAAAACAATTCTTATGCAAATAAAAAATGCATACCAAACTAATCATGCATGATAGCAAAAGATTTAGGCTTATCAGCTACTAGAAAACACTTTCTTTAGCAGTTGATATGAACGGCTGCAGTATTTTGGCACAAATGTTGGTCCTCATACTCAAAACTTGTAGGCCTAATATTGATACATTTCCATATTTGACCAAAACCTGTTTACATTTAATAAGCAATTTTGGTACTTTGTTGGGTCACCACCATGATTGCCAACATAAAATCTGAGGCAAGCCTGAGGTAACCTGTAGCAAAACCATTTTTAAGACTGACATGGCCCACAGTAGATTTGAGTAGGAGCTAGTTACAAATAAAATTACACAAATATCTAATAAACTTTTTCAATAATCAGAATTTTTAGGAACCACTTTCTTTGGGTCCAAAAAGGTTGTGCTGTAAATAGTTTTAGAATAAAAAATATATTTTGACGTATTCATTCTACTTCTTTGGTAAACTAGCCTAAGTATGTTATGATTGCATGTCCCAGTGAATAAGGAACAGACACACATCAGGAGCAGTGTACTAAAAACGATTAAGAGTTTTGTGCTGCAGTGCATCTCGACTATTCTTCTTCCCTCAGTTTTCTGCCAAAGCCAACTGGAAACCTGGATATGTCTCAACATTAAGTCATGCAACGACTTCTCAGAAACAGAGGGAAGGATTTATCGAAGGAGTAAAGGTCTATAATAAATGTAGGGTTACTGCAGTCATAAAAAGGGGGAAGAAAGATTATGGGACACGCTACTGAGAATACTGCCGAATGGTAAAGGGAAATCATTGGTCATCATAACAAAGCGACATTGACTTTCCAGAGCTTCTCTTAGAAATGATCTCAGTATGAATAAAATGCTAAGTAATAATAGAGTTTATGCTGCCTCATTCATTTCATATTTGTTTCAAAACAAGGGCTACCTCACAATGTTTATTTCAACTAGATTCAGGCCTAGTAATGAGGGAGCTGTAAATGGATTCATACCGTATTGGACAACGTCACAAAGCCTCCCAGAGAACCGGAATCACACTGCCATCTAGAGGCCTTGCACCATTACACAACTCTCCCAACATCAAACCAAGTGCAGCCGTTGAATTGATGAGGAAGGTCTTATTTAGACTTATTTAGGACCTGCGGACAGTAATTTCTGGTTGAAATCCATTGTGGCCCTTGAACCAAAATGTATGTAATACCACTCAGTGATTACAGTACTATGGGAAAAATAACATTTTAAGGGGAACAAGGATATTATTTGGATTTTTGTTTTGTTTTTAATTCCGGACCTATTAAGTTATTCAAAAATACATACAAATGATATTCTTGAATAAACCTTAAATAAACCTGATATTCTTAAATGTTTCATTAAAAAAAAAAAAAAAGGTCTAATTAAAAGCTGAAATTTTGGAATAAAGAAATGTTTAAAATAATATGTTATTGTTTATTAAAATAAAATAAGAAATGAAATGATCTTATTTTAAAATAATAATATTTGAAAAACCTTTGTCCACGAAATCAAAGTGGTGGCATAACCAAGGTACATTTAACTATTCGGTTGTTATATGACAAAAGACATTAAACAGAGAAAAACCCTTTAGACCCTCTAAATATATATAGACACATTTTAAGTCAGAAGTTTACATACATCTTTGCCAAATACATTTAAACTCAGTTTTTCACAATTCCTGACATTTAATCATAGAAAACATTTCCTGTCTTACGTCAGTCAGGATCTCTATTTTATATTAAGAATATGAAATGTCAGAAAAATAGTAGAGAGAATTAATTATTTCAGCTTTTATTCATTTCATCACATTCCCAGTGGGTTGGATGTTTACATACACTTTGTTTGTATTTGGTAGCATTGCTGTCCCACAAACTTTCTATCGGATTGAGGTCAGGGCTTTGTGTTGGCCACTCAAATACCTTGACTTTGTTGTCCTTAAGCCATTTTGCCACAACTTTGGAAGAATGGTTGGGGTCATTGTCCATTTGGAAGACACATTTGCGACAAAGCTTTAACTTCATGACTGATGTTTTGAGATTTTCCTTCCTCATGATGCCATCTATTTTGTGAAGTGCACCAGTCACCCCTGCAGCAAAACACCCCCACAACACTGCATTTCATTGGCTCTGTACTTGTATTTTGCACAATGACAATAAAGTTGAATCTAACCTAAATCTAATCTAATCTAATGATGCTGCAACCCCCATGCTTCACGGTTGGGATGGTGTTCTTTGGCTTGCAAGCCTCACCCTTTTTCCTCCAAACATAACAATGGCCATTATGGCCAAACAGTAAATTTTTGTTTCATCAGACCAGAGGACATTTCTCCAAAAATTAAGATCTTTGTCCATATGTGCACTTGCAAACTATAGTCTGGCATTTATGGCAGTTTTGGAGCAGTGGTTTCTTCCTGGCTGGGCAGCCTTTCAGGTTGTCGATATAGAACGCGTTTTACTGTGGATATAGATACTTGTCTACCAGTTTCCTCAAAGCATTTACACAAGGTAATTTGATGTTGCTTTAGAATTGATTTACACTTTTCGCACCACACTGTGTTCATCTCTAGGAGACAGAATGCGTCTCCTTCCTGAGCGGTATGATGGCTGCGTGGTCCCATGGTGTTTATACTTGTATAATATTTTTTGTAGAGATGAACTTAGTACCTTCAGGCATTTGGAAATTGCAGCCAAGGATGAACCAGACTTGTGGAAGTCCACACTATTTTTCTGAGGCCTTTGCTGATTTCTTTTGATTTTCCCATGATGTCAAGCAAAGAGGCACAGAGTTTAAACAAAGGCCTTAAAACACATCCAAAGGTTCACTTGCAATTCAGTACACCTCCTATCAGAAGCTAAATGGCTAATTGTCTAAAGGCTTGACATTCTTTTCTGTATTTTTCCAAGCTGCTTAAAGGCACAGTTAACTTAGTGTATGTAAACTTCTGATCCACTGGAATTGTGATATAGACAATTAAAAGTGAAACTATCTGTCTGTAAACAATTGCTGTAAAAATTACTTGTATCTACAAAGTAGATAAAAAAACCACCTGCCTAATATTGTGTAGCCACCAAAACAGCTCTGACCCGTCGAGGCATTGACTCCACAAGACCTCTGAAAGTTTCCTGTGGTATCACGTTAGCAGCAGATCATTTAAGTCCTGTAAGTTGCAAGGTGGGGCCTCTGTGGATCAGATATGTTGGTCCAACACATCCCATAGATGCTCAATCTGATTGAGATCTGCGGAATTTGGAAGCCAAGTCAACACCTTGAACTATTTGTCATGTTCCACAAACCATTACTGAACAATTTTGCAGTGTGGCAGGGCACATTATCCTGCTGAATACATATATACTGCCATCAGGGAATACCGTTGACATAAGCGGTGTACGTGATCTGCAACAATCTTTAGATAGGTGATATGTATCAACAGTAACATCCACATGAAAGCCAGGACCTAAGGCTTCACAGCAGAACATTGCCCAGAGCATCACACTGCCTCCGCCAGCCTGCTTTCTTCCTATCCTGCTGCCATATCTTCCCCAGCTAAACGATCTAAAAGAAAACATGATTCATCACAACAGGCCACCTTCTTCCATTGATCCAGGTCCAGTTCAGATGCTCACGTTCCCATTGTTGGTGCTTTTCGTTGTGTTGACACCTGTGTTTTAAGCTACATTTTTAAAAAGACTTAATATTTCTCACCTTGGACATCCTTATTTGTTAATGACCCAATTATTATTTGTAAATTATTTAAACTGACCTCACCAAAAACAAGCTTTATTGAGAAGCTCAACAATTAAAACCTAAACATCACCAGGACCATCATAGGATTTATTATTTGAAAGTTTTTATTAACTTATAATACAAGATTGAGGGATCTATATATATATATATTTTTTTACATTTAATAATTTGTACCCAATTTCATAGCAGTGACAATGATTAACACTCTTGCAGTAAATGGCCATTCAAAAGACTGGAAACAGTTTCTGTTTTACAATAACTGCACCATCTTTCCAAACAAAAAAGAAGCTTCACACACTCACACACACTCACACACTCACACACTCACACACACTCACACACCAACGCACTTAACATTATCAGCCCATGTACCAATAAAATCAACTGTACTCAGACAAAATAAAAAGGACTTTTAGAACTCCATTATTAATAATATTAATTCTCTACATTCAAAAAGCCAAACAAAACAGACAGCAATAAAACACAATTTTATTTATTTTCTTCTAGCCCAGAGGGTAGTCCATTAGGGGTAACCCCTGCCAGCTTTCATCTTTACCTCAACTGCTGCAGCGTAGCACAATGGGTCAGTGAATCCATAGCGTTTACAATGGGGGCATTCTGGCCCAACCCTTCATTCCAGATATCTGATGATTCCCATATTCTATGCATCAGACAGAAGGGACGTCTCTCAGGACTCATGGTTAGCTGAGCATTAAGACAGAACATTAGCTGTGTCTAGATGATTGAGGATACAGATGACATCCTGACTTGGCAACACGATGATTTTGTGTCATTTTCACATGGGGTGTACACCCAGGGTTAGGAAACACTAGACTAGGGTCATGCACATCTGCTTTTGATTGGTCCTAGGACAAAGGCAAACAAATAGGTGGCCATGGAACACAGTCAAATTCACAAGCGCTCCATCGGTACAATGCAACAGACTGAGCTTCCTACTGGTGCTTGCGTTTATTACACTTCTCTCCATAAGCTCCTTCTGTTTGAGGCAGGGAGGGAGGATTAAGACTATCTCACACACACACACACACGATAAGGACCCGTGTTAAGTGCAATCAAAAGTCAGAGATTATGATGCATGTTAAGCTTGACTGAGTCCCACATGTGATGTCAAGTGAAAACTGACACTTCAGAAAAATGGGTCTTAGGAGAGCAGAAGGTCTCAAGTACAGGACATCCCCCAAAAATCTGATCAGACCTCTGTTTACATAATTTCCTTTCAATGATTCAGGTACTTTATATTACCACAGATTCATATTTTTAGAGAAGGTCTGTAAACAAATGGTGGTGATTTTACTATGCAACTTTGGCAACAAAACAAAATGAAAACAAGAAAACCAAGGCAAACATATCAGAACTGATCAATGAGCCCCCAGCAACTGTACAGAGAAAAAAACACTGAAGAAAAACCTAGTTGCACTCTCCCTGGAGCGCTTCTGTAATCAACCAGAATGCACATGGGTTGGTGAGCAGAGAGAGTGGAGGGGAGGAGGTGGTGGTGGGAGGTGGTGGGGAGGGTTTTTCTCTGTATTTTACAGCAGTAGACAGCAGCTGCTCTCTGTAGTCTTTTCTCTGTTCCTCTGGCCTGAGAGAAGAGACAAGCAAATACTGAGTGTCAACTAAGAATTGTCAACAAAAATGTAATCATAATGAAATAAAAGTTAGAAGAGTTTGAGGCAAAAGCAGTGACTATGATGTCTTTTGGCTTTGAAAATTGCTTCCTTTTTCCTTGAATGGCATGCTACATGTATGGTCTATAATTAATGAAGGTTGGTATGAAAGTCAACATGAAACGGCATTCAGAACCCATTTAACGTCCATAATGAGACATACTTTTAAAAGGATCGTTCACACAAAAATGAAGACTTTCTCAACTTCATGCTACCCCAGATATATATAACTTCAGCAGAAGGCATTTGAAGAAAAATAGAACAATATCTCAGCTCAGTTGGTCCTTATAATGCAAGTGGATGGTAACATGATTTTGAGCACAGACAATCAGCATTAACGCCATCCATACTACTCCAGTGGTTAAATGAATGTCTTATAAAGTGATATGATCTCTTTTGGTGTGAAAAAGATAAATATTGAACTACTTTGTAACTATAAATCATCGCTTCCGGTAAGCAGCAGTATGCGCACGCGTTCATGAGAGGGCTGAGGTCACACGGTCTTTCAAGCGATGGCATGGCAACGTTCCATTCATTGCAGCAGATGCTCTCTACCGCTGTTGGCATTGCCTGGCATTGTGTACATGTGCACCACCTCTCCTGAGCTCTCAGTCTCTCTGAAGCTTGATGTTGTGCTGCTGCTGGTCCAGCCTCCTCCATCTCCCTGAGCTCCTTGGCGAAGTACTTAAGTTCACATCACTTTATAAGACATTAATTTAACCACTGGAGTAGTATGGATGGTGTTAATGCTGATTGCTTTTTGGAGCATCAAAAATTACAATCCCACTTGCATTATAAAGACATACTGAGCAAAGATATTTTTCTTCAAATATGTTCTGCTAAAGAAAGGAAGTCATACAAAACTGGGATGGCATGAGGGTGAATAAATGATAAGAGAATTTTCATTTTTTTGGTGAACTATCCCTTTAAGTGAAATAGAATATTAAATAAAAGTCCCAGGATTCAATCAATCATTTTCAGATCTATTGTTATTTGTTATTATTGCAGTAACTTATCACGTTAACGTTAAACAGCATTAAAACTTAACTACTGGCAGAATTTAATAAAGACTGCTTTAACAACAACAGCAGCTTATAACAGCAGTTCTCAACCAAGGGGCCTTTTTGTTAAATCATGACGTTGTAAGGCTACAACGTAAACTACGTTTTTTTAATTTATTATAATTGATTTGAATTTAAGTTTATACAGTTTGTTTTTAAATCAAAGAATCAAGGTTTTGCATAAAAATATTAGCAAATGCTCTAGTTAGATACGTTGTGAATCCACCAAAGGCTGAATAAGGAAGACAAGAAAATTTTAACAGAGCTTGGCTTGATACAGCTCCAAATCTGATCAGCTGCAAGTGTATGCATGCTCCAAATGAAGTAACAGGTTAACAACATGGAGACTGATATAAAAGACACCAGTAATACTTCCAGAACAACTGTACAGTGTGATTGTAGCTCAACTTCGTCTATCATGCATGTATGTATATACCGGCTAAAGACTATATATAACTGGCTTTGGTGCTGTGCGAATGCTGATGAATCGTCTCCTTTGTTTTCTTTATATACCCATAATAAAGCGTTAGTTAGGTGACAGTTGCGGCCACTCCATATCAAATCATCTGGATAGGCTATAATTATGGGAGAATCAAACATCCACAGCTCCTTTTACCATGATTCAGACAGATCGCCAATTATTGCTTTGTGACGCGTTTCAAGATTACTGCATCTATTGCCAACAGTTGGTAATCATTCTGACAAACTTTGCTAGTTGTAATGATAAATTATTTCATATTGCTGCATTGCTCAGCGTGAACCGCTAGATTTTCATTTATTTTACATTACATTGTTAACAACTTCCTGTTTGGTGCACATTTTTTGTACATTTTTCTTGCACACTTAATAAAAATTACTTTGTTTTCTCTAGCCAAGTTGCCTTGCATTCCAATAAAGAAAATGTTATTTGAATCACATTGGAGTACATTTAAAGTTGAAAAATGTAATAATGAATCACCCATAAGTTTAAAAAGGAAAACAAGATTTTATTTTGTCAAATCGCCCAACATTAGTTCTCTCTGCCGAAAGTTGGTTCTAATTTGCATTAAGTAAAACCTTTCTTAACTTTGACTGACCTCTGTTTACAACTTGAAAAAATTTTCTCTGAGCTTTTACTCTACATATATTTGGTATGCAAGTGACACAGTATTTGTTGTATTCTACTTGAGACCTTGCCAACCTGTACGATTCTTTCACCATATGTTTGACCACACAGTTTCACAGTAAAATCATATTTCATAAGAAAACGGAACACTTCTAATTTGTCAGCAAATAAAAAATGCAATGCCTATATACATTTTATTGTCCAGGTTCTAAACTTTAAAACGACACCCATTTTTTTTCAAGCAAATTGTAACAAAACCACATTGACTGTGACAATGTTCATTCTAAGATTTCAAAGCTGTAAACTCTAACTGTTCTGAAATAAGAGAATGAATGAAGGCTAAAACAAAGCAAGACAATATATATGTTGCATATTCGGAAGATATCAAAGCGTGTATCCAGTCTCTTCATTCCAACTTAAATGCTGTTCCTGTTAGCTAGTTTCCAATTTAAGCTCACCTTGTCAAACAGGAAGTACAGAAGTGTTAGACCTTAATATTCTACTTTAGTTTTGACTGAATATTGTGACTGGATAAAGCTCAATGTTAGGCATCCTTTATGACTGTGCGTGTCCTGCATCCTAATAATACATGCAAAGAGTTTGGAAGATTAAAACCCCTGGAGTCAGTTGCGACCAGGTTGGAGCACCCCCAAAAACTGCTGTGCCCTTATCATTACCATGAGAAACAAGTGTATGGGAAAGCCAAGGACATTCATCTGTAAAGCAGTGGGAGCTTGCCAAAAGGAATGTATCAGGTCTTACCATGGGAGTTTGGCTCTGGCAGTGTCTCTCTGGCAACCAAGTGCATGACAGTTGTTCGGCCAGGGGGCAACTTCAAAGCTATTTAACAAAGAGGTGAATACTGATTATTAAAATTTCCACTGTGAATTCACAGCTTTATATCTTCAGCATATTTTAAAATCATCCCAAATAATTGTTCACATTAATGTGTAATAAAATCTAGTGCAAGGTAGAAAAAGAGAAGATGGAAGTCCCTTTCACACAGATCCTGGTATTAATCTAGGGCAAAGTTGTTCCGGCAACTGTCATGGGACAGCAAAATTTGTTCATTCCCACTGCCCCAGCTATTCTGTAATCTGTGCTCACATTTCACACACATCCTGGGACAATTGTAAAGACCAAAGTGACATCACGATGTGATGTCTAATGTAAAGCATCTTGAGTTTACTGATAACCATTTTTTCTCTCGAGAAGCCCGCTCTTTCATCGTCTTGTAAACAAAATAATTTGTGTATGGAACAACTAAACTGACGGTTAATTTAATCATCAGCTGTATCACTGGGCACCTAATGTCTTGGAAAATAGCAATAAATAAATGTTCTGTATTGCTATGTTCTTGCCCTTTGAGTTAAGAAAATAAATGTATGAACAAAGAGTTGGCCTGTCGTAAGGTTCCAAGCGTTGTGATGATTTAGTCACCCAAAGAGCTATATTGAATTATTACAAAACTGGAAAATGTGTACTGTATCTATTTGTGTTTCTTAAGCAAGGGGGTCTTTAGTCTACCTACCATATTTTCACTTTGCCTACATTCATCTTCGCAAATTCTGTGGAATGATGTTCACAGAGGTTGTAGGGGAGAGCGGGGCACAAACTCACACTTTTTGGTTTTCTTAAGTTTGTGTAAATACACTTGGGGTTTTAAGTATTTTCCTTTTTTACACATGTCTGGTACAAATATGTAGTCTTGTTTAATGAATACGGTGTGTATTTTTTTTCACCGACTGCATGGAGAAAAGGAAAATGTAACAGGTGCGGGGCACATTGTAACATGACCAGATTACAGTGTAAAATCCCCCACTAACAACTGTATTTGATATAATAAAAATAAGAAACTAAAATATGTGAATAAAAGTAATTGATTAACTTTGTCAAGTATAATAAAGCAGTAATTTAGACACTAGAAAATTAATACAAAACAAGCTCTCCACAGCTCTCCCCCACTTTTTTTTGAGTGCTTCCAGCAGATGGCGTCACTTTTATTCATCAAAATGTACAAACTGGGTAATCGTCATTATTATATTTAATTACACAAAGTATTCTTACATCGCAAACTTCAACCGCACCATATATAAGGAAATAAAGGTCTGACTTTCGTTGTGCGCAATGCCTTGAATGACAAATAAATGGCAACGTTTTATGACAGCCGCATGTTTTTTAAACCGTGGTACAACATGAAAATGTTGAATCTCTATTCTGCACACAAACTTGCTCCTTCGCATGATAAATACGTCATCACTACAACACACCCTTCATGGTATCGGCTCTGCTTTTGTTCACACAGACACATCCCGGGATTAAACCCGGGATAACATTTTGTGGCATTCTGGCACCAGCTTGTGTTCACACAGAAGGCTCCTCGGCATTGATCCCACCAATATCCCGGGACCAGAGCCCAGACAGGTCAGATGAATGAGGTCAGACAGAGAGAACTGTCAAAAAATAATGACAGTAACAGACATGTGGACAAGATCTAGTTCTCACCTCCTAACGTGACATTGCCATGTAGAAATCGGCCCTGGAAGATCAGCCTGAGTATGCTGGGACTGCTCACACTCTCCTCTTCCCATCCTGTAACAAAAGACATTACATTCACCACACAATAGGCATACATGATGCTTGAATTAAATGGTGCTTGACAATGGAAAAACAAATAGGTTGTGATCATGTTTGGCATGTGGCTAAGGTGTATGTTCAAATACAGCGTTCAAGTCATGTCGAAATGATTTCTGAGATATGCGCACATGAAAACAAGCACAAATTAACATGTTTACATAAATGCTACATGCTGATAACTTTCAAAAATGATATTTTTCAAAAAATCTGATAATGCACAAAAACTATGTTTGAGACTTGAAATCAGGTTAACCTCAGCTTTGATGTAAAAGATTGTGCTTGTAAATGCTCTCACTGTACTTTTTTCTTTAAACCCCTATCTTAATGCAGTCAGTAAAAATAATCATTGGCACAAGTTAGTCTTGATTAACCGTAATTGTGAATGTTGACTGTACAATTCAGTTTGTATGCGTTTTGTGTATTGTTGAAGAAAAGTTATAATACTAATACTGTCAGAAATACTTTTCATTAAGCTGGTTTATGAAGGGACAGGCTTGTGCGACCAAACTGATCAAATACAAAAAGCATCAATTACACACCTAATGTGCTTCTTTGCCCTTCGTTTGGTTGCAGGAGCATAAAAAATATATATATTTCTGCGCTGCCAGGAATAGCCCAATGTGTCGAATTTTTCTGACCAAAATCACTTGAACACACATTGAATGAATAGAAGACTTTGATCATGCAAGTACAAACTTCCCAGGACTTGAAACCAGCAATAGTACATCTCATCTAAACAACTATAACATAAAATATTAAACACAGTCAAGCCAAAATTAAGCAAGGTTTTTTTTAATCCCCTTTTTCTCCCAATTTGGAATGCCCAAATTCCACTATTTAGTAGGTCCTTGTGGTGGCGCGATTACTCAGCTGAATCCGGGTGGTGGAGGACAAGTTTAAGTTGCCCCTGCTTCTGAGACAGCCAATCCGCGCATCTTAGCACGTGGCTCGTCGTGCATGACACTGCGGAGATTTCACATGTGGAGGCTCATGCTACTCTCTGTAATCCACACACAACTTACCATATGCCCCATTGAGAACGAGAACCACTAAATTGCAACCACGAGGAGGTTACCCCATGTGAATCTACCCTCCCTAGCAACCGGGCCAATTTGGTTGCTTAGGAGACCTGGCTGGAGTTATTTTTGAACTCGAACTCGCAACTCCAGGGGTAGATGTCAGCGTCAATACTGAGATACCCAGGCCCTCAAATTAAGCAAGTTTAAGAGACTGGTTGTGTATAAATGATCAGACAAATCTAGGGCTTTCAATTTCCTTTACAAATAAAATAAGCTGAAGACTGGTGTGATCACTATACACATCAACAATCCTATTAAGATATTGAAGAAATAAAAAAGCACCAGTACAATCACTCAACCATACCTGCTGGCCAGTTTTCAAAGACATGGTGGGCAATGTCTGTGGCGGAGTCATTGGGAGAGAAAGTGAAATCCTGTGTCTTCCCACTCACAAGGATGAGCCTTAGATTCACCTGTAACAAATTAAATCATGAAGCTTTCAAGATCTCATGTCATTTCCACCGAAAAGTCCTTAATGACGCTTAAATCTGTGCTTACCTCACATGGCATGAGATGACATGCAGAGTCTCTTGCAAAAATGGGCATTCCTCCCTAATAAGATTTAAGTTCGGCTGAAACTAGCTGCTACTGTATTTAAAGGTTCCTGAGAAATGGTCACATCTCTTGTTTGGGTGGGTGGGGGTATGTGTTGCAGACTGGGGCAATGAGGAAGCGATAATGCGATACATTTACATGGACCATGCATAACACCTTGCAGAAAGGGGCTGCAATAGATTTGCTCTAAGCATGAATCCCTTTCAAAAGCAAAAGACAGACACGATGCCTATATAGTATGCATTAGGTTTGCACGAAAATTAGATTGCTCAAATTTTTCAATTATGATTATTTTGTTATTTCAGAATTGTTTTATTTCTGATAAATGTCATTCCACCTACTTTCCTTAAACAAATCATTGACACTGTTAGTCCTGCCCTGTTGCTGGTCATTAACAAATGTCTAGCTACTGGTTCCTTCCCAAACTGCCTGTGTCACCTTAGCTAAAATTTAAAAAAAAAAACCTTGATCCCTCCACTTTGTCTAATTTTCACCCAAGTTCTAATCTACCTTTTCTATCGAACATTCTAGAGAAAGTGGTATTGATTCAATTACAATCCTATTTGACTGTTAACGCTACATGACATTTTTCAATCTGGTTTTAAACCCTTACACAGTACTGAATCAGCTCATTTAGGAGTTTCAAATGATATTTTCACAGAGACTGATTCAGGGAAATCTATGGCTTTAGTCTTGTTAGACCTGAGTGCTGTGTTCGATGTGGTCATCCATGAGAACTTGTTGACTAACTTGGAGATAGCAGTGGGCCTTCGTGGTACTGTACTACAGTGGTTCCGTTCCTGAAAAAAAGGTGGTTCAGTGTTCGTATTGGCCATCACTCCTCCTCTAATATACCTCTCAAATGTGGAGTTCCTAAGGGATCAATCCTTGGTCCGGTGTTGTTCTCCCTGTATACGTTTCCTCTTGCTGTTATTTTTAATAAATACAGAGTTGCTTATTACTTATATGCTGATGACACTCAGATCTATCTTCCACTAAAACATAATGATAAATCAGCCTTACAACCTCTGTTGGATTGTCTACTAGTGTTCAAGCTAAGGCTTGCAAATAACTTCTTGAATCTAAATGAAGGTAAAACAGAATATATTTCATTCGGGCCTAAGGAAAATTGTTCTGCTGACCTCGACCTAGGTTCCCCATATAAAACACAATGCGGCAGAAACCTGGGTGTACAATTTGATCATTTAAAATTTTATAAAGAAATTAGTGTGGTTGTAAAGTCATGCTTCCATCATCTTCGCCTTCTCACAAAAGAAAAACCTTTTTTATCCACGCGCAACTTTCAAACTGTGATTCATGCTTTGGTAACATCTCGTTTAGATTATTGTAATTCTCTTTACTATGGTGTCTCTCAGTCTTCCCTCTCTCATCTGCAGATGGAACAAAATGCTGCTGCCAGACTTATCACGGGACTCGCAGGTACGAGTCAGTTACACCTATTCTTATTGCTTTGCACTGGCTTCCTGTCAAGTAGAGAATTGACTTAAAAATTTTACTTTTTGTTCACAAAGCACTACATAATTTGGCCCCTAAGTATCTCTGAAACTTGCTTCAGCCTTCCTTCTAGAACTGGTTTGGTTTACTCTCTTTGCCTAGATCTAGACAAAAAAAAACATGGTGATTGAGCATTTGTAGTCACTGGACCGAAACTATGGAATAGTCTACCTCTATATATTAGATTATCTCCCTCAATTTCAACTTTTAAATCTTCTCTAAAGACATATTTTTTCTCTTTAGCTTTCAATATTCTTTCAATAAGTTTTTATTTTCTTATAATAACCATTTTACCTTGTACAGCACTTTGGTCAACCATAGTTGTTTTTAAATGTGCTTTATAAATAAATATTGATTGATTATTTACACGGCTTAACATTTGGAAAAATACATGTATATTTTTGCCCGTGCTTTGATATCAATTCTGAAGAAAAAAAAAAGAAAAATACATTAAACAGCAGCTCTCCTGTTAAAGTGATAAAACTAAAAACTATTCAGTTCTTCCTTTTGACCAAAATTAAGTCATGTTTTACCCATGCTTTACGGCTAATATAAGAGTTACTCTGTAGGGGTGTTTGTACAAGAGTTCTTTTTACAGATCAGTTTTTACAGTGATTATTGCTGCAATATATAATAAATAGTAATACATTTCTGTAATAATTTAGCAGGGGGCTTTGCTATACAGTCCAAAGCCTTTATTTTGGTGAAAAACAAAATATGGCATGTTATTGTTTCTGCTGAAACAGCTTTGTGCTGCTCCTTCCTTTGAACAGATACATGTCTTTCCAGCAAGTCAGTACACTGGGCGCCATCTTTGGAACACTCTCGGGTAGCTATTTTTCTATGTAAATAAGCGGCATTCAAGAGCAGCTCCTACATACTTGAATGGGGAAAGACCAAAATCTCCAAAAGGGTTGGTCAAGATAACGATCAAATAACATCTTTCAAATTGGCAGAAAAATCTAGAATCATAAATTGTGCTTTATCTCAGATTGCACAAAAAAAACAAACGTAATTTTCCCAGCTTTTATAGCTAATGTGCATGCGTGTTCTCGAGATAATTGACAGGAAATGTCTGTATCTAAAAGGAGATTGGCTCTTTTACCTGTAAGGTGGGACTTCTTTTCTCCAACTCATTTTAAATAGTCTAAATGGTCTAATTAATCACTGACATAGCACAAGTGTTCCGTTAATAACACAGAGCACAAGATTGAATGTGTGTATCGAACACAGAACCACTCTGTTGAACCTCACTACAGATCAAAGTGGTGCACATCCGATACTAGTAAATATCTGTGGCTACACTGCATAAATGTCCTTAATTTTAAGGGTAAAATACTTTAAAAATGCTACAGTGAAAAAAATTTAATTGGTTAACGGGCAGGTCCCTCGAAATATACGGTAAAAAAAAAAATACATTTAATTTTACGGTAAAATATTAGATAAATTACCTTCTTTAGATGTAAAAAGTATGAATTTACCTTATATTAAACAGTAAAAAATTATATTATGTTTAATAAGAGTAAATTTACTTTTTACTGTAAATTATTAAATATTACGGTAAATAATAATAATAATAATAATAATAATAATAATAATAGGGCATTCCCAGAATTCCTTACGTTTCATTATATTTTATGGGAATAGTTACGTTTATTATTATTTTTAAAATCACTTACATTGGGGTGTTCTGTGTTGTATTTGAAGTAGTTTAGTTAATGTTTATTACATTATTTTAATTTCACATGTGTTACCCTGATGGTGTTTATTGTTTGTGTGAGTGACACTGAGCACTGTCTCAACATGTTTATTGGTCATTGCTCCTGCTATTGCCACTATTGATGACATTCATGTCATCATGTGCCTTTCTGTAATTACTACTGTGAGTAATACATTATAAAGTGAAAAGCAGTTTTTTACAGTTTCAGAAAGTATTAAGTTGATATCATCTAATAATATAAACAGTAATGAACTGCAAAATATACAGGTATCAGAATTACATCACGTAAAGCCAGAAGTGGTTACCATATTTTTTTTACGGTGCATTTCTGGCAACCACAGCTTAAAATGTCATTAATTGTGCAGCCCTAGTCTGTATTAATAACAGTACAAAGCTTTCTGCCTGTGGCCGTCATACATGGTTCATGGCTTATTTCATAGGCTACATCTAGCAAATAATTAGAATACATTTGACAGCATTCTCTTTAAAAACGAAGCAGCATGATAAGAAGGGAAAATGTTTTCCACCATATCAGCCTTAACAGTTCCCCAAAAATTAAATCAGACTAGGAATGTAGTATGCTCAAGTATGAGAGAACCATGAGTCTCTTGTTTAGATTTTTTCTTCCAGGTTTTAAACATAATTTCTCCTTTCATGGTTTTTCAATGACTGCAATTTTAACATTACATCACTTACACTCAGTGTGTAGAGCTTGGCTGAGGCTTAATGCTTTAGTTCAGAATCAAATGGAGAAAGAGGAGGGCGCAAGAAGCTGAGCAATTTGTTTTGGCATTGCTGTGTTTAAACCCACAAGCAACACAAAGAGCAGAAATGTAGGAAAACAAGCTTCGTGGTGACACTGCAACCAATCAGCGGACCACTCTACGGAAGACAAACTTTCAACATGTTTCTGAGAAAGTGGAAGCGAGAAAAGACACAAGATTCCCTTTCAAGCTCCTGAAAATATGCTAAAGGAGCTTATATTTTTAAGAAGCACATAAAACACAAAAAGAACATTCAAAGCCTAATATAAACATTTTGTGGAGCCAGCTCATCAGCTCGCAGTAGGGGTGCCAAGGCTTTCCTTCCATCGTGCTGTGACGGCAGTCCAGATCATGACCCAAATAATGCCAGCACTCAAACTTCTTGACAGGAAATGGTGACCTCTTACTGACATAAGTCAGTGTTCATTTCCTCAAATCATGCACCACCCAAAAGCTTTATAACTAAGGGCTGCCCAAAACCCTAACCCAGAGTTCCTCAACAGGGAGCCTACGGGCCACATCCGGCCCACGAGATACAAATGTTTGGCCCATGCTAAAGGCCAGTTCACACCAAATCCATGAAGATTATGCGAGTATAGACCTTCCAACAAAAGGTCTATACTCAGAGTGCGTAAAAAATAAAAATGATAAACAATTTCACCCCTGTACAGTGAACAGCTGTTGCTGTTCTACAAATAATTATATATGTAATCTCATGCCCGCACGATAGTCACATGCCCGTACCTTCAGCTGTTAAGAGATTGATATACTGAACGCTGTTAAAGCATTAATTTACCTAATTTGGCATATCTGTTTCATTATGACCTTTCCATGGTGTTGATGCATTCTAAGGAGTATATAATCTGTGGTTTTATGCGAGTGAGATGAGTTAAGAGCACTGTTACATATGTCCTATTTATATTTGAGAATATATTCCAAACGGACTCCCGAAGACGACTAATTTTTTTTTTAGAATGTCTGGATTAATGCCTGGATAATATAACACAAGGTAATGTGATAAAGACATGTGGAATTGTACAGTAAAAATTATGATGAGCTGGTTCCACAAAATGTTTATATTAGGCTTTGAATGTTCTTTTTGTGTTTTGTGTGCTTCTTAATTATGATAGCCTAATATAAAAAAAAAACATTGACTCATGATCTTCTCTATATTTAAATTATTGCAATAGTTTGCTATATTATCCATAAGAACAATAACAATATTAATGCTAATAGGTCTAATAATTGAATATGCAATTAGTGAAAGTGCAGGGAGCAGATCCCTTTTGGAAATGAGCAGGAACAATTGACTCGCATGGAGGACACGGATAATCCAGTTTGTTCATTTAAGTATTTTTTTTCTTCAGCAGGCAAAGTTGTGTTGTTGTGTGTTTCTGTATACAAACAAAATATTCATAATTATTTGAATAAATCAAACAGGCTACTAATAATGGAAAAAATACTAATATTTATGCGTGATTATAAATAATAAAAACAAGAATAGTAATAATAGCAGCAGCAGCACAAAACATTTGTCATTACATTGACGGCCATGGCCCTTGACCTTTTATTGTTGACAGAATTTGGCCCTTGGTGAAAACTAATTGGGGAACCCTGCCCTAACCATTTCTAAAATCAGGCTCCTTTGCTGAGTACATTTGTAATGTAGGGCACCCCACCCCCATTCAGACGCTCTTGAAAATATTCTGCTTTCACCTATAAGGAAGTGTAGCGAGAACAAAGGGGTCAACCCATGATGCATGACGTCATGCCAACAGACTGTTTACAAACACTAAGTCCCTGATAAAGTCATGGAAAGCCATTAACCCCTTTCCCTCCCTCCTAGTCAGATTTAGGGTGTTATCGACAAATCTATGAGGGGTAATGCAGATAAGGAGAGCATAACAAACAAACAAGCGCTCCCGGTTGCCCCACTTCTTAAACACTTGACAAATACAAAACATCAAATCTGTCTAAATGCCCCGGAATCAGCACGTAAACAACATGCAAGGCAGAAACCAGAAATAGTACCTTTAACATCCAACAAGAAATCTTAACTTCATCCTCAAATAAAAGCTAGGCTTACATTTATTACTTCTCTAATTGAAATGCATATTAGCACTAACAGGAACATGTTTAAACTGTTGTTTGGACTTCCCTGGTTCAATACCTGTTAAGCTCAATCAACAGCATTTGTGACAATATGTTAATTTACACAAATAATTATTTAGACTCGTCCCTCCTTTATTTAAAAAATACAAAATTGCAGTTGGCACTTCCGATAGAAGTGAATGTGGCCAGTTTATAAACATTAAAATTCACACAGTTTCAAAAGTATAGCCACAAGTAGTGTTGTCACGATACCAAAATTTCAGTTGTCACATCCCAGTAAAATAGCATGATTCTCAATACCAATTTCAATACCACAGAAAAAAGGTCATATGCAATTGAACACTCCTTTAGCCTACTAAAAATTTCAATTTCAACGTAAATAATAATAAAAAAAAAAGCACATTTCCTTTGAGTGTTTCTCAATTAATCAAACACTGCTGCATTTTTTTTTTTTTTTTTTTAAGTAGGACCCTATAAAATCAGTAAAATGTTTTACATTCTTTTACATTTTTTACCAAATTCCAAGTTTTCCTATGTTTTCTCTGAATTCCATATTTTACAGCTTAAGTCAATTTAATCATCAAAATGTGTCTAATAAAATTAATCCAAACTTCAATCAAATGAAATTAGAACATTTACTTTAACAAAACATTTTATTTATTTATTTATTTATTTATTTTTAATAAAAGTGCTTTAGTAAAGATATTCACAACATAATCTAAAACACAACATGGGTCTTATTTTGTCAAATAAAGTGCAGCATAACAGAGCATCACATTATAAATGAAAACATTGATGAAAACATCTATTCAGTAAAACAGCAATCTTGCTTGTGAGATATAGGTTCAACATAGTATTATTATTATTACTAATACATTTGACCTAACACTAGTAATATATTCAATTTGCAATCTCTTAAATTTCATGCATCAAGCTTTTATTTTGAATAAATTTTTTCATTTTGAGTCCAAGTGCAGTTTCACACTTCCGGATAAGATGTTGGTTATGTTACCCAGTGTGATTTATTAAAGCACAAAATGCTGCAATTTAATTATATAAATATATAGTCATAAACATATTAGATATAATATGCTAAACGCAATATCTTGTGAGGTTTTAGTGTTTGAAAACACAACTTTTCGATTTGTGTACCATACCACGTCAAGAGAGATCCGTATTGGAAGTCTAGGATATACTCACTGTGTCTAGGTCTCTGGAAGAGGTCATGATTGTGATCAGAGGTGGCGGGCAGCCAGGAATCGATGGGTGAACAGCAGTGTTTGGAGCACAAACCTTGGCACAAAGACTCTGTATTTGTCTTTTCCCTCTGGCCTTTCACTGCCTCGCACAGCCTAGTACCAAGTCAATCATTTAGAACATGTCACACAGATTTGTTTACCATCCACAGTTAAGTGGGCAACACTGTTAACTAACTAGCAATTAACTTCAGGCAATTATTACTTGCAAACTTAAACAAATTGCTAAACAAAAATGCAACAATATTACACTATTAAATAGGTGAGATGATTACAATATATTCCAGACACGCCTATAAACTTTTATACTCACCTAGCTTGTAAATAATTAGCAAGCAAGCTAACGGCTAGCTGGAAAAATGTTATACAGGTCATCTGATCTGATTTAACCAATTAATTCTAATTATTTCAGAACAAATGATTGAATCAGATAGACCACCCAGGGTGTCTAAAACCTTTATAAATACCTAAGGTAATTAAACAAATAGACTGTGGCTTAACAGTGTAGATATCTAATGTGTAAGTAAACACAACAGGAGCAAACATCACATACCTTTGCTCTGCTTGACTGGCAGCCAAATGGGTGACAGTATTACTGGCTTACCATTATATTATTTTTGAGCGAATCCGTGTTAGAAAACATGTAATCAACCAGCTCTGCATGAGAACCAGCATCCAAAACCCAAACAAGAAAAGTCTGCCTGTCAAAGAAACATCAATACGAAGATGCACATACCATAAAAAAAAAACAGACAGTAGTGTTCAGTTTATAACGCGAGAGGTGTGAAAACAGACAGCCAGTGCGCGCGATCGCTGGCCTCGAGCTGGAATTATTTCTGACTGCGGCAAAAATAAAGAGGAAATGCAGGCGAGTACATATCGCCGAGAATGTGAAAAACGACAGCTTTGATGAAGCTATCTGATCGAGAGGAATCGTTTGATCATCCACGGCTTTACTCGTTCATTAACCGATGTTCATCGTTCTATCTGATCAGATGCACTTATAAATCAGTATCAGTCAGCGTTCCGAGCAGATTAATGGCTGAGAATTTAAAGACACCGGAAGTAAGCTGGCCATATATGAAGGAAACGAAGCACGATGGCCCTATGGGATTTGTAGTTGAATGGTAGGTCTCCATTTTGATCGCACCTTGGAGGGCAGTCATTTCACATGCTGTGTAAAGTAATGTAGATATATATTTTTTTTTGCTTGTCCCCTTTCTATACTCGTACCCAAGCACATATTATTAATTAAAGAACAATATATGGACACAACCCTGTCAATATCCACACTTGAATTGCAATATAATTCAATATGTATAATTTATTTATTAAATGTTACTAATTTAGTAAAACATTTTTGTAAATTACTAGCTAGTTCTATAATTATTTATTTACAAAAGTCTACTGTGAAAATAAATAAATAAATAATTAAGATCCACCAAAATAAGATGCTACAAAATTAACTTAACAGGAATTTACCTTTTAATTCAGATGTAGTAGTCTCATTCTGTGAATATTCAGAAGAGCCCTACATTTAAATATCTTCGTACATTCATGAAAAAAAGAGTTAAACTCTTTTGTTGTATTGATAACAACGAAGCAAATAATAAAGGCACATCAAGTAGGCTATATACAAAGGAAAATATGCACATGAAAATTAACAATTAGTTTATAATACATACAGTAAACACTGATGTCTGTTCCATAACAATACATAGTAGCAATACATAGAAATATATTATAGCAAAAGTGGGGAAAGTCTAGGCTAGGCTAGTCAGAGCAGTGAGCCATGTAAACAACAATTCTGGCAATATTATTCCTATTCATTATGTTTTCTAAGGTAAGAAGGTGCATATGTTCAAAGTTAATACTACTGATTCTGACTAAACCTCAACTTTGTAATAGACATGATTTTCAGTACATTGGAACAAATGGTTCCTTCTAAATTACACAACAGCAGTAGCATTGTGTAAACATTAACTGTAAAACAGGGAAATGCTTTTGAATCACATGCCTGCAGCAAATGGAAATGACTTTTTGTAAGACATTCTGTACATAAAACTCTGTGTAGTGTTGTAAAGAGGCATACACCCTTCTGGTTCAATATTCATGTCATAAAAAATACAATTTACTGGCAAATACACAAGCCTTAACCACTGAAGTCACAGAATGTTCAGTAATCTCGGCCTTCAAATATACTTTTTCCCTTAAACAAAAAAAGCATTTATATAGCAATGTTTTTACAAAAACATTCTGAAAACAGCATAAACTGTGTAATCTTAAAATGATCCAGAAGAAGAGCCACCCGAGGGACTCTCTTTAAAAAAAAACAACCCAAAAAAAAAAACAGCAAAAGACACGTCTTTTTCATGAGCACCATACTAACACACTACCTGCATGTTCTTTCCTTGCTATATGTACTGCTCTAAGCTATGTGACAATTGTATTATAGCACTTATTATATTGTTGCCCCTTTTGTTGGATGAATCACTTCTATTGTTCTCCTCATTTGTAAGTCGCTTTGGATAAAAGCTTCTGCTAAATGAATAAAGGCAAATGTAAGATGGAATAGAAATGTTGCATAAGAGCCCTTGACAAAATAAAAAATATCACTTCGTTCATCACCCAAGTAATAAATATAAGATCCCTTTAGGTAATGTTTGATTTTACATTAAAGCACATTTAAGACAAGGTTAATTTCCTTTTTTACAATTCTCAAATCTACATCTCAAATAAGAACATCTAATTAGAGAAAAAAAAATATTATTATAAACAACATTTTAGAATGACCTAAACATATAAAACATTTCTCCCCAATGGTACATAAATATATCCATACATACACAAAAATATACCATACATACAAAAATAATATTATTTTACAAACTGAAAACTACTGATAGAATCCTTGGTAGTTCATGACTTTGGCCATCATATCAAGTTTAAAAAATCATGTTCAAGACATTATGATTTCAAAACAAAATAAAGCACATGGTATTTCAATAAATACATTCACTGATTCTTGAGATAAGGGACAAAATATGTTTTAAATTTGAGTTTTAATTTTTTAATAATAAGTAAATTTTAAATTCATATATTTATAGACAAAAGTCTCAGCTAGCGAACCATGCAAGGGAACAGGTTTTATAAAAATGCTTTGTTCTGAAAATTGACATTTATTCACTTTATAACTTGCAACTTACTTTAATTTCAGTCAACACCATCAGACACACTTAAAACATGCTATTTTAATTTGATTCACCCAATAAGAGTATTAAGTCTTTAATCGTCTAATATTAGTGTTTAGTAAAGGAGTTAAGTGAAAAAATACATTCTATAATATTTTTTTTCTGTTTTCACACAAATTTGAAATTAGGACGGAGGTGACAAAATTGAAAATGAACCATGTGAACCACTGAAGCGTTTAGTTTTTTCCTCAGTTGAAGCTGCCACTATATCCTAAACTAAAATTCCAAAATTATTCCACAAGTCTTAACAGAAATTATCACAATGTGATGATGGTGTTGACATGTTGAAGCTGTGACAGCAGAGACTTAAACATTGTTTTTCTGAAATATACACTGTAAAAATATAAATAGACAGTGTGTCCTACTGTTGCATCTACCCAGAGCAGGACTTGGAATAGGGGCACTCAGACTTACAGCTGACCATTAGGCCTACATTGTCTGATTAATTCAGGATTATAAAAATAAATGTTTTGATGCAAAGTGAAGACACAACTTTGATATGCAGTTTTATTTATGGAAAATATAATAAAAATGTTACTTTATGTATTATTTGACATCTTACAGATTTGTATCTTTAATTTTCTATATATATATATATATATATATATATATATATATATATATATATATATATATATATATATATATGTATGAATCTGATGCATTTTTAAACACACTGTTTGGCAGTTTAACGTTGTGACCTCTTGCTGAGGACAGGTTATGTCACATGTGCTTCCAAGTATTGAGTATGCATTTCTTTTTAATTCTAATGAAATTATTTAAAAATATAAGTAATAAATACCCGAGTATACACATTTCCTTTAGATTTAACTTTTTCAGTATTTGTATAATTATTAATTTCTTATTTTTTATCATAAAGAGGAATTTTGTATGTAGGACATTTTTTGTCCCTTATCTCAATATTATATTTTCCCAATAATATCTGGTCCAATCAAAAATTATATATTTTTTAATAAAACATTCCCATTTACTATGTGCAAAATTAGTCACCTTAAATGCACAGAGGACACCAACAGGCAGAAAAGACTGCAATTTTTTTTCTTGTGCCTCACCTCTGATCTGGTAATGGAAATAGAAAACCTTACAACTTTTCCAAACGCAAAATCCATTTAGGACTAGACCAAATACTGTTCATTATATCGAGAATTCCAGACATATATCAGTAATGTTGTTACAGTACCATTGTACACTGACACAAGGTAAACGTATAAAATGAACTATACCTACGGAACAGACTTCAGAATAAACATATGGTGCAAACTGCAGCATAACCGGTGGAAACATTGCTGCCAAACCAATCCAGTAGCTCTTGTTAGGGTGTGGCCCCCTCAAGTTCGCTGTAATCTTCAGTTAGATAGATTGGCCTCTTTCTTTGAAGAATGGGCTCCAATTTTTGAGGGGAATTGTTTTTACCCTCAGAGCTGTGCCTTATTCCATATGCAAAATAAATGATAAAACCTAAGAGAGCATTGGGACACACAGTCAAACTCTCAGATATATTACAATGGGGTACTAAAATATTTAAAAATAAAATGTAAATTATTATGGTTTCTAAATAAATGATGAAATCTGAAGTTCCCTTTCTGTTGATTGCATGATGATATGCTATAACTCACCAATAGCCATCCATACTGCGAAACGAATCCATGTAGGTCCATCCATTTGCATCATTAGGTAAATGTTTACAAAGATGCTGATTAATGGCAGAATGGGGAGCAAAGGCACCTAGAAAAGGTAGAGAAAAGATTGTTACAAACACCAAAATCTGATGCCTTCAGAAACGTCCTTAAATAAATAAAAACAAAGAGAAATGTAAGCAGAAAGTAATGACGTAGCTCATTTCCTCTGCAACAAATCCTCTAAAATTAAGTCACGCTGTACCTTGAAAGTGAGGATCTCCTTGCTCGGGGGCTGTCTCCAGATGATGAAGATGCAGATGGTGGAGAGAATAGATAGGACAACAACCACAATGATATAAACAGGGCTTCCCTTCCCCACCTGCTCCCCAAACACTGCCAGCACCACACACAGTAAAATGAAAAGCACAGCTGATGGGGGAAAGAGTAAAAGAGAAGTGAGTGGTCATCCTCATGTTTCTTTTAATAATGTTTTGCTACATTATTATTTTGCATTTCCTCAAGGTAGAACACAGCTCTAAATTGCAGATTTTTAAATGAAAATTACATGTTGCACTAACAAAAAAACAAAACAAAAAAAAAAAAAAAAAAAAAATATATATATATATATATATATATATATATATATATATATATATATATATATATATATATATATATATATATATATATATATGATTGTGTCTGTGGGTTCAAAAGTCAGAGGAATGAAATGATTTTGAAGGAGGATTGAAAATCAGGGAATTAAAATAAGCCCTTAGGGTACAGGTCGGGATTTTTTTTCTGCCCTACAATACATTTTGTGTACCCTCGCAATAAATTTACCATTGGTTTTTACTCGAGTAACCATATTTTAACCTTGATTTTCATAGTTAAACCATAGTAATACTACAGGAAAATGAAAACTACGGCAATAAAAATAATACATTTGTGGTTATTATGGTATTACTTCAAATACCATTTGCACAACCCCAATTCCGAAAAAGTTAAGACAGTATGAGAAATGCTAATAAAACAAAAAGGAGTGATTTGTAAATTTTATTCACCTTTTGCTATATTGCTATATACTACAACTACACATAATATGATGTTTTACCATGTGAATTTAATTGTTTTTTGAAAATGTACAGTCATTTCAACAGATGATTGCACGCTCCTAAAAAGTTGAGACGGGCAGTTTAAGACTAATAACAATTTGACGAGTTGAAATAACAAGGTGATGTGAAACAGGAGATGTTAAACAGGTGTGGCAATCTTGTCATAATATATAAGGAGCCTCCAAAAATATCCTAGTCCTTCAAGTGCAAGGATCAATTTACCAACAGATGCTTCAGCAAATAATCCAGCACTTTGAGAACAATGTTCCCCAAAGACAAATTGGAAGGATTTTTGGCATTTCATGCTCTACAGTGCACAATATGGTTAAAAGATTCCAGCAATCTTGTCAAATCTCATGTCAGTGCCCATGGCATGGGTAACTCCCACATCTGTGAGAACACCATCAATGCAGACAGATATGTACACATTTTGGAGAAACATATATTGCCATCCAGCACCATCTTTTCCAGGGATGTCCATGCATTTTCCAGCAGGACAACTTGAAACCACATACTGCCCCGAATTCAAATGCATGGCTGTGTAAACAGAATGTGGGTGCTAGATTGGCCTGCCTGTCGTACTGCAGTACTGACCTGTCTTCAATTGAAATATTGCAAGATATTCCTGTACATTTGAGCAGCTAAAGACTACATAATGGATGATTGGGGGTAAATTCCACTTTGTAAACTTAACAAACTTGTGTCTTCAGTGCCCGTATTATTAGAAGAAATTGTGATGTTTCACAGTGGTAAACACAGTCTCTCAACTATTTTGGAGCGTGTTGCAATCATCTGATTTGACATTACTGTACATTTTCAAAAAACTACAAAATTCACAAGGTATAACATAATATAATGTGTAGTTGTAGTGCTTTCAATATAGCAAAGGTTGAATATAAATTACAAATCACTCCTTTTTGTTTTTATTAGCATTTTTCATACTGTCCCAGTTACTACCATATTATTTTAGAAAAACATGCTTTCTGCCAAAAAACTAAAACAAAACACGTTATGGTTACTAAAATATTACTATAGTAAAACCATAGTTAAAGTATGGTAATTGTAGTAAAACCATGGTAAATATATTATGAGGGAAGGCTAAATTTACTGCAAAGGGAATGCAAACTATTGTGAGGGAACGCAATACTTATTGCAAGGGCATGCAAACTTATTTTCACAAGTGCAAAAAGACTTCTAAATCCCAATATCAGTGCATCAAAAACTGGATCAATGAATAAGCTAATTGTTTTCTTAACTCAAAGGTAATGCTTACAGATTATGCCTGTTGCCGAGTAAACAATGATGCCCGAAATTTTGGTAGGTATGTTACAGCTTGGTTGCACCAGCAATCGAATTGAAAATCTCTTCTTAAAGGGAGTTGTCTCTAGCTCCTGGCCATACTCATCCACACTATCCACATCTCCCATGGCCCCCTTTGCCTCCAGCCTCTGTAGTTCTACTGGCTTCTCATCTGCACCACTGGAGCCAAGACTGCCTGGCTGGTAACTGTGCACAGTGGATTAAAGCAAATCAACAACATCCCATCTATACTGGCGGCCAAAAGTTTGGAATAATGAACAGATTTTGCTCTTATGGAAATACATTTTTACTTTTATTCACCAAAGTGGCATTCAACTGATCACAATCTATAGTCAGGACATTAAAACGTGAAAAATGTCTATTACAATTTTTTTTTTTAATTCTGAACTTCTTAAACTACTTCCTACTAAACTACTAAAAAATCCTCCATGTGCATCTGTCCATCTGTCAGATTGTCTAGATACTCAGGTGACATTTCACCACCCGCTTCCTGAAGCAATTGCCATAGATATCTTGTCGGGCACTTCTCACGCACCTTACAGTCTAGCTGATCCCACAAAAGCTCAATGGGTTTAAGATCCATAACACTCTTTTCCAATTATCTGTTGTCCAATATCTGTGTTTCTTTACCCACTCTAACCTTCTCTTTTTGTTTTTCGGTTTCAAAAGTGGCTTTTTCTTTGCAATTGTTTCCATAATGCCTGCACCCCTGAGTCTTATCTTTACTGTTGAACATGTATCTGGTGTTGAGCTGGTAGAATTCAATACAATACAGCTCAGCGAGTATTGACGCTGACTACCACCCCTAGAGTCATAAGTTTGAATCCAGGGTGTTCTGAGTGACACCAGCCAGGACTCCTAAGCAACCAAATTGGCTCGGTTGCTAGGGAGAGTAAAGTCCCATGGGGTAACCTCCTCGTGGTCGCGATTAGCGGTTCTTGCTCTCAATGGGGCATGTGGTAAGTTGTGCGTCATTCACGGTGAGTAGCATGAGCCTCCACATGTGGAGTGTCGTTCACAATGAGCCATGTGATAAGGTGAGCAGATTGACGGTCTCAGAAGTAGAAGCAACTGAGACTTGTCCTCCACTACCCGGATTGAGGTGAGTAACCACGCCACCATGAAGACCAACTAAGTAGTGGGAATTGGGCATTCCAAACTGGAAAAAAATTGGATAAATAAAAAAACAAACCTATAGCTTTCTATAGCTAACGAATAGCTTTCAGCAGTGTTTGATATAATGGCAAGTGATTTTCTTGTATCAGATTAGCAATTTAGTATGATTACTCAAGGATAATGTGAGGAGTCATAGCTGTTGGAAATGGGGCCGATTTGATCTAGATTTGATCAAAAATTACTTTTTTTTTCAAATAGTGATGGTGCTGTTTTTTTTACATCAGTATTGTCTTGACTATACTTTGTGATCAGTTGAATGCCACTTTGGTGAATTAAGTACCAATTTCCTTCTGAAACAGCTAAATCTGTACATTATTCCAAACCTTTGGCCGCCGGTGTATCTAAATTCACAAGGGTCAGTGAATTTAAATGGAGTATCAGGGTTCCCACACTTTTTGACCAACAACACTGGAGTATGAATGGCACAGCATGTGAATGAAGGTGCACTCACCGGAGAATGAGTACACACACAGCAACCAGTGTGTATGCCAGCAGGGTCCCAATTGACATCAAATCCACTAAGGCAGCCAGATCAAAGAGGAAGGCCATCAGAGCTAGAGGAAGGGAATGAGAAATATTCCAGAAGTTAGGCACTAATTAAAACATTGAAAATCCACTGCCATTTATTTCAGAAGTAAGAATGCAGTCTTACCTGCTACAATGCCAGACACAATGGTGGCCAGGACAGGTGTTTTGCTTTTTTTGTGAATGCGGGAGAGGAACCGGAAGAGCAAACCATCCTCAGCCATAGCATAAATCACACGAGGCATTGGAAACATAGAGCCTAATAAACTGAAAAACAACATCAACAAACAATCAGAATAAAGCCGTTTTCCTGCTTGCAAAAAAAACTATATTAGAGCAAAACATGAAATCAAAACTGACCATATTTACTAGCTTAATATGTTCCTGCAAAATTCATTAATGCATGTTATTCCAAAGGAAAATATATATTTTTTACATTAAGATGTAATAAGTTGCTCTGTGTCAGCAGTTAATTTTTACACAGTTTTTTGTTTTAGTCATAGTTTTAGTCTTTTGAAGAAAATGTCCTTTAAAAGTAGTAAATTGTTTAGGCATTTCTACACTAATTAAAATGGCATATTATTTTAGTCAACTAAAATAATTTATTTTAGTTGATGACAATGTGCAAAAGGACAAAAGCAAGTGTCAAACAGTAGCATCCATCTATCCATCCATCCATCCATCCAAATTCTATAGCCGCTTGTCCAATTTAGGCTTGCGGGTAATGCTGGAGGTAATCACAGCTGTCTCGGGCCGAAGGCAGGGGAACACCCTGGACAGGTGGGCAGTCCATCACAAGTTAAACACATACAGACATACACATTCACACTCTCACCTATGGGCAATTTAGAGTTTCCAAATCATTTGTGTTCTGCTGAATAAAGAAAGACATAGACATTCGAATGGCATAAGGGTGAGTAACTGATGAGATCATTTTCAATTTTGAGTAAACTATTCCTTTAAGAGGAAAGAATGTGTCATGTGTGAGCGTACCATTAAATCCAGTGTTCCACTACAAATTATTTCTCTAAAATTGAATCAGATTATTTTACTAGTGTAGAATTAGGTGTATTTTTAATTGTAAAAGTCAGATGGTTTTACATTGCAACTGTGCCTCAGATGCAAATCCATTGCAGCTGTGTTTGTTAAAATAGGACAGATTAATCAAACATGTCTATTGGTTGGGTTACCCTCAGGAAGTTTCTGTGAGTCCCCATTTGCTGGGTTCTTCTCAGGAGCATCAAGTGGATGCTACCTGCTGTGCTATCCGCTCAGGAGGTCCTATGGAATCACTTGTATGTTTAGTTAGCACATTTGCTATCAGGTATATAGATCTGTCACACAGACAGAACTTTGGGTTAATATTCAGAAGAGCTATGCTCTACAATCAACATCAATAAACTCTTTTCCCCAAGAGCACTTGGTCTGGCTTAGCCACCAATATCTCAGCCAAATACAAGAAGATCTAACACTAAGTACTTAATTTAAAAAGTAATCGCATTACTATTACATTAAATTTAGTTACTTTCTAAAACACTTTTCCACTCAACAAATTCAAAATAATGTCTATATTTCTTACTTGTTTATTCTTACACACAAATCACACTCAGCACCTAAAATGTTTCCCTTATAATTCATGTATTCTACATAATTAATATATTAGAAATAAAATAACCCTATAATGTACTTAAAATTAATAAAAAATTGGTGACTGTAATCTGATTACAAGAAATGTAAATGTAATGCATTACAATACTTTTATACTAAAAATAAATTATATTAAATTAACTAGTTACTTTGTAATTGGATTACCCAACACTGATTACATCAATTCAAGTAAAGTAATGACAGCAGCTTGCATAACGTGAATGTGAAAATGACAAATTTGATGGATAAAATTATACAATGACAAATTTTACAACTAATTTTGACAAGTCTGACAAAGTGATGGATAAGGATTATAGGTAGTATCTCTGGTCCTGCCCTACATTGAATATCTCTTTTACTCTGAATTACAGCAGTAAAACAGGAACATTGAATATATTATGAAATCTTTATACGTTATTCCTTAACTATCCCTTTAAGTGAACAATCAGTTTTACTTAAACCACAAAGGTAATACTACTTTCTGAATTGTTAAATAAACATACCTAGTGGAAAGGGCGCAAAGAGAGCCCCCAGCCACTATATAGCGAGCAGGGCCCCAGCCCACATAGCTGAAGGCCTCGGGCAGTGGACTCTGAACATCCAGCATGTAATAGGGCATCATGAGTGTGAGGGCTGCAGAAACTCCAAAGTAGGCAAAAAAGCAGATGAGTAGAGAGGCCACAATGCCTATCGGAATGGAACGCATGGGGTTTTTGGCCTCCTCACCTATGAATTGAAAAGAGGAGTTTGGTTTGACAAGTAGATCACACTGGTTTGAAATTAGATGATTTGCATGTAGCACTTACTTGTTGTTGCAATACAGTCAAAACCTACAAATGCATAGAAGCATGTGGCAGCACCAGAAAGGATTCCATTAAAGCCAAATGGTGCAAAGCTGCCTGAGCCAAAGTCTTTTTCGATGTCTCTGCGAAAGAGACAATTTCAGTTTAAAGACACTACAATCTCTCACACTCTATATTCTTTAATTAATTATATATATATATAGTATCTCACAAAAGTGAGTACACCCCTCACAAATATTGTAAATATTTGATTATATCTTTTCATGTGACAACACTGAAGAAATTACACAAATATATTTTTATTTTTTTGGTAACCTTTACTTTTCATTTTAATATTATTATTACTACAGTTGGGACTGCTGAGCGGATTGTTGGATGCCCTCTGCCCTCTCTTCAAGGACTGTACACTTCAAGAGTGAGGAAAAGGGCTGGAAAAATCACTCTGGACTCCACTCACCCAGCCCACTACATTAACTGTTGTGTTCTGGCTGGCACTACAGAGCACTGAACACCTGAACCATCAGGCACAAGAACAGTTTTTCCCTCAGACTATCCATCATATGAACAGTTAAAGGGGACCTATTATGCAAAATTCACTTTTACATGGTGTTTGTACATAAATGTGAGTCGGCAGTGTGTGTACACAACCACCCAACAATGTGAAAAGTCCACCCACTCCTCTTCCTTATATTTCTATAAATCAAAAACAGTGTGTCAAAATGAATGGTTTTCGTTTCTGCTCTAAAGTTACGTCATGTTAGAGTAGGCCTCGCCCACGACTGGTGACAGACTCCACCCTATTATCATAGATCCTCCCCAGAGTGATCTACACACAATCCGCCATTTTTTCCGTACTGGAGCAGATACAGTGAGAAAAATAATGGCTCAGCTTTGTAAGCATCATAAGTGTTCTGTTGTTGGCTGTAAAAGTGAACATAATGTACTCCCGGCATCAGAGCCACTGAAGACGTAGTGGACAAGTTTTGTTTTTTAAGGAAATGTGCCCCAAAACACACAAAAATTAGTTTATGTTTTTGCAAATCATTTTACACCGGACTGTTTTGTGAATGAGTGTCAATATAAAGCAGGATTTTCAAAAAATTTTATTCTCAAGCATGGATCAGTACCAACTGTTCGTGTTCCAGCTTTATATCCTGAAGATGTAAGTATCGCACTATATATTTTGTGAATGAATGCAATCGCCTTTCCGAATGAGGTTGTTAGCTGATTCCACAATTAATGCAGCTAAAGTTACCATTGTCTCTGACTGTATTCACGGATACATGAGCTATGTCGTTATTTTTCATTTTTAACCTGAAAACGCTTACTGTCAGTTACCATTGTCTCTGATTGCATTCACGGAGACCAGATATACATATATATATATATATATTCATACATATATGGCTGAACTCCTGCATTTACACTGTCAGTCATATTGGTTCTGATTTATTGTTGTTGTAGTATCCGAAGCAGGAGATGTAAAGGCTACGGAGAGCAGCAGCTCATTTGCATTTAAAGAGACAAACATGAAATCAGCGTGTTTTTGATTCCACCCAAAAAGAGGCATTTATAACATGGTATAATAAATGATTTGAGGGGTATTTTGAGCTGAAATTTCACAGACACATTCTGGGGACACCTGAGACTTATATTATATCTTGTAAAAAGGGCATAATAGGTCTCCTTTAAAACTGACCCATTGAGCAATAATTATGTGCAATACACAGCTTAGTCTATTTATATTTATCCAACATATCCTACATCTTCTGAAATTCCCTTGCACTATCTGTATGTAACATATTTGTATTTGCACACACACACACACACACACACACACACACACACACACACACACACACACACACACACACACACACACACACACACACACACACACACACATATATATACATACATACAACATTCCTTTTTGGGTGAACTGTCCATTTAAGTATGTTTAACAAAACATACTTAAATTGACATTAATATGTCAATATTTTCCTTAACAAAAGTGTCTGTAATCAGTAAATAAGATAATGACCTAATTGCTAGTTGCCGTTCTACTGTATGTACTTCATTTCTACTGCTTATTCTACTTCTATACCTAACAGCTGAAGCAATGTGACTCACTGTGCCATTTTTAAGTGGTTGGTGCTGTTAACATAGTCCTCCACAGTGAGATTCCAGTTGGCAGTGTCACCTTTCACAAAGGCCGATATGATGATAAATGTCAGCACCACCAGGTTGATTCCTGTGAAGATCTTGTTGACAAGTGCAGACTCACTCACTCCAAATGCCAATAATCCTGTAGCGTGGGAGGTGAGAGGTAACAAATTCACACCAATATGGTCATTTGTATTGCAGTGGTAAAAAGAAAACAAGTCCCATTACTAATAGGATTGTTAGGGAAGAAGATTTTTTTAAATCAGTTATTTACTTCAGTTTAGCTGGTGTGTAACAATCAACCATTGTTTCGCTTTTGTGTCCCTTGCCAAATACACACAAACAAGAGCCAGGAGTCAGAAAAGAACTGACCAAAACTGGAGCCAAAAAGATTAACTTTGAAACAAAGATCCAATCACTAGCTTAATTGAATAATGGCACATTTTGACTTTGGGAAGGCAGGTCTGTAAAACATCAGCGTGTAGTGTGTGAATTGAGAAGTAACTGGGCACCTAATTAGAAATGAGCAATTCTTTGTAAGAGAATAAACAGTTCTCACCAGTAAGCAACATGACCAGGATGAGGGCAAACAGGTCTGGATACTCAGCTAACACTTTTCCAGTGTCTGGGATTGACATGGATCCATTGAAGAAAATAGAGATCTTCTTCTCGACTAGATTGTCAAAAGTTGAGCTCCAAGCTCTGGCCACACTAGCTGTGCCTGTGAAATGGAGACAAAAATACGTCACTACGAGTAGATGCTAAAGACTTCTCTCTTCTGGTTATGCCAAACCTAAGCTCTTCTCTAGAGATTTTCATTCTCCAGATGAGTAAACAGTTCAAACAGTTTCAAACTCAATTCAGCTCATTCGTAATTACATATAATTGGTCAAACTCTTGGGCTTGCATTTAGAATGAACTCTTAGGAGATGATGATTAATTAGAAAATTTGGATTCAAAAGGGAAAAGCGTGCCATAAAATATTCCTGTATACTACAGTGCCCTTAACTGAAAGTTATTCATCAAAAAGAAATATTCTCTGAAAGAATACAGTGCCCCCAAATGTATTTAGGCACAATTAAAAAACATATGAATGTCTTTGCATTGTTTAACTGCCAATGCAGAAATGTCAAACCAAGTGAAAACTTTTAAAGAATTATAGCACAAATATACTTTTCAAGCAAAACATTTCACAATGGATTGATGGATGATGGATGTATGGATGGATATTTTGCATTTAATGCAAAGACATTCCGGCATTTTTAAGTGTGTAAAAACTTTTGTGGGCCACTACACATCCAGTATTTTTTGGTCAAAATTATAGAATTATCTTTTACTCACCAATCACATATGACAGAATGAGGTTCCATCCCGTGATGAAAGCCCATATTTCACCCACTGTCACGTAACTGTACATGTAAGCAGATCCTGTTTTGGGAACCCGTGCACCAAATTCAGCATAGCACAAACCGGCAAGGACAGAAGAAAAGGCTGCAATGAGGAAGGATAGCACAATGGCAGGCCCAGCCTTCTCTCTGGCCACTTCTCCAGCCAGAACATAGACACCTGCGCCCAGCGTTGCCCCCACACCAAGAGCTATGAGGTCCAGAGTGGTGAGACAGCGGGAGAAGCGGGTTTCGTCCTGTGTTTTGTCCAGCACACGACGCCTCAGTAACATCTTCCCAAAGGAGGCCAGTTTATTCTTAGTCATGGTGGCTGGTGTCGAGGAGACTGGGATAACGCTAAAGGCACTAAAGAAAGAAAGAAACAATATTAAATGTGTGTTCAACAGATCCAGTGTTCAATTATATATTATTTATTGTTAGAACAGTAAAAAATCTTTTGTACCACTTTGTACAGATTTAAAGCATAATTCCTAAATAAAAAAATAAAAAAGACAAAATAAGGAAAGTTGCAAAATATCGGTATTGGCCAATATTTTTTGTAAAAATCAGTATTGGACAAAGATTTTCATATAGGTGCATCCCTAAAAATAATATTCCCTTCTTTGCTAAGTATGTCAACAAGTGTTTTGCTCAATTGTATGCTTGAGATTTTACTGGTTTCAGTACCAGCCAAGGTTAATTAACAGCATTTGTGGTATAACATTATTATTAATATATATATATATATATATATATATATATATATATATATATATATATATATATATATATATATATATATATGTATATGTATATATATTGACTCGTACCTCATTTATTTAGAATAAATAAAATAAACAAAAATTACAGTTACAGTGAATCACTTTACAATGGAAGCGAATGTGGCATACCTTAAACGCTAAAATGCACTGATACAAAAGTATAGGCACAAGATGTAAACATTACACTGTAACAGTTAAAGGTTGGGCAAGGAGGAGGCGGGAACCATCTGAACAGTCAACATAAATTTTAATGATATAAATTAACTTAAAACAACATAAAAAATAAGACAAACAGACACACACACAACGCGGCCATGTGCGTCTCTCCCTCTCCCGAACTGGCATCTCCGGTACACCACTTATCGCGCTGTCCCGCTGATCTTCTGATTCAGCATGGACTGAGCACCCACAAGGCCCAGCCACGCCCTCCTCCTCTTCACAAAAAACGTTTAACATGGTTTTAGTGTGATAACCTTATCTGTGTAAAGTCATATCCAATAATCAGGGATGCAAACTAATGAGCTGTGAAAAATGTGAGAAGAAGCAGTTGCAGTTGTTCAAATGTATATTTTTAGTTGATTCGTTTGTTTTATTTAAAGCTTTTTTAAGTGTTTAGGCTTAAAGTAACACTTCTAAAAAAAATTTAATCAAGAAAATGTAGAAAGCTTTACTAAACAAGTTGGACAAATTAGCTTCAGAAAATGTGAGTTTAGCTGACAGGGGAGAAGTTTGCAATCCTGAATATTACAACTTCATTGCCATGATAAAAAAATAAAAACTGTAATCCCAATTACTGGCCCCCTTCACCATCCTTGTAAATGCCTTCCTGTAACAGCTTTTTTTTTATTTTTATAAACGAGGGCTAAGTCAAAATTATGTCACGAATGCTTTTAATTGAGCTTCACTTGCACTGAACCTGGAATATTCCAAAGAGACTATGACCCTATGCCACAGATGTATTACAGACAGGGCCAATGGGGCCAGTGCCCAGAGGCCCTTAACTACCTGGGGCATGGAGGGGCCCTGGGCTGCAAGGTCTGGCAGCCCATCAACGTTGAAAAATTTTTTTTTATCTACGCTTGAATATGTGGTCCCCACAGCTGTCAGCTTATACAAGGCCCCCTCAATAGGGCCCTGTGACTATGAGGGGCCCCAGCCCGCTTATAGGACCCTTTTGCCTTCCTGTCCAAAGCCACTCTTTATACTGACTATTATTTCATACTTTATAGGCTTTATGCTTTGTATGAAAAGTGCTGTCGAACAAAAACATTTATTATTCTGTTCATTGCTTTACCTGCATCTCTCCCCAATATTAAGACAATCTATAATGTTTTTTGACAAAAACTTGTCTGAAATTTTACATTATTAACTTACAGAAATAAAGAAAGAAAGAAAGTAAATCTTAAAGCAGATTAAAGGGCTTGTGTGTATGTTTTGACAGCTGAAGTTTGAAATCATGAGCATTTAAAAACAGACGATGGGAGAATAACGATGGGAGAATAATGATGCTAGCCAAGCTGTAGGGTCATTGCAAACAGAATTTACAATAAAATAACCAATTTACAAATATTTTTGAGCCTCACACCTTTCAGCCCTTCGAAACTCTCACAATGGAGGTCTTTAAAGTAAATAGCGAATATAAGGATGATCACTTCTGAATGGAATGAACCCCATCATTCAGATGAGTTAAAAAAGTAAAGCAGCATGAGCCAGAACTGCCTGAACTCTTTGCCAAGTTTCACCAAACACATATGTACTTGGACACTTTAAATAAAAATAATTTAACAAATAGACTCCTACAGCATGGAGTCTATTTGTTAAATTCTTTATATTTAAAGTGTTTGATGAAGTTAAAATATGTCAATGTATTATTGCCCACACAAATATATGCATGAGTAACAATTCAAGGATGGGCAAGGAGGAGCGGGAACCGGCTGAATAGTCAACGTAAAGTTTAATCAGAAACTTAACTTAAACTTAAACAAACATAGACAAACACAGACACAAATGCAATGTGGCCATGTGCGCCTCTCTATCTCTCTCGAACTGACACCTCTGGCCCGTCTTTATCCCCCTCCCGGCTGATTAGCCCTCCTCCTTGTCACACTCCTCCATTGCTCGACTCAGGCTAGGGAAAACACCGGTATGACGCACTCCCCTCACTAGAGAGAAAGAGAGAGGGGAGAGAGAAAAACATGCTCGCCGGCTCCTGGACACACTGTCGCCCGGTCCTCAACTGTTCCACAGTCAGCATAATGTTTAATCAGAAACTTAACTTAAAATAAACATAAACAAACACAGAAACACATGCAACGCAGCCGTGTGCATCTCTCTTTCTCTCGAACTGGTGCCTCCGGCTAGTCTTTATTCCCAGCCTAAAAGAAAATTGGCCTCAGGGCCCTTGCTGGTCAAAATCCGTCCCTGCCCTATTTCTGCATTTAATTCTCACCCTATGACCAGACCAAGACAGTATCTACAAACACATGTAAAAGAGGGCACATGACTGTGACTGTGGTCTTGGTATGTGTCCCACCACACCTGCAGACACTCACAGAACAATCAGTTCTAAGCACTTTATGAACAACTCATATTGACCACAGGGCCAGAAGTTAATCTAATTAATCTACAGCAAGAGGTTTTATAAGGCCCTTTCATTACTGAGTCATAATTGATTAAGTACAAAAAAAAATCAAAGTCCACATAAAGAGCGTTTACATTGGTATGGAAACAATATTCAGGCATGACCAAACTGATTAATCACAATTTGACGGCGAGATGGTGAGATTACCTCATCTGGGTCAAAGAAAAAATTATTGTAGACAATAAGAAATAAAAAAGGGTGTACACAGATGTAACTCACCCTAAAATTAATATTTTAAAAAGTTCAGTGTAACAAAGTTTGTGATGGGGAGCAAGGAGGAAGCGGGAGTTGGTGAGTTCCAACACAAAAGGTATTTATTTTGTAACACAACATTTTGTTTTCAGCACAACTTTGACACGTGTCACTCTGGGTGCGTAGCAGCTCTCTCTCTCTCACTGGTGTCTGGCTTGCTCTTAAATACATCTCCAACTCTCACTGCAATGACAAACAGCTGTGAGAGACAATCAATGCCAGGTGATGATCCTTATGTTCTCATCTCCTGATCTCGCTCTCCATTCACAAGCCGGCGCTCAAACACAACCACACCACCACATACCCCCACCACCCGTCTCAGGCAAGGGAGTCATCCGGCCTGCAGAAAACCTTCTATAATAACCAGCCAGTCCCAGGAACTGTTTCACATACTTTTTGGTCTTGGACAGGCTGCAACTGCTGCGGTCTTATCAATTTGAGGACACACCTGCCTGTCACCCAAGTGTAACCCTAGATACCATACCTCCACCCATTCAATTGCAATACTATATTCTCACGGGACATTGGTGTAACCATGTCGAATAAAGGCGAGCCACGCCCAACTGATCGAGCAGTTTGTCAATTCGAGGCATTGGAATCACGTCAAATTTAGACACTGCATTGACCTTTATATAATCCACTCAGAACCGGGCTGAGCCGTCGCTCTTCAGAACCAGCACCACCAGGCTGGCCCAGGCACTGTGGGATTCTGCTATTACTGCTATTAGGACTGATGTTCTTGAGCCTGTAGCAAATTCTCCTGTGATCGTAAGACACTGCAGGGCTTACACCCATACAATAATTAAAATGGGTAGAACCCAGTGGAGGCTTGCTGGACCTCTCGAACTGCGAATAACAGGGGTTCAAGCCACTTATGCCAATTCCGAGCATCTTTGTGCATGAAGGCACTGCTTCCAGATATCGCTTTGCGTAGTCCACCAAAACCAATACAAAGCGATGCCCGTGTGCCGTCCGCTCCAATGGCCCGACGAGGTCCATACCAATTATTTTGAAGGGGACCTCGATCAAAGGAAGCAGGCACAAAGGCGCTCTTGGGGTAGTCAGCAGATTCACCAGCTGGCATTCACGGAATGCTGCACACCATCTTCGAACATCCCTGAGAATGCCCGGGCAATAGAAATGGGCCATCAGTGTCTTTTCCTGCCCTAAGAGACGCGACATCAGATTATAATGAACCATCTGAAATAACATTTCCCGACGGCTCTTCAGTATCAAAAAATGGGTTGTATCTTCTTTTATCTGAGCATCCTGCATCACTTGATACAACCGGCCATTTATAATAGAAAAGTACAGATAGGCGAGTGCAATTTCTGGCTGAAGACGTTGACCATCAATCATTCTCACTTGGTCCAAGTGCTCCATTCCCCTGCTCCAGAGGGTAATCCCCGGTGGGGAAACCTCTAAGGGCTGGGGAAGCCGAGACTTCTACCTCCCTGACGTCATTCTGATGCTGAGCTGATGTAGATGGCCCCGGCACTGCCTCCCCAGTCAGCATAATACAAATTCCACACCAAATTTTCCTTAATAAAGTGGAAAACGCTGGCCAATACATGCCCAAATTTAGTGGATGGGTGAGGCGGGAACTGACCGCAGCTTCGACACTATGCTTTAGTGAAATGTAATCATTACTGTCACTATAAGATAATCGTGGATATTCCTGGATAGCTCGACGGCTCCCGAATATGCCTACATGTGGTCCTCTGCCAGTAGGATGGCTGTTTGGAGCAACACGGGGGGTGGCACTGGACCCACTCCGCTGTCCCTTTTGGAAGTCGAGTGATAAATTGCTCCAGTACCACCAGGTCGATCACAACTCTGATGTCGCATTGCTCAGCCAACAACCACCTCTGGCAGGCATCCCGGAACTGCTGGGCAAAGGCAAATGGGCAGCCATGCTTGTCAATGGTCAGCAAGTGGAAGTGTTGGCGATGCTGCTCGGTTGTCCAGCCGACCCATTGCAGGATGGCTTTCCTCAAGTTGCCGTACACCAGGAGGTTCTCTGTTGGTAACTGCTGCGCTGTAAGTTGGGCTTCCCCAGACGACAGTGGTATAAACTGACTGCCCACTGGGTGCTCGGCCATCTGCAGGCCCCCGCCATCTGCTCAAAGAGCTCCAGGAAGGCCTCCAGATCGTCTTGGGGGCCCATCTTGACTAGTAAAACATGGGGCGGGGTGGTCGCAGGTTCCTGGCAGCAAGCACCCCCCTGGGGCAGCAAACTCCAGAGCACCTACCGGTCCTCCGCTTGGGCCTGGAGGATCGCAATAAACCGCTGCTCCGGTTCTGTGCGCAGCTCGAGGAGGTGCCTGATGTTGTGTCTGGTGGATGCTGGCAAGGGTCTTGAAAACAACCTCCAGAGGTGAGGCATCCATGGCGGTGTTCTTCCTCCGTTAAATCCCGGGTTTCAGCACCAGTGTAAGAAAGTTCATGATGGGGTGCAAGGAGGAAGCGGGAATTGGCGAGTTCCAAGACAGTTTCAAGTATTGATTTTGTAACACAAAATTTGCTTTTCAGCACTACACTCTTTAAACTTTCACGTGTGTGTGAAGCGGAGGGGGGCGGGGCCGGGGCGGAATATGGCGCCCGGTCCCCAATCGGCCTGATGAGGCGCGCGAGGGATAAAGGCGGCCGGTGACGATGGTTCGAGAGAGAGAGAATTACGGGCATGTCCGTCGTGTGTGTGTTTGTTTATGCTTTTGGTTTAAGTTCTCATTAAATTATGATTTATGTTGACAAGCCGGTTCTCGCCTCCTCCTTGCCCATCCTTTAACAGTGTTACATTCCGATTGGGGACAGGGTGCGCGATATTCCGACCCGGCCCCGCCCCCCTCCACTCCAAACTCCTCCCGGAGTTTGCAGGGGACCTGGGTACCTCAGTGAGTATTGACACTGACTTCTACCCCTGGAGTCGCAAGTTCAAATACAGGCAGGGTCGAAAATTTCATCAAAATGTTAGGGGGGACAATAAACATAACAATTCTCAAGAGCAATTTTTGAAGGGGACACCAAGGGTTTTTTTGTTGTTGCCCCGTTTGCATTTGTATTATTTTATTTCTTAAACAATTATTTTAAGAATATATCATTATATTATTTACAGGGGGGACAACCCTCAGACACCTCTTTCCAACCGTAGTAATGTAGACAACGAGCTACAACCTCATTTTCATCATGAGCCTTCCTCCAAGCTGGACAAATCACATTGATCTCTAAGCCCAGTCGGCTGAGATACAAGTCCGCAGGGACCATATGTAAAGTGCAAAACCAAAAGCGATACTACAAAAATATTCAATAACTTCACTATTATACATTGTAGCGTTACCAAATTCAGTTCACACTTCAGTGGTCTCCTGCTGGTTGTACTACAACACTTAGTTGGGAAAAATGCGCTTTTGCATAATTTTTGGGATTTTTTATTAGGAAAAATATTCAATAACTTCACTGTTACACATAGTAGTGTCACCAAATTTATTTCACACATCAATAGTCTCCTGCTGGTTATACTACATAACTGTATAACAGTGAAGTTATTGAATATGTTAACTAATAAAAACCATCAAAATTATGCAAAAGGACATTTTTCCAAACTAAGAGTTGTAGCATAACCAGCAGGAGACCATTAATGTGTGAACTGTATTTGGTGACACTACAACATGTAACAGTGAATGTATTTAATATTTTTCCCAATAAAAAATCCTCAGAATTATGCAAAAGCAAATTTTTCCAAACTAAGTGTTGTAGTATAACCAGCAGGAGACCACTGATCTGAGAAATGAATTCGGTGACACTACAATGTGTAACAGTGAATTTATTGAATATTTTTGTAGTATCGATTTTCTGTTTTGCACTTTACAGACGGTCCCTGTGGACTTGTATCTCAGCCGGCTGGGTTTAGAGATCAATGTAATTGGTCCAACTCGGAGGAAGGATTGTTTTGATGAAAATGAGGTTGTAGCTCGTTGTCTACATTACTACGGTTGGAAAGAGGTATCGTTTACATTTTAACAACTTTTCTGTAATTAGTTATTCATCTGGGAAGTTTGAATCTGTGAATATATTTCCAACTTTAACGAACTTTTCCAGTTCAGAGCAATTTAACAAAGAAACAAGTTCACGCAATAACTTATGTACTTAATCAAACAGGTTTGGGCATGGTGAATTCACAGGTCCAGTGTGTATGCTGTAACTATGGATGTCCTTGCTGGCACCTTCTTAATCCTGATGAGTTTTCACTATTATGCCTGAAAGGACTTACGGAGCTGGGCAACTCCACTTTAAATAATAGTATGAAATATCAAAATATTACTGCTCAATGTCAAATATTACACCCAGTCAATGAGCATACAGGATGTTGACTTACATAAATTATTTAGGCTTGATGGTATTAGTTTAGTATATGCACATGCCAGGCAATTGAATTCTATTCACAACACCAGCAACAATTGTTATGACACACCTGTGTTTATAAGAAAATTGGATTTAGAGTCGGAGAATCCAGTATTAATGATGCTTCTGTTTTGAGAGGTTCTAGACCCACTTCACAGTGTATGAGTCACATCTACAGGTGTTGATGTTTTCAGTATGAGATGACTTGCTCCCACTGAGGAATCATAATTAGCTATATGAAGACCTAACATTTCTTTTTATGAAACCATGTAAAAATTAAGGCAGTGAAATATTGATGCATGGTATATAGGAGGACACTAAAGATTTACACAGCTCTAAATCTTAAAGAATAATTCCCATATTTATCCCTGTGCAAACACTGCAATGCCTGCATGTTTGACAGAAAAGTGAAATGATCACGATTGGTTAAGGCAACAGACTCATTAAAATAAAATGTGTAAATATTATTATTATAACAAAATCACCCTCTATAATAAATATTACAAATTGTTCAATCATATTTAATAAGTGTTTAGATAATTGTCATATAGTTTTGTCCGTTTCTTACATTTTTCCAAAATAATCAAATACACTTAACTTGTTATTAAATGTTTTGCTACATTGCAGGAACAGTCGAGTATCAAGGCATAAAATTAGCAAACTAATGAATACCTTTAATACAACTGAATATGTAAAAAAAATACTAATGTTTACATTATCTAAAATATATAAATAATGCGGAAGATAACGTCAGCGTACAATTTTCGCTTCACAGTTGTAGAGGATCGCAACACTTAACAGTAGAAATAATTTAATCATTATTTCTAATCGGTACGTGACGAACAAAAATGTGACGACATAAGAATTATCGTTAGTAACATATTTACCTCTCTTGACACGATCAAAAATCCAGCGGATGAGACAGTTTGTTGGCGTGTAGTGAGCAGTCTAGAAAAATGAGTAACTTAGAAGAGGTATGACGCTACACATCACCGATCCGGAAACATAAGCCTCCTCTATCAATATAGCGCACTGTGGGGAATGACGTTTTGCGCAAAACCAGTCAACAGAGCGCGTGTTGTCATGGACGCAGCGAGCAACACATTTTTTCCTTGCATCATCGAAAATCCTCTAGTTATTGATACATTTTACTTTTAACCCCCCAGATGACATAATGGACAATGGTTCATGGTGTCATTTATCAATCTTCAATCAATAAGCCATATGAGAGAAATGTAATATATCAAGAACACTAAACTTCAATATATATACTTATTGGGTACATTTTATTAATAAACAGTGTCACATCTTTTAAGAAGCATAGATAAATGCATATAACTGCATATAATTTCCACATCTGTTAAATAAAAAAATTCCTTGTCAATTTTTTTCTTTTAATCTGAGAGAGTGAGAGAGAGAGAGAGAGAGAGAGAGAGAGAGAGAGAGAGAGAGAGATTAAAGGTGCAGGGTATTTATGACGTTTGTTACAAAGCAAACATTTTGTTACTCCAGCGTTTGTTGATGTTTAAGCAGTGGGATAAACAATTCTTCATATATTAAACATGCAAAGAATCCATACTTTTAACATTCAATTAACATAATATACATTCAAATATTTAACAAACAAAGGAAATGCCAAAATTAAATAAATGAACATTTTGTGAACATAATATAAACACCTGCTTAAATTCTCTTAATTTCCTCTAAACACATCTCAAGTTTTTTCTGCAATGGTCCCCAGTTTTTACACTCTTTAAAAAAAAAAAGAAGAAAGAGTCATGAATATTACAAAGCGGTAAAAAGGACAATGTTTCAATGTAGTAAAATTGTTTTTATACCTGAGCGTAATCTCACTAGTTCTTGAAGACACCTCTCAAGTTTATCTTGATGTTGCAAGCAATTAACACAGTCTAGGAGGAAAATGGTTTTAAAAAGATTAGAAAGGTTTAAAATATAAGAAATGATGATGGCAGTTCCACCTAAATTTACCTGATTTATGTGCTCCTTCAGCTGGTTGCTCAGAATCAGTTTCAACTGTAGGCTGAGCACTGGGTGCTAGATAAAAACAGACATGAAACATATCATAACTGTGAATACAAAAGCAGACAAGCTAAAACATTTCACAAAGAACAAATGTTGAATAGATTTTGAGATTGTACTAGCTTTGGTAAATGAAACTACACATGGATGCAAAAACAGCATCCTATAATCGAGTTTAAGAACCCTATAAATCTCACTTTCAAAAGAGTGAGTGAAGTTGCTCATTGTGTGTATGTATTGCACACATACACACAACTCCTTTACAAGCATGAATTAAAAAGGCTTTGAAAAGGAGCACCTAAATGCACCATTCTTGTCAGCACAAGTCAGAGTTAATGACAAGTCTATCCATGCAGCATGGCTAACATTGTGTACTTCAGAGAGATTTCAATCCATTATGATTTCAACTAGACATCTAGTCAATTAGCTTACTCGTTTTCTTATACACCTTGCAAGAAACTAAAATAAATGAAAAAGACTTCGAAAACTACAGACAAGTATGTGGAAATTGTTGCAAGAACAACACTTTGGGAGCTTTCCGGCTGATATTTGGAACCTCAAAGCTCCATTTCTGTGTGGTTATTTTGACTACCAAAGGGTGGCTATTTTGAGGAACCCAGATTTTGGTTTTGTACAATAAATCTGTGACCACAAAATATGCCTAAAACTCAGTATTAAACTACTAATTTAGTAGGCTATCCACTTGTGACCTTCATTGGTAGATGTTTAGGTATTGAAATCCTAAAGGTGTCATACTGCCATTTGAGAGAAATTATGGTGTGTTATATACAAAGTCTCACTAATACACTTTGCATTTCTCTATTTGCTAAAAAAAAGTACATTAGAAATAGAAGGACAAGAGATCGCACCATTTTTTTTCCTCTTTGCCAAAGGCAAACCATCATTGTTCATGTGCTTTTGGCCCAGACTGGGAAGGAGTGAATTCCTCGTCCTCATACCTTTCATAGATAAAATTAGAGGAGACATTATTTTTAATTACAGAACATTATCAAAAAAATAGTGCCCTTCATTTTCATATTAACTGTATCTATGATTGCCTTGTTAGCATAGGACATGACTAGGGATGTGCTATGGTGGTTGACTTATCGACTAGTCATCCAATAACTTTAGTCGATTAGTGGGGTCGAATACTAACATTCATATTTTTAGTTGTGGTGGTTTAAATGGGAGACGCAATTCTCAAATTAATTGAGACTTGGAGAACGTATTTGCGTGATGATAACTTGCTGTGCAAGACCCTCTGCAAGAAGTATCATCTCTTTAATGCTTAAGGTTTAGTCTTTTAATATGCTGCTGTTACAGCAATCAAAGCGCTGCATCAACAACACAATACAAGATGATCACTGTCAGACATGAAATCCTCTGCTTTGAGTAATGATCCTGTATTTATAGAGATTAAAGTATTTTGCTGATTCAGTCTGACACTGCTTAAATAAATAGTTGTAGTTAGAAAGGTTAATGTTGTGAACTAGATGTATACATGCAATTTTACCTTGCAATTCTGCTCTTTTGAATGCAGTGAGGATCACCCTGAGACTTCCAAGCTCTCTGTTTATACTAAAGCATGTCATTCTGCGTTCAGAATGCACATAAACGGTTATGTGCAGCTCTTTATTGAAGCCCTTCCAATTTCTTATATTTTTGTGCAATAAGATATTATAGTAATTTAGCTTTTTGTTGTTGAATATTCATTAGTTACCATGTTGAAGTGCTACGCTTAGTGTCCGTATATCCCTAAGAAATGCATCTGATCGGTGCCATCAGCAATACATTCACAGCACCACACCCTGTCAAACACCTGGCTCCTGTATGCAACCCTTCTTTCCCTATGTTCTCTCCTTTAACTGACACTGAGGTCTCTAAACTCCCCCTCTCCAACCACCCCACAACCTGTTCCCTTGACCCCATTCCATCACAACTTCTCCAGGCCATCTCTCGGTCCATCCTACCGGCACTTACACACATAATTAACACATCCCTTCTTGCAGGCACTTTTCCCACTACATTTAAGCAGGCTCGAGTAACCCCACTGCTGAAAAAACCTGCACTTAACCCCACACAGATAGAACACTACAGACCAGTCTCTCTCATCCCATTCATGGCAAAAACATTTGAAAGGGCAGTTTTCAATCAGATCTCCGCCTATCTCTCACAGAACAAGCTGCTGGATGACAATCAGTCGGGCTTCAAAAGTGGACACTCCACTGAGACTGCCCTGCTGTCTGTCATCGAGTCGCTGAGACAGGCGAGCTGAATCGAGATCATCCGTTCTGATTTTGCTGGACCTTTCTGCTGCCTTTGACACAGTCAACCATCAGATCCTACTCTCCACCCTCTCTAAACTGGGTATCACTGGAACTGTGCTTGACTGGTTCAACTCTTATCTCTCAGAAAGGTCCTTTGAGGTAGCATGGAGAGGGAAGTATCCAAGCCACACAAGTTACTTACTGGGGTACCTCAGGGATCAGTGCTTGGGCCACTTCCCTTCTCCATATACACAACATCACTGGGACCCATCATCCAGTCACATGGTTTCTCTTACCACTGCTACGCTGATGACACGCAACTCTACTTGTCTTTCCAGCCCAACGACACCACAGTGACCGTTCGAATCGCTGCCTGTCTGGCAGACATCTCGGCCTGGATGAAGGAACAACACCTTCAGCTCAAACCTGCCAAGACCGAACTCCTTGTCTTTCCAGCCAACCCTGCTGTTGAACATAACATCACCGTGCAGCTGGGTCCAACTACAGTTTCGCCTTCCAAAACGGTCAGAAATCTAGGGGTAACCATTGATGATGAGCTAAATTTCACAGACCACATTTCAAAAACTGCAAGATCTTGTAGATTTACACTCTACAATATCAGGAAGATAAGACCCTTCCTCTCTGTACATGGCACACAACTGCTCGTTCAGTCCCTTGTAATAACTAGACTGGACTACTGTAACGCTCTCATTGCAGGCCTTCCTGCATGTGCTATTAGACCTCTCCAAATGATCCAGAATGCAGCAGCACGTCTGGTCTTTAATGAACCTAAGAGAGCACATGTTACACCACTCTTTGTCTCTCTCCACTGGCTGCCGGTTCATGCCCGTTTTAAATTCAAGGCCCTGATGCTGGCATATAAAACAGTCACTGGGTCTGCTCCAGCATACCTAAAAACATTTATGCAGAGCTACGTTCCCACCAGAAGCCTGCGGTCAGCTAAGGAACGTCGCCTTGTCGTACCAAAACAAAGAGGCACCAAAACACTTTCCCGGACTTTCAGTTTCATCATACCACGGTGGTGGAATGACCTTCCCAACTCAATCCGGGAAGCTAACTCACTCTCTATCTTCAAAAAACGGCTAAAAACACATCTTTTCCAAAAGCACTTAACCGGTCAATAAAAAAATAAAAAAAATAAAATTATATATATTTACATTTCTTGTTGCACTTAAATCTGTTTTGTAAACTATTATGATGATAGTGAAACTTTGTAATATGGCACTTTTTGTACCACTGTCTCCCTAAGATGATTCGCTGATGTTCTTCCTCTTTTGTAAGTCGCTTTGGATAAAAGCGTCTGCCAAATGAATAAATGTAAATGTAAATGTCACGTGACCTAATTATATATTATAATCCTTAACACCAACTAGTCGACTAGTCGTTCAAACAACAGACCACCTAGTCGATAATGAAAATTGGTAGTTTAGCACATCCCTTAGACATGACTATGAGTAAATACCTAAAATATCAAACCAGTAAATTTGATTTAAACAAAAATTCCCAGATATAAAACAGGAATCAGGAAACAAAACTATCATGGTTAAACATACCTTGTATCCCTGTTGGTTTATTACTGGACTGAGCCTGAATGGTTTCTATAGAAGATTGTGTGATCTGGGCAGTCTTGAGGGCCAATCTTTTCCGAGTTGGGGGCTGTAGCCCTGATGGTTTCATTTGTGGTAAACCAGAGCTTGAATGTCTTGAAACTGAAAACAATATTACTGTTTACATATGCATAGTTGTATTTTTTATTTTAAATCACGTATCTGTTAATTTATGTAACTCACCTGCAGTGAAATTATATCCAGACACAGAAGAAACCACGGATGTCTGTTTACAAGAAATAATTTTAAATCTGTTAACCAAATAACCTACTGCCAAAGTGACAGTATGAATAAGCTTGCAAAAGATTTAAAAAGTTAAACTACCTCACATCTGCATAAAGCAATAAGATTACAGTTTCCTACCTTAACAGTGCTAGTTGATACCGTGTTCTTGGCAGCTCCAGTGTTCTTTCCCTTATTATGTTGTAACATTTTATTATTGCTGAGCAGGGTACCAGATGATACATTGGACTGATGCAGGACCTGTGGTGCTTGGATAGTCTTTGGTTTTACTGCTACAGATGAGAGCAGGGATGACTGTGGCCATGGTGGAAGACAAGATTTTGGATAACTGAGCTTAGAGGAACGTTGAGGAAGCTGTCCTTTTGCTGTAGGTTTTGTGGGAGGTTTGTTCTCATTTGCTGGCTCTGTTTTACTGTTACCTGAAGCGTAGTTTGAAGAGACCTTTTGACTCTGGTTTGAGTTCTCAGATACCAACACAGGATGAGTCCCATCATGAGTGCTCACACCAACAAGGCTATCATTTGATTGTACCTCAATGCTGTTGATCACAGACAGCCTCTTCCTCATCGGTGTAGGCTTTACATCTCTCAGTATTTCAAACCTGGATTCTTTACCAAAGACAATTGGTGTGGATGTGACCATGAAGCTAGTTCTCATATCCACTGTATCATCCAGAGAAAAAATACTGTTTCTACTGATGTTTCCCATATGAGAGGAGAGAACACACTCTCTGTATGCACATCCAGGTCTTTCTGAGTTTTTGAGGGATTCATCTGCTTTAAGCTCGGGAGAGTCATCGGGCGCTTCAACAGAGCAAACAAAAGCAGCGATGCTTGTCTCAACTTCTGCCTCTCTGTTGTTAGAGTCTGATTTAGAATCACCCACAACTGAGTTAGAACCATCATTAGCCTGGCCTGTTAATTCTGTGCATGAGTGTGTTATTTCTACAGTGATATTTTTCAAAACTGGATTTTCAGGGAGAGTAAGGTCAGTGGTTGTATTATTTTTAGTAAAAGTATTCTCATCTGACTTTAAAGCAGCAGAGCTTGAATGAACAATCTCACCAGAGGTGTGAAGAGGAGCACTGGCAGTTTGCTCCAAAATATCAACCGTTACATTCACTTTCAAATTAGGATCCTCTGCATTCTTTGTAATGGGACAGTTTGTTTTATGTTCCTCAGTAGAGTTAAGGCTTCCCTCCGGTTTCTCCTTGTCAAGCACATGTTGCTGAATATTAATATTTCCTTCAATTTTCTCATTTGGCTGTTCTGTAGTAGTGTTTGGGGAGCTAATGTTATCACCATGGGAATTCACTTTATCATGTGTACAGTCCAGATTAGGAATATCCACAGTTGCATCACCCCCGGGGTCAGACCCCACTTTAGTGTTACATGTTTGAGCCAGGTCAACAGTGGTATTTCCTGACTGAGTCTTTATCATGGGGACATCGATATCCACTGTTGAATTAAGTTTAGGGCCAGATTCAGCACCCTCTTGAGATGGGACAGACTCAAAGGTACTGTTCCTCTCCCTAATGTTTGGTAGATCAACAGTTGAATTAATAGCAGAGTCAGATTGTTCTTTCAAGTCTTCAGTGACATTAAAAGTGCTGTTCTTCAACTCTACACTCATTAAATCACATTTCTCTAAAGATTTACTGGATTCTGTGGAACAAGGGGTAAAATCTTTACATTCCTCTTCATCTGCTTTGAATTTTGTTGCACTGCTAATGTCTTTATCATTTTGTATTGGTTTAGTAGACATGCTTCCATCCACTGACTGACAGTGTGCTCCAAGCTTTGAGGAATTATTATCAGAGTCCTCGGTCATCACTTGTTGTGTTGCCAAAACTCCTTCATCCTTATGTTTTGTTATACTTTCTGATGGTGTGCATGCAGGGGAATTCAGTGCAGTTCCTGCTTCGTTTGAAAGAAAGGATGGGCCAACAGTGTCATCAAGGAATCCAGAAACTTGGGGAAAAGGTTCATCTGCAATTGAATAGAAACTAGAACAAAGATCCGGCAATTTGATAGGGGGGTAAGAGGAAACAGGTTTCTGAAGAGCTGATCCACCCAAAATGTTGCCTCTGGCCTGGGCAAGCCTCCATCTTAAAAAGCTCTCCATTTCAATAGCAGATGAGTCACTGGAGGAGGGGAACAATTATCAGAATTATTTTGAGGCTTTCTGAAACCTACTTAATGACAACAATAATACGTCTTACAACAGGATGACATACTTGCTGCAAAAGATTGGCTACAAAAGGAAGCAACGCAGGTCAGGTATGGCCCGTTTATAATTAATTCCAGGAAACCTGATCTACATTTCAACACCAAAATATTACATTAACCAAAAAAGGGAATCCAGATGTACTATAATTAAACTATTAAAAAAAACTATAAATAAATGCCTGTTAATAGCTGTAAAATAATTATAATTATTTACATTACATAACATATTATTTCAAATACTACAAGAAACTCACTTTAAAACTGACAAATGCAACGAATGTTGTCAACATGATAATATAAACTCTGACTTCTGTCTATTGCAGATGTTTTTTTTTTTAAACTAACAGACTCTGTACATCATTTCTAAATAAAACAAAAACAAATCGTTTGAGAGTATTTCTTACCAGATCTCTCAGCAGGGCGAGTGTTTGCATCCGTGTTGATTTGAAAAGGGCGACATTCAAGTCATTGGACGACGCGCTCCTTCTTTGACCAACCAGAGCGAGGCAGCGTGAAGCGTCCAAAAACATTACAGCGCCCCCCAGCGATGGTGTCGTAATGTTGTATTCTAGAGCTTATTTGGTTTTTCTGTCTGTAGTGCGTAAAAGTATTTCAGCAATAAAATAATGTCAAACCTTTCTCACAATGTAATTCATTAGCAGAACTAAAATTTCAGAACTAAAACACCTAACCAAAATATTGAGAGAGGTAGTGCTAATTAACGTATTTAAAATAATACGTTATTAATATTCCTCTTTATTATGAGATTTAGGCCTGCAGGTCCAAATTGAGAACTGCTTGATAACAAATATCTAAATACGTTTTTCTATTAGTAGAGTCATCTCTTAAAGAAAACATAAATATAGTACTAAATGACTAATTATTATTATTATTATTATTATAAACAACAACACAGACAAAGCAACCAATAATGCAAAATATACACGTCCATATAGGTACAAAGAAAAAGAAAGAAGTTTATGGACTTTGGCTATGTGACAATGCCACACATTACTGTTTATAAATTTACTTTTAAAATCCACAATTGAATGTGGTTGGTAAAAAGGAATATAAATGAAATTTGTTCTCCGCTTCAGCTTTCACAGACAGTCTCAATTTTGTATTTTTTCTTTGGATGTTCTGAAGTTAGATGTAGTTTTTCGGCTTACTTGATGTCCATAGAGCAGTGTAAAATTATTGTTCAAAATATAACCCAGATAAATACATGCACATCGCATTGTTAAGTCATAAGGTCCCAAATAGACTTGGAGCTGAGAAGTAACAGGATATAAATTTGCCATTTATTTCAGGTGCCTTTAAAACATGATTAGATATGGACTTTCATGTGGATAGTTGGATTTTAATTGGATTTCAGACATCAGAAAATAATAAGGCCTGGTGTCATTCTCGTACCTTGCTGTCTGTGTTTCGAACTCATTTTCCACCATCTGTACCATCTCAAAACACAAGTGTCAGTTTGTTATAATAACTAACTAATAAACTTTGGTTGCTTGTGTTATGGTATGTTTTGAAAGGAAATAATAACACTTTTAAAAGATTCATATTTTAATTTAATAAGGTAAGCAGATACAGAAGATGATTTGCTCTTTGTTCTAATCTAAGCTTCTTGTGTCTGTCATCCTAAATGTTTCCTGCTCCCTTAGGTTACAATAAATTTCATACAGTTGTACTGTAAGGTGAAATGTATGTATGTTGATATATCCTTTATAAACTCATTTAATTGTCCATATGTGTACATCATAGTGAGTAAGAATGATGATGAGCTTGTGTGACATCTGAAGGTAATACTTGGGTGGGTTACTTAAAAATAGTAATCTACTATAAAAGATGAATTATTTATCTGAAATTGTAATCAGAATACTTTACTAATTACTTCATTACAAGGTAATCGCATAACTAACTTTACATTTTAGATACTTTCTAAAACGTTTTTCTACTCAACAAATTCAAAATAATGTCTATATTTCTTCACATTTCATCTTCAAAATGACTCGTTATGTAATAGAAATAGTATGTTAGAAATAAACATAACCCTATAATGTACTTTAATGTAAAGTAATTAAATTAAAGTAAGTCGGGAACTGTAATTTGATTACAACAAATTAAAATGTAAAACATTAAACTACTTTTTTTTAACTAAAAAAAGTAATTAGATTGCAGTTAATAATTACTTTGTAACTGGATTACACCCAACACTGGTTAGGAACAAGATCCTGCTTTGTACGATCTACAGAATAACACTAGGGCTAGTAGTCTTTTATTCACCAAACTTTAACTTTTCTTTGTCAATCTTCTGTACTTACTTTGACTGTAATATTAACACCTGGTCAAGCAAGAAGTGGGATTCCTCAGTGATCTTTAAAATAAGAAAAATAAAATCTTCAAATTGAACAAATAAGTGATAACAGAACTTGGGATTTTCTTTCTTATTTGTTGCTTTAATGAAGTGACATATATGTAAGGTGCTGTTACAGCTCTATAAAGCAAGTTTGCCTGATTGATGTAAATCCTGAATAAACTAAAAAATAATGGAATGTTCAAGGTTTAATACAAGTTAAGCACAATCAACAGCATTTGTGGCATAATGTTGATTACCACAAAAAAAAAAAAAAAAAAAAAAAGCTAAAATCGAGGTTAAAGTGATAAACTTACAATGAAAGTGAATGGGGAAAATGGAAGTGAATGGGGTAAAGTTTTGGAGGGTTTAAACAGAAATGTTAAGCTTATAATTTTACAAAAGCACTTATATTAATCATTTTGTTACTACTTGTGTATTATTTGAGCTATAAAGTTGTTTAAATGTTGTTTTAGGGTTTGTTGTCACTACATCGCCATGGTAACAAAGTTGTAAAACTGGCTATAACTTTATGCAGAAAAGGTTTGTAAGTGATTTTATCACACTAAAATCATGTTTACATATGTATCCTTTATATGTTGTGGCTATACTTTTGAAAAAGTGAGTATTTTAATAAAAAAAATATTTGGCCCCACTTTCATTGAAAGTGCCTCACAGTAACCTCGATATTTGCTAAAAGTTATTTGCAAGTCTAAATTTATTTTTGTGGTAATCAACATTATACCCCTAATGCTGTTGATTGAGTTTAACTTGTATTGAACCCGGAATATTCCTTTGAGATTAAACAAAGACATCTACTTGAGCTTGCTTGAAAGCAATGAGCAGAGTGGTGGAATGTCAGTTTAACTACATATTTTATATATCCTTTTTAAATTTAAAAATAAAAAAGTGGTATTAGAATGTTTCTGTCCTGTACCATGATAGGCTCTTTCTAGTCAAAACGCACAGATTTCCTATCAAAATAAATACAATGAATGTACAGAACATTTATAAACATCGACTTTCAATATCACTAAAGGGTGAGGAGTTGCATCATGCTATGTGTCCTCTTCCGCCAACTGATGGTCCTGTGGGTATTGTAGTTCTTATCGGAGATCAGCGGCTAATGTCCTGACACTCTTGCACGCATTTAAAAACGCAACAGCTGACCTGGATCTAGAAAGAATGATACTTTGACAATGTGTCAATATGTTTTAAAATAAGTAATCTAAATGGCAGTTTCATAACACCGTTCAGGGAGCTTTTTTAAGAGCTTCATTTACTATATAAACCAACTAGGACATCATCCATAAAAGAAACCTAAACACGCGGAAATTTCCGATAGTTTAGTGTTTCCATCCACTTGATCTAAATTTAGAAAGGGCTTGCAATTTCAACTGTAACTATGTAGACTGCACTGGCTAAGGAGATCTCGCGCACAGCGCCTAGCACTTGATTTCCTTTTTATTGCATACGCTATATGAAAACCTGTGCCCTAAAATTACGAAACCATTTAGCCCCGGTAAGGACTCCTTTCTTTCTCTATCACACAGACACACGCTGTTAGAAACTGTTACGTAATAACAATTTGGTGTGCTCGAGATCCCGGTTTTCTCCGGTCGTGTTTACGGTGCACAAGCATAACTCATCACATGACTGACTGCATTTCCCATCAATCCCCTCACGCATGCGCAGACCGCGTTGTCTGGCCGTGGTAAACAGACGTCAGAAGGGAGTCTTCGCCTCGAGTCAAAACAAAACACGAAAGATCGTTTGCCTATGTCCATTAAGAGCAAAGGGGAATGATTTGGCTTTAAATCACACAGACGACCAAGTTACTGAAGAAAAGCTGGTTTCTTCCGACTTTTACCGGAGGGATTTTAACTCATAAAAAGAGGAGTTGGCTAACTAGGTGGCCATGTAGTTACTCTCTCCGTAGTAAAACTACGCTTTCGAGTTTTGTCCCACAGGCCGACGGATTGGCGACTGAATTCATGAAGCAAGGCAAACTACAACTTTTCGTCATATTTTGAAGAATAGTTTGGACGTCGTGTGTATTTATATTTGGGAGGACTTCTACAGGACGGACGCATTCGGCTTACAGTGTCTGCGCGAGCATCGTGTGTAGCTGCGTCTCGAGGAACATGGCAGATGGTGACAGGCGAAACTTGAACGACAATAACACAGATTTTTTCCCTCTTTTTCTTTTATGATCAAACCCAAAAAACAACCCATTATGATCGAACACGCTTGTAAGACATTGACTTGGTCTTTTCTATTATACAATTTTGAGTGTGATGAATTTTAAGTTTGAAAGTACTTTATTCGATTTAACATTCTATCTCAAAGCATTTGAATTGTGCGAACTTGAGATGCATTTATTTCGTATTAAACCTTAATTTTCATGTTTTATCTTAATAATGGATCCCGAGCAACAAAATAATATGACAGGCGGTCGATTGACTTTGACAGGCAGCTCAAACAAGTAATTCCCTCTCACTTGAATTAGTTTACAAGGACAGTATTCTTAGATTATATAGTAATTGCGCTAGAAACACGAAAATACTTAGTTTACAAGAGGGTTCCCATAGGACGTGATGCTTTCAGATGATGGTGGTTTATCTTTATTTGTGGAAATAAGCAGGTTGTAGTTGGTCTTCTGTAATTTTTCTCGGTCTAAAGTGTAACTAATTGCGAAAGCCAATCAGCCATTCGCTGCTAGAATAGGAAACCGTGGGAGGTGATTGCTTGATAGCAATTACAGCACTTACTCCCATTGGTTTTGCCATTTTACTTATGTAAAATGTAAGAGACTTACTGTCTCTGCATAAATTATACGTTTGAATACATTTTAAAAAAATTGTTTATTTAGTGTTTATGAAGAACACATCTAGTATAACATTTCGTAGGCCGTCCCGTCATTCCAGTGTGTCGTTGTGATATATTTTCAATCCAACTGTTTTGATGTAGTGATGCTAATGTAGTGAATTTCCTTTGTTCTTTCTACATAAACAAAGAGAGCCCTCTTCTATCCTTGTTTGCTCTGTGTAAATCAGAAGGTTTATGTTAGTTACTATTAAGGAGATTATTTGTCCCCTTTAATCTCCAATCTGAGGATTAACTGACGCTATATTGGTGTGTTCAGATTATATGAAATTGCTCCATTACCCTTGAGATGGGATCCGTGCGTTACGGTTAAATGTGGTGTTTACTATAGTTATATATCTGTATAACTCCGTTTACTTGTGATACGTATACTGTAGTGTAATATCAATCAACCGTGGAAAATCCTAAATTCCTGAACAAAACTATTGCACAAGTACTGGATTTTTGTATAGTTATATTTCGTAATCGGTTTTACTCTTAATTTTATCCCCCATTTTAATATTTATTTTAACTTGTTTATATATATTATATAATCGCCAGAAAACAAGTTAATTTAAATATAGTATTCGTTTGAAATTGTTTGAATTGCATCGCACAATGGAGGAAGAAACCGTACCCCCAATTGACCCAGATTTTGAGCCGCAGAGCAGACCGAGGTCATGTACATGGCCGTTGCCTAGACCCGACATCTCAGCTGTCAAAGCAGGGGGTGCAGACGGCTCAGAGTCCGCTGCAGGAAGTCCGCCCGCCGAGGAAGACAAACACGAGCCTCAACCAATCATATCCGAGCCTGACAAAGTTGCGCTCTCAGAGGGCGGGGTCATCGCAGGAGTGGGCGGGGCCACGCCTCGTAAAGGCTCTTCCCGGCGTAATGCATGGGGTAATCAGTCTTACGCAGATCTGATCAGCCAGGCGATTGAAAACTCGCCAGAAAAACGACTTACTCTGGCACAGATCTACGATTGGATGGTAAAAACGGTTCCATACTTTAAGGATAAAGGCGACAGTAACAGTTCTGCTGGGTGGAAGGTAACGTTGGTTATTATTATTTGCAAAGATCAAATCTATGTTATGCTTGTTAATATTACTGTCATTTGCAGTTTAGACTACATAAATCAAAAGAATATTCCAGGTTCAGTACAAGTTAAGCTCAATCAATAGCATTTGGGGCATAATGTTGGTTACCACAAAAATTTTATTAAATTCAAGTCTGTCATTTTCTTTAAAAAAGAAAAGAAAAGCTAAAATCTGGCTTACATTGAGTCACTTACAATGGAAATGAATGGGGCCAATGCAAACAATATGTGTGTTAACATGATTTTAGTGTGGTGGAATCGCTTACTAAACTTTTCTTTGTAAAGTTAAACTTCTTTGCCATGATAACGAAAAATAAAATGTACACAACTTTACAGCTCAAATAAAACACGAGTTTTAACAGAAGAATAATTGTAAGTATTTTTATACAATTATAAGCATGACATTTCTGCCTTTTTACACCTTCCAAAATTTGGCCCTATTCATTTCCATTGGAAGTGCCTCACTGTAAACTCCATTTGTCTTTTCTTTTTTTTTTTTTTTTTCAAGAAAAAGAGGGACAAGTCGAAATAAATTTTTGTGGTAATCAACATTATGCCACAAATACTGTGGATTGAATGTACTTGAATAGTTCCCCAAAAATGAAAATTCTCTCATCATTTACTCACCGTCATGCCATGCCAGATGTGTATGACTTTCTTTATCTACAGAGCACTAATGAAGATTTTTAGAAGAATATTTAAGCTCTTCAGGTCCATACAATGCAAGTGAATTGTGACCAAAACTTTCAAGCTCCATAAAGGACATAAAGTCTGCAAATATAAATCTTGACATCTGGCTCATTTACACTTCCATCAAGCCTAGAGACCGCTATGGCAAGAAAAAATAGTTACCTTTTGGTCTGTTCTCACTCAAAATCAATTGGATCGCTTCAGAAGACACAGATTAAACCACTGAAGTCAAATTGATTACTTTTATGCTGCCTTTGTGTTTTTGGAGCTGCAAAGTTTTATTATAGCATTGTATAGACATATAGAGCTGAGATATTCTTCTAAAAATATTTGATTGTGTTCTTTAGAAGAAAGAATGTCATACACATCTAGGTTGGCATGAGGGGGAATCAATGATGAGAGAATTATTATTTTTTGCTAAACTATTCCTTTAACTTGTACCCAGTATATTATTTTAAGACTACATTTTATTGTCATGTTTAATTTAATACATACCGTTATTTTGTTATCCTACTTAGAACTCCATTCGCCACAACTTGTCCCTCCACAACAAGTTCCTGCGAGTGCACAATGAGTCCACAGGAAAGAGCTCCTGGTGGATGCTTAATCCTGAGGGGGGTAAGACCGGCAAGGCCCCACGCCGCCGTGCAGCCTCGATGGACAACAGCAATAAATTGCTTAAAAGTCGTATTCGGGCAAAGCAGACTAAAAAGCAGGCTGGATCAGGTGGGATTGGGGGCTCTGGAGGTGCCATGCAGGGTGATGGTGTTTCTGCCACTGGAGGTGGAGACAGTCCTGGGCCTACGGGCCAGTTTGGGAAATGGGGAGTAAACTGCAGCAGCCCCTCCTCTCGTGGTAGCCTGGATGACCCTGACATGTGGACAAGCTTCAGGCCACGTACAAGCTCAAATGCCAGCACACTTAGTGGTAGGCTGTCTCCTATTGCCACAGGGCAAGAAGACGAGGATGAATTACCTGAGGAAGGGCTTCTTGGTGGCTATTCCACAGGTAATCTTCCCCCAACACTAACTGAGACCCTCATGGAAGAACTGGACTTGATTGATGGGCTTAATTTAATGACAGGTCCGCAAGGGGGTGCAAGCCCAAGCACAGCTCCCCCAGCTCCCCCTCAGCCACTGCCTTCTGCATCCACTCTGCTGCCTCGAGGATCCAGCTTTTCCTCATTTAGACCACTGCAGCCAACGAAGGCTTCACAGGGGTCAACTCCACCAGGGCCACAGAGCTCGATCCAGTCGAGTGCTCGATCCAGTGCAAGCCCTTCCAGCTTTGGAAACTCCCTCTTTAACCCTCTGCCTGGTCCTGGATCCCACAGTGGTTTCAGTACTCATGTGCCCTCCAGCCTTGAGGCTCTCCTTACCTCTGACTCACCCCCACCCAGTGATGTCATGATGAGCCAGATGGATCCTCTCATGCCGAGCCAAAGAGGCACAGGTCTTTTAGGGCTTGGGGGATCTATGACCAGCAGTCAGGCTAAGCCAGGTCAAATGATATTGAGCAAGACCATGGATGCAAGCACAGTGGGGCAAATGACACTCCAGCCTCAACCCCAACTCCAGCACTCACAAATGGGCTTTGGAATCATGCACTCAGGCATGAGCCAGGAGCCATCTCCGCTCACAACTATGAAGACACAGCATCAGCTGCCTGGGTGTGGACATCTACAACATGGAGCTTTTAATTCACCTGGTGGGAATGGAGGTCTGCAAGGTTTAGGCCAATTTGCTACACCACCCTGCTTTATGCCTTCCCAGGAACGTCTGCCTACAGACTTGGATATTGAGATGTTCACTGAAAACCTGGACTGTGATGTGGATTATATTATCAACAGTGATCTTATGGATGGAGACTTGATTGACTTCAACTTTGATCCCATCATACAGAGTGGACAGGGTTATGCAGGGCCAGCGACCACACAAAGTTCCTCCCACAACTGGGTGCCTAGCTAACTCTTTAGGTAAAGATGAGAACAGGTAATGTACCTATTATATCTTCTGAAGCAATTATCTGTATTTCAGTTATTGTAATTCTGAATTATCTATTTAAGGTTGTCTTCCTTTTTGTCTTCTTCTCTATTTTACAGGACAGTCCCCCATCCTAGACACAAAACATTGAAAGAAGTGTGGCACATTGCCTGGACATATTGTCATAGTTTTGCCTCTACATTTGCCATTGTACCTCAAATACATAAACTGCTTTGGCCAAGGACAGTGCACACTTGGCCAAAAAGTCTTGTGTCAGAATTTTCAATTAGATGACGAAAGCAAACCTCATTCATGTCAAGTGCCAATGTCAACTTTGACGGAACATGGTCTTGAAACATATTTTATTATTTTTTGCGTTGAAAGTTACCATTTATTTGGAGTTGTCTAGGCCAATTGAGAGAAAACACAGACTAGAGAAGCACAACTAATAAACAACTACTCATGTTTATTACAGCAATGCCTGTGATTAGTACTACCAGAGTAGTGTAAGATGGAGAAAGTACTCCTCCTTGATCTTCATTACCCTGAAAATGGAGCTCATTCATTCAGGAGGATCAAACTCTGCATCTTTTTTTTATGTGAATGCTCATTCGGTGATCAGCAGCTGATGGGTCTGAGCAGTCTTTTTAGTCACAATACTGCATTGATGATGTGATTTCACAGTTGACCTGTTGACATGATGTGATTGCTCTCTGACCCCTTCTGAGGAGAAAAATAACATTCCGCCATAGGAATGTTATGTTGAGAACATCTTGATCCTCTCCATCCAACATGATCCTCTGAGAGGCAAAGTTCCCACCGAGCCAAGAATATAGTGCACGTTTGAACAGTTTTCTGTGTACTCTAAAAAGCACTCCCCATCAGTAGTACGAATCATACACTTGTTTCATATACATAAAAGGGGTCAAAACATTGCTGAATGATTTTATGGTGGTTTGGTGACGCTGTGGTGTTCAATGTGCAATTTTTGCTTTCATGACCTCAGCTCTCGAGAAGGTGTATTTCCTCTATTGTACTGAAGAGTAGAGACTGATTCTTAAATGTTTTAATTGTCTGCTCTTAAAGGAATATTCTGAGTTCAATACAAGTTAAGCTCAATCAATAGCATTTGTGGCATAATGTTGGTTACCTCAAAAGTAAATTTTGACTTGAACCTCCTTAAAGGGATCATGACATGAAGAATACAATTTTCCTTGATCTTCTCATTTTCATTTCAGAACTTAAATAAAAAGTTCTAAAATCACTGCTGTAGCATAAAAACCAAGCTGACAAAACATTCTCTAATTTCCTTACATTTTGACGTCACACTGTGGTAGAAATCTGCATCTGACCACCTCCACAAACACACCTTATGCCTTTTCCACTTCCATAGCCCTGCCCCATAGTAGTGAGCAGTGAGATGGTAAGAAGTGAGAGCTGGTCTGTCCAAAGCAGAGAGTCAATCAGAACAGTGGGCGTTTATTGTCAAGTCTTAAAGGAGAAGGAGAATTTTTCTATGCAAAAAATTGGCCACATTCAATTCTGTTGTAAGTGCCTCACTGTTAGATTTTTCTTCTTGTTCTTTTTGAAGAACAGAAGGGGCAAGTCTAAATGATATTTGTCGTAATCAACAATACGCAACAAATGCTGTCTATTTTGCTTAACTTGTATTGAACCCAGAATATTTCTTAAGTGTTTGCTAGTGATGACAACAGTATAAAGAAATGTGATTTTACATAGGGCATTTTGATGCTTTTTGATTCCGTCAACAGGTAAAATGACATAGTGTTATTGTTGGAAATTGAGTGCTCTTTTGCTGAATGCAATATCTGAAGATTTTTTGTGTGTGTGCGCACAGAAGGGTGTGTGTGAGAAACGTGTAATGCTCCCGAAACTTGATTCAAACACACCGATGACAGAATTCATTTAAAAAGCAAGTCATTTTATCCGCTATTTGTGAGTTTGAAGAGAACATGTACAATAATGAGTACTTTTATGAGACATTATGGTTCCTCGGGCATATACACTGTGCTCACAGAGACACAGGGCATGAAGAATTTCTTTTTTCTCATTGATCAGTTTTATATAAACAGCACTACTCGTCATTTTTGGAAACATTATTAAAGAACAAAAACAGTTGAATGTTTGAATCAATTCTAATTCTAATGTATGATTTAGTTTGGCCTGTTACTATTAACAGATACTAATAAGAAAAGTGCTGTTAATGTTGTTTTTTAATCTGAGCAGAAGCTATTTCATATTTTTAATGGTAATTTTCTATGTATTTTTTATTTTTGTAAAAGAAGATGCATGTAGATTTTATACATAACCAAAGGAACACTAAAAACTGCATGCCAGACAGTGAGAGCAGGGGATAGAGACATTGCAGTGCAGATAAGCTTTACAAAACTGTTCAGAAACTATGTAATCTAAATCTCAAATTGATAAACTGCATGAGCGTATTTAACAGAAAACCATGCTCTAAAATTAGAAAATTGCTATAATTGATTATGCTGGAAGAAAAAAATTGTTTTTCTTCATGAGCACTTATCAATGTCTTGGCAATCTAACTGATTTCATCTCAAAGTAAAACTGGTCCAACCGAAAATTATTAATGCAATGTTTCACTCTCAGGGTTATGAAAATTAAACAAGTTCTGCAAGGAAGTAATGAGATAATCATTTTATGACTTCTTTGCTCATGGCCTTTTCTAAATTATGAAAGTCATTTATGCAAGCCAACCATCACAGATATTGTAACATTGCAGAAATGTATCTAATGTTGCAGTTTATTATGAGAGATTTATCTAATGTATGCATTTGTAGAATCCCTACAAAAACCTGTAAACTGCCAATTATCACAATAGCATGTTGCTCCAGAGCAAACCATTAAGTTTTAATGCCCTTTTCTTTTCAACATGGACCTTCTTTGTAGTAGAAGATTGATATTTTATTTAATTATTTGTTCAGATGGGTTTTACTCTAAAGCCAGCATTCTGAAGTTGTTGTTTTTTTGATGTTGTTGTTGTTGATGGTGTATAGATTAGGCTTAAATTTAAAAGCTGGCATTAGTTGATCTTATCACTTCAATGTACGGGTCTGAGTGCATTAGATAAACTGTTAATGCACTCTCTCCTTACACAGGAATATTTTTTCTCATTCATCGGTGCTAGTTATTAAACATGACAATTAAAGAGGGCCATATTTGATTGGTGCATATGTAGATATCAGGGCCTTGAATAATTTTATGCAACACTTATTGAGTTTAATTTCTTAATGTAGAAAAAAGTATAATAAATGTACCTACATTTTAATTCTCAGTTTTTGTATATTATAAATAAAGCTGTGAATGGGGAGGGAGGGGCTCGGCCATCTAGACACATAAGATGTATCAATGCACCTCATGAGTGGTGTCTGGTGTAATGTTTGTTGCAGCAACTGATTTAGACTGAATTTGAATCAAAGTTAACGTCAATGTGCTTGTCTTTTGGGGCATACCTTTTCTCATGTTTGCATTTGTATACGTAATTGCTGTTTATACCTGCGTGTTACATCTTTCAGAAAAGTTGATGAAATTAATTTCCTCAAGTGATGACTGAATACAAAGTATTTGATCAAACTGAAAGTGGCTTGTTAGGGTTAACACCATGGCTAGGTTTTGCTTATTAAAAAACATGAGTTGACTGGAATGTTGAATATTGCATTAGCCTCATCAGACAGAATTTACAGGGCCGCTGCATGAAATGCAGAAATTTTACACCTTCCCTCTATCCAAATCACTCTTAATATCCTTGTTTGACATTAACTTCAATTTTGTTCTTTATCTTCTTTAGAATTCTTCTAGTTCCTTTAACTTTTTCAAGAGTTTGCTGAATATCCCAGTTGATAACACAAGACATTATTGTATAAAAATGTTTGGTCTTTTTTCCTTTTTGGGGGGTTATGGCAGGATGTAAGACTGACGAGTTGTGCATAGCCAATATACTGTATATGTACTTGATTGCTTTTTTTTTTTTTTGTCACCCCCTACTTTGTTAGCCAGAGGTCACTGAAAGCAGTCCAGCATAATAGAAATAAATCTAATCTGGTAAACTCAGACTGTTCTATGTGCACTCAGTTTCATCAGTCCATTTAACATTACCAAAAGTGAGGGTCATTCATTAATTGAAGATTAATTCAAATTGTGGCTTTTGTATTAAACCACTGTCAATGTTTAAAAAATGTTTTTGTATATAAACCAAGGCTCAGAGTAGCCAATGTAACAATAAAAAATAAATTAAATCTGAATGGCCAATTAAAGCATAGAGGCATATGTCTTAGGGGTAACTATGCCCTTACAAGGTAACCGGTACCTTTTCTAAATTTTTAATACACCTCACCTTAAAGGAACAGTTCACCCAAAAATGAAAACTCTCTCATTATTTACTGACCCTCATGGCATCTATGATGTGTATGACTTTATTCTTAACACAAAGATTTGTAGAAGAATATCTCAGCTTTATAGATCCATACAATGCAAGTGAATGGTGACCAACATTTTTAAGCTAAAAAAAAAAACTCAGAAAGGCTGCATAAAAGTAGTCCATAAGACTCCAGTGGTTTAATCCATGTCTTCTGAAATGATTGATTCAATTTTTGGTGAGAACAGACCAAAATATAACTCATGATTTCAAGATAGATTACTCTTCCTAGCGCCACCTAGCACTCTGTGCATTCGTCAACAACTAGGAAGTGTAATCAAGCTTGATCTGGTCTCACCCAAAACCAATTGGATTTCTTCAGAAGACAGATTAAACCACTGGAGTCATATGGATTACTTTTATACTGCCTTCATGTGTTTTTTATTTTTTTTTTTTAGCTTCAAAATGTTAGTCACCATTCACTTGCATTATATGGACCTAAAGAGCTAAAATATTCTACTAAAAATCTTAATTTGTGTTCCGCAGAAGACAGTCATACACATCTGGGATGGCATGAGGGTGAATAAATCATTTTTAGGGAACTATTCCTTTAAAGGAACATTCCAGATGTTGATTAGCACAAAAATAAATTTGGACTCCATCCTTTTTTATCCAACATTAAAATTATACATGTTAACATGATTTTAGTGTACTAAAGTTAGGGATTTACCTGATTAAAGGGTTTACCTGTAATACGTAGGCTAGCCACGACGTATCACTTTACACAGATACATTTAGTTAGCAATTATGTCACTTAAATCGTGTAAACACCTATAATGTTTACATATTATAGCTATTCTATTGAAACAGTGAGTATTTCAATGTTTATAGATGTTCAGGCCTCATTCACCTCCAATATAATAGTAACCGTGATTTTTTTTTTTTAATAAATTAGGTAAGAAACGATTTTTGAGGCAAGTAATATTTATATTAATAAAATAATCCTATAAAAATATTTTATTCCACCAGTCTACTATTGTAAATTATCTTTAGGTCTGTTTTCTGAGAGTATGGAGATTTCCCACTAGATGGCATGATTGCACCATACGTCTCAAACACCATAATTAGAACTTGACGCCAGTATCCATGTGATTTGTATTCCAAACGGTCAAATTTGTCAAAATGTTTACACAAAATCTCAGTCATAGAGGAATTAATTTTAACCATGATGTTCATTTACCAAATCTCAAATGCAATTTCCTTTCGAACTTAAAACTTAAATAAAAACAAGACACACCAATGGTAGTGCATATCTTTATAGAAAAAAATAAGCTTTCACATTTCAAAACATTTTTGCTCGTTTTTTCATTTTTTATATATTTTTTTTTTTTTCCATTCTTTTGGTCATTTAATTTGTATAATTCCTACATTTACGTAGTAAATAAACATTTTGGCATTAGCCATGCTCGCTGTCCTTGACGTCTTCCAACTGAGGTGGTGTGGACAGTCTGGAGGTCTCCACAGATTGCAATTCAAGAATTTAGGACAGTCCTGCTTAAGGTAGAATGGCCATTCTGCAGTCCTATCCTGCTCCAGAAAGCCTCTCCATGGAGTAGTTTGTTAGTCCTGGGTGTCCATTACTGTCAGTCAGCTTTGATGATGAATGCTTTCGACTTTCTTTCCCCGCATAAATTACTGTTAATGGAGTAGCATGAGGCTTAGTTCTTAGACTAAAGTCCAGTTCAGCCATTCTGATGAGATATACATGACTCATCAGTACTCAAAATTCACCATGCTCTCAATACAGACTGCAGCTCCTGTATGATAACTCACGTTCTGTACACATTTCTGCTGTTTACATACTTTGCTTCCAAATGCCCAACAATATTATATATTTATATAAAATATTAGTGGACTATTGGAATGCTGTTCCAAATAATAATAGAACCTTGCAACCTTCACCCTTCCTCAAAAAAGACAAGACACTTGAAAAGAAACAAAAAGTAATGCAATGTTTTAAAACACACATAACAAACCATAGGTGGTGCATAAGCCGTTTTGTCAACTGTTATTGCGCAACTATACCACCACCCTGACTTTAACACAGTACAGGTAATTGGCTTACCCACAAATCTGAACATTTTATAAATTCAGGACATCACTGGATGAATGCCTCTCCAAGACATTTGTCAAAAACAAGAGTTGATAAGAGGCAATGTAGGGTGCAAAAGGTTCAGTTCAGGTAAAATATGTGCCGGTCAGTTATAGGAAGGATAGACCTTTTCACCTAAGAAAGACAGAGTTGACAAAACATCTTTGTTCTGTATTTTTGTCAGAATAAAAGTCCTTCATTTGATCTAAACCAGCCTGACAACATTAAAAATTCTAAGCTTATTCTAAACTCCTTACATACATCACAAGGTGACTTTCTATTTTTACAAGGTATTTTTTTTTTTTTTTACAATTCCCATTTGTGGCAGATTCATTTCTCATGAATGAAGGTCTATAAAACGAAAGTTATATAAACTACACCCTTTACTAACACTGAGCATGCCAGCACAATATTTATCAGTGCTTCTCACTGATTTCTGGTCCTTCGACTGAAACCATTCAGTGGGCTAATTACTTACGGTCTCTCATAAATTAAAGGAATATTCAGGGTTTAATACAAGTTAAGCTCAATTGATAGTATTTGTGGTGTAATACTGATTACAACAAAAATGATTTAGACTCTTACCTCCTTTTCTAATTTCTAGGTTTTAGTTACAGTGAGGCACTCAATCGGGCCAATTTTTGGAGGGTTTAAAAAAGGCAGAAATTTGAAGCTTACAATTTTTTAAAACCAATTAAATTATGTTAAAACTGGTGCATTATTTGAGCTGTAAAGTTAATTTTACAGTAGTTTTAGGGTTTACGGCATTATGGTATCCTTGCAACGAAGTTGTAAAATGGGATATAATTACACAGAAAAGGTTAGTGATTTAAAGGAAGTGATTTTCTCACACAAAAATATACTTTTAAAATAGTATTTTAATGTTTACGCATTGGCCCTATTCACTTCCATTGTAAGTGCCTCATTGTAACCCAGATTTTTGGAGGGACGAGTTGAAAGCAGGGAAGAGCAAAACATTTTTTGTGGTAATCAACATAATGCCACAAATGCTGCGGATAGAGCTTGACTTGTATTGAACTCGGAATATTAGTTTAAAGTCAACTTTTACGTTTTGTTTAAACTGTTTTCCATAGATGCTACTTATACCAAACTATCAGGCATTGTATGGGACCGTGTTAATTTGGACAGTCCATATAGAGCTGGTAAAACTGATTGTTTGCTCTAAAAAACAGAAACACTGAATACACTATAACAACAAGGTACATTTACAACTTTTTCTTTCTTTTTTTTTATACAAATGCAATCCTTTTCATTGTATTGCATCTCTCAAAAGCAGATCTTTAAGCTTGTTTTTTTTTGCTGCGGAGATCTGATAAATAATGGATCCTATAAATGTCACATCAATCTCTATAGTACCCATTCGACTGGCTCGATTTGTGTGTAAGATTCGGCAAACATAAATGCAAATCAATTTGAACAGGTGAAACGCAGTACTTGCTGAACGAAGCCACAGTTTTAAGCTTATTGATAGATACTGTCTTAAAAGTGCGATTTAAAAAGAACCTAACAGCCATTTAACCTTTTCCTACCCTTTTTTAAATGTTGCTCTGATCTCACTGTTCAACATTCAAATGAAACATCTGGAAGCCATGTTAAGTAATCGTATTTGTCCACTCACTCATTCTCTGTAAACAGTGACTCAAATTGGCTTAGACCTTTTTGAAAAGAACTTCCAAATTTGATACTTCAGAAACTACCAGTTGGACACTTCTCTCTCACAAGTCAATCAATTGAACATCAACAGCAAAAACAAACACACAAGCAAACAAAATAGGAAAATATTAATAACTGAATAAAAATAATTGCACATTAACCATCTGGGATCAAGATACTAAAAAAGGACAGGTAGAAAAAGAAAAGTATACTCACAAAAGGACAACTATAGAAATAATTAAAGTAGGGGAAAGACATGCAAATGACAGTAGAAGTGAGACCAATTGCTTTGTACCCTTCTTCCTAAAGTTTCAACTTTGGCAAAGAATAGTTTCACAGCAGTGCCTTAAGTCACACCAGTAAACTCTGCAAATGTCACAGACAACAACATAAACAAAGAAGGAGAGGCAACTCTAACATTTTCTCTACTTGTATATCTTTGTCGTCTGTGATTTTCCTCTCTCCCCCCATTGTACCACGTGAATGTGTACAATGCAATTGTGTACAGTCCCCTTCTGTGGCGTTGAACGCTTGTGTCCTATGCGATCATGTACTGGGTGATAGCTCTGAGTGCATACAGTAGCTCGGCCTGCAGACGTGCCTCCATCACCAACAAATTTACATGGACCTAAAAGAGTGAGGAGGAGAAAAGAAAAACAACAATGATTTGAATTAACACTCCATTATGAAATTTCATCCATTTAAAGAAATAGTTCACCCAACAATTCAAATTCTGTCATCATTTAATCACCCTCCTGATGGAACACAGAATGAGTTAAAACAGAAAGTCCAAGTTGCTCTTTTCCATACAGTGAGGGGTGAATGGGGACCATTAGTGTCAAGCAAGTATTTCAAGGCAAGCTTTTCAATGAATAACAAATTTTATTTTGTTTTTCACAAAAAGCCATTTAATCGATTCGGAAGTCTTGAAATAGAGTTCAAGAACCATTTGGCCTACTTGTTTGATGCTTTTTTGTCCTTTTCTGACAGACCCTGGTCACTATCAACTTTAATTCTATGGAAGAGAGCAGCAGGAACATTCTTCAAAATTCTCCTTCTGTGTTACACTGAAGAAAAGGTCCTACAGGTTTGGAACGAAATGAGGGTCAGTAAGTGATGACAGAATTTGTATTTTAGGGTGAATTATCTCTTCAAGTAGAAGGTGTATAAGGCATTACAGAACACATTTTCATAAGAAAGCATAATAATGAAGAAAACCACCTTCTCTGAAGCATTGACAGGGGTCCAGGATAGTGGGCATAGAGGGGTCTTGGAGGAGTCAGGGTAGCACGCCACAGCTTTTATGTAAAGTTTCAGCCCACGCTCCAGTAACCGGTTCACTTCGCCGTAATCATAATCATCATATCTGCGGACAAACAAGTTGATGTTAGTATTTTATTTCATGCTTTTTCAGCCAGTTCAAATATATTGGATGAGTCAAAGGAAAATTAAATCACAGAGTGAGTGTTATATGGAGGCCCTGACAGAAAATTGAATTTAGCATTTTCTGCACTTTTTGGGAATGGATTTAAACATGGTAAAATGTGTTGTACAGAGCTGAGATACACTTTTATTAGTATCTGAAAGCATAAGCAAATTAGCCAAAAAAATAAATGACACTGCAAGGAATGGGGAATTGTGTACTTGAATGATGGACGTACCAATTATACGTAAAGCCCTTCAGTTCAGAGTGAGCATAAAATGAACTATTAAAATTACATTTAATTTTATTGAATGTTTTATTGACATTAGCTATGTTTCCATCCAAGTTGCATATTTAATATATGAGAAAAAACCTGTTGCAAAAACAATGTGTGAATAAAGCCACATTTCCATACCATGTATTTAAAAGAACTAAATCATAAATTCCAGAGAAATTGGGTGACTCTTTAAATAATAAATTACTAGCAGTTTAGTGCATGCAGACAAAACACTCTAGAAGCATATCTGGGAGCGACAGCATTTTACATATTTCTGGGAGCACTATGTATGTGCGTTTCTCCTTCCTTATTTTTGTAGTGCGAATCAACAATATATTTTTCAAAAGTGTTAATAAACTTGCTCTTCGGCATAGTTAAAGTTTGTATTTAACTTATTTGCACTACAAACTCTATGCAGGCTTTGGTTCTCTTACGAGAGGTTCTCTCGTATTGCGTAAGCTAGCTTACGCTACGGGAAAGATTAATCTTTTCTGAGCTATTGAAGCCAAAAAATTATCCTTAATTTTTGTATCCATTGTCAACGCAGTGCGGCAGCTGCAGACCTTGAGCGGGCTAGCTAGCGAGCTCATAGGTTGCTCTGCGGCAACTGCTGCAGCCTATAGACGAGCTTGGGTGAACTCGCATCCAATGAGAGGCGTCCGCGCGCTCACTGCAACAAAGCCCGCCAAAATGGGCGTGACTAGAGTGCATATAAGCGTAGTTCATAGGCTGGAACCCTGATTTTCATCTCTTCAGCGAAGCTCTTCGCATCTCTGAACTGGAAGCCGCGTCGCCGTTCGAGGGGCATCAAGCAAGCGTGGACAGCGCTCGAAGAAGCCGGCCGTCTTCGCCAACTTCAGCCGTCCTGCGAGCTACGCCATCCAGCGACGTATCCTTTTTAAAGCAAGCTAGTTCTTATGAACTTCACAAAAGAGTACGCGCGTCTTTTTAAAGATGCCTCGCTCCACTTGCGCCTCATGCCGCGCCCCTCTCAGCACCGGAGACCGCCACGCCATCTGCGCTCTCTGCCTGGGACTGGGGCATGCAGAGCTCCCTCGCTGAAGGCGGATGCGATCTCTGCGAGGAGCTTCGATGTCGACTCCTGCGGGCTCGACTCGAAGCACTCAGGACCGAAGCCGCCGCCGCCTTCCATTCAGCCGCAGCAGTAAAAGCGCCGCTCTCAAAGGCTGCCGGAACCAGTGGTAGAAGCGATTGCCTCGCCGGAGCCCCTCCCTCGAGCATCGCCTTCACCCTCCCCGCCCACTCGGACGCCAGCAGTTGCCGCCGAGCGGCTGCTCTGCTGCCATCTCGGACTAAGAAGCGGAGGATAAGGGCTGTTCCATCATGGCTTCGACAGCGAGGAGTGGTCAGGCTCACACGCTCCTCCTCGCCCAGGAATCCAGCAGGACCCGCGCCGAGTCGAAGGGGAACTAACGCGCTCCTCACACAGGTTGTCGACCGCCTCGGGCTCGAGTGGTCACCGCCCCTGAACAGGCTCCCAACAGACTCCACGCCGCACCTTTGCCCGCCCTCGCGAGATGGCGGTCTAAGCTGGTGCTCCCGCCTAAGGCCTGCAGAACTACTTCCGCCTGTGTTGGCCGCGCCTACACCGCCGCCGGCCAAGCCGCATCTGCTCTGCATTCCATGGCCGTCTTACAGACAGAGGCTGTTCCAGATCTGACTAGCCGACTTGGGAGAAGCTGAACGCACTACGCCACGCTCTCTCTGTCCGGTCTCTTCGGTTCCGCGGTGAGTGGCATTGTTGACCGCTCGAAGCCCAAGCCATGAATCTCTTTCTGCCTCGTCGCGCTAGCTCCTCTGCAGGCCGCCCACGTGACCAGCCTCCTGCACGAGCCTCTTCACAGCGCCCAGCTCAACAAGCCAGACTTCTCAGCGCCGACAGGGCGGCCGCCTCGATCAGGCTCAGACAGCCGCCTCCTGCGGGCCTCGCCTAAGATTGTACTGAAACCTGAGCAACCGAAGTCCTCCTAGCGTTGTTGAGAAAACGACGGCTCAGTCCCGCCATGGCCGGACCACCGTCAAAGCTTCGCCCCTGTCAGTCCCCTTCTCTCAGGCTACTGCAGTGGTGGATTCAGCAGCCAACAAGCCGGTGATACTACCCGCTTGCTCTGCACTCAAACGCCGCTTTCACGGCGACCCAAAGAAATCTTGTAAAGAGTAAACATGCCTTATGTGTAGAAATTGTGCCCACAATCCAGTGTTCACCCCTACACACAAGCATTACACATCCCGTGTCCCTATCAGAGCACACTCACATAAGCGGTTACGACCCGCTCGAGTGTTAGAGTTAATAAACGCGCCCACGAGCCCGCAGCGCGCCCTCCTCTGCCCGCTCTGTCACACAGCCAGCTGTATGTAAGTCCTGTACGCCCCCTGTCAGTCCTCTTCTCTCAGGCTACTGCAGTGGTGGATTCAGCAGCCAACAAGCCGGTGATATTACCCGCTTGCCTGCACTCAAACGCCGCTTCCACGGCGACCCAAAATAAAGCCTTATGTGTAGAAAATGTGCCCACGATTCAGTGCTCACCCCTACACACAAGCATTACACGCCCCGTGTCCCTATCAGAGCACACTCACATAAAGCGGTTACGACCCGCCGAGTGTTAGGGTTAATAAACGCACCCACCTAATCCGTGCGCGCGCTCCATTCTCTGGCCGCTCTGTCACATGACCAGCCTTATGTGTAGAAAATGTGCCCACAATCTAGTGTTCAGCTCTACACACAAGCATTACACGCTCCGTGTCCCCATCAGAGCACACTCAAAAGCCGTTACTGAACCACTCGAGTGTTAGAGTCAATAAATGCGCCACGAATACGCGGCGCTACCATTCTCTGCCCGCTCTGTCACACGGCCAGCAAACACTTCTCTGTATGTAAGTCCCGTGCTCGTGGCTATGCTTGCGCGATCACTTAACAGACGTGACTCTTTCCCCATTCACCTCAATCGGAAGTCACTCACAGAACAGCCTGTCCATGCTGTCTCGCGAGCAGTCCAGCATAAGCACAGTAAGCCGCCACACATTCTGTTCAGCTGCTGTGTGCGGCAATCAGAGCGATTTGGCCATTCACCCTCTAACATTACGCTTCAAAGCGTGGGAAGATATTCCAGGGATATCCGAATGGGTGTTAAGCACAATAAAACAGGGCTATTTGCTACAGTTCGATCGCCGTCCTCCTTGCTTCAGAGCTGGCTCGAAACTACTTTGAACACGGAAGCAGCGTGCATGCTTCGCTCAGAAATAGCAAACCTTCTGTGCAAAAGGGCCATAGAGAGTGCCGCCTCCCTGAGCTGAAGTCGGGGTTTTACAGCCGTTATTTTCTTGTCCCCAAGAAAGACGGCGGCCTCAGACCAATATTAGATCTCAGGGTTTTGAACAAAGCGCTTGCAAAAAGACCGCTCAAAATGCTTACAACCAGCAAACTCCTCGCGCATGTGCGCCAGGGGACTGGTTTATTTCTCTCGATCTGAAAAATGCATACTTTCAGATTCAGATAAATCCCCGTCACAGGCCATTCTTGAGATTCGCCTCGACGGCCAGGTTTATCAATACACCGCCCTTCCGCTCAGCTCTGTCCTTAGCACCTCGTACTTTCACGAAGCGCATGGACGTGGCGCCGCACACCTCGCGGAGTCAGGGTTTGCGAATTCTGAACTATTTGGACGATTGGCTGATTTTGGCACAATCACATACGGAGCTTCTGTCTCACAGGACAGTTCTCCTCAGTCATCTGAACAGTTTGGGCCTTGCAGTCAATTGGACCAAGAGCTCACTACAGCCCAGTCAGGCAATTTCCTTCCTTGGAATAGAACTAGACTCAGTGACAATGACGGCTCGCTTATCTACACAGCTGCGCCGTGTGCAGCGTACTCAGCCGCTCATTTCAGATGAACAGCCTCACACCTCTGAAGAAATTTCAGAGAGTGCTAGGCTACATGGCCTCAGCCGCAGCAGTACTTCAGCTGGGTTTACTGCACATGCTCCGCTTCAGCATTGGCTAAACACCCGCGCCTCGCCGGGCTTGGGCCACAGGCCGCCAGCCCATCAAGGTGACTCAGACCTGTATTTCAGCTCTGCAGCCCTGGACAGTGGCCGAATGGTATCAGCGGGAGTGACAATGGGAGCTGTATCTCGCCGAAAGTCATCTCGACAGACGCGCCCAACACGGGTTGGGGCGCGGTCCGCGAGGGCTCTCCAGTTTTCGCCTATGGTCAGTTCAGGAAAAGCTCCTTCACATAAATTGTCTGGAAATGATAGCGGTCAAGTATGCGCTCGGCGCTTTCTCCCGGTCATTCAGGGTCACCACGCCCTGGTCCGCTCGACAACAGATCTGTGGTATCCTACCTAAACCGCCAGGGCGGTGTCAGATCCAGGAACCTCTTCCATCTGATGAAACGCATAGAGTTGGTCCCAGTGCCACCTGCGCCGCTGAGGGCGACGCGACGTGCCAGGCCACCTGAACGACGGCCCGGACAGACTGTCCAGAGACAATATTCCCCAGGGAATGGTCCCTGCACGCCAAACAGTCCAGACGTTATGGCACCTATTCGGCAGAGCGGAGATAGACCTCTTTGCGCCCAAAGAGAACTCTCACTGCCCAATATTTTTCTCGAAGCGAGGACGCGCTGGCCCAGGACTGGCCCAGACGCCCGCTTTACGCCTTCCCTCCCGCCTCGCTATTGCCACAGGTAATGCAGAGGATCAGGGAACGCGCCACTCGGTGCTCCTCATAGCCCCGCGTTGGGAGAATCAGACATGGTTCCCGGAGCTTACGCAGCTGTCACTGACAGCGCGTGGCCCATCCCAGTGAGAGCAGATTTCCTCTCTCAAGCTCGCGGCACAATTTGTCATCCCCACCCAGAGCTGGGCGCTGCATGCGTGGGTGATCAACGACTACCCGTCGCTCTGCCAGAAGGAGTAATAAACACCATCATACACGCTAGAGCCCCTTCCACGAGAAGACTCTATGCGTCAAAATGGTCTGTGTTCTCAAAATGGTGCACCGACCGAGACCTGGACCCGCGGACATGTGGGGTGTCGTCGCTGCTCAGTATTTCTACAAGAGCTGCTGGATAAGGGCAGATCCCCATCCACGCTCAAAGTGTATGTGGCGGCCGTTGCGGCGTTCAGCTGAACCCCTGCACGACCAGTCATGGGGTAAAAACGAGCTGGTCATCCGCTTCCTCAGGGGAGCTAGAAGGATGAACCCCCGCGCCTCCATCGGTTCCTATCTGGGATCTTTCTATAGTTCTCGAAACTATGAAAGCCCCCTTTCGAACCACTTCAATCCGTGGATTTGAAATACCTTTCACTCAAAACCGTTTTTCTGACTGCCCTGTCATCAGTCAAACGTGTGGGAGACCTTCACGCACTGTCTGTCAGCGCTGCGTGTCTTGAGTTTGGACCAAGTGACTCCAAGGTCATTTTAAAGCCTAGACACGGCTATGTTCCCAAGGTGATCGGTACTCCTTTCAGAGCACAGGTCATTTCCCTATCGGCGCTGCCAGCACCCGTTAGCGAACACGACGCCAATCTCCTTTGCCCGGTCAGAGCACTGAGATTGTATACTGCGCTCCGCCGCTTTCAGACGCTCTGAGCAGCTGTTTCGTCTCGAGGGCGCACCAAAGGTCTCGCCGCCTCGAAACAGACACTGTCTAGATGGATAGTGGACGCTATTGCTGCTGCATACGCGTCAAAAGACCTGCCATGCCCGTTGGGCATTAGGGCTCACTCCACTAGAGGCATGGCATCCTCGTGGGCATGGTCCAGCGGGATTTCCATTCACGACATATGTGTGGCAGCGGGATGGACTTCCCCCTCCATCTTTGTCAGATTTTACAATATGGAAGTGCCTGCTCTGCAGGCAAAACTACTAGCGGTTTAATACACTACAGCTCCCCTGGTGAGCTGCACTGATGGGACACATTCCACACAGACCGGCACCGCCGCTCTGTCGTTCCCTTCCCACTATGTGCTTATGTATTACACAATCAATGACCCGCATTCTTGCCGGCCAAATATTATTTCCCCACTCATAAGGGCTCCCACGGGTCCCCCTTAATTCCCTGGGGCTCATACAGTGGATGCTTGGCGCGACGGCGTTGACAATGGGTTCCCGTGAGCGTAAGCTAGCTTACGCAATACGAGAGAACCTCTCGTAAGAGAACGTACCGGTTACCTAACGTAACCTCGGTTCTCTCTAGATGAGGGAACGAGTATTGCGTAGCCGGCCGTGCTCGCGCCACGAGCGACTTTTCGCTTCAGTCAATGAAAACCAGGGTTCCAGCCTACGAACTACGCTTATATGCACTCTAGTCACGCCCATTTTGGAGGCTTTGTTGCAGTGAGCGCGCGGACGCCTCTCATTGGATGTGAGTTCGCCCAAGCTCGTCTATAGGCTGCAGCAGTTGCCGCAGAGCAACCTATGAGCTCGCTAGCTAGCCCGCTCAAGGTCTGCAGCTGCCGCACTGCGTTGACAATGGATACAAAAATTAAGGATAATTTTTTGGCTTCAATATCTCAGAAAAGATGAATCTTTCCCGTAGCGTAAGCTAGCTTACGCAATACTCGTTCCCTCATCTAGAGAGAACCGAGGTTACGTTAGGTAACCGATACGATTTTTTGGATTGGTGCGCTGGTTAGTCCAGTTATGAACAAGTTATTCAGTCACATGACTTCTTTGATACGCATCTTGTATTCCTAATAAATTCAATGAATTTATTTGCTAAATTCTTTTCCATCATAGTTTATACGCATTTCTTCTTATCAAATAAAAAAAAATCCACCTCAAGCGAGCATATACGTTTTTATGTGCATTTTAGGGATTTTATTTGCATTTTGGTGGTTCCATCCAGTAATTTTTATGCACTTTTCACCAACCAGACACACTATGTGGCCAAAAGTTTATCGACACCCCCTTTAAATAATGTTTAGCCATTCAAGATGAGTGGAAGATGTTATAGCAGCAAAGAGTGGGATTAATCCCTATGGTTTTGACATTCAAAAAGCACATATGAAAGTCGGTGTTCAGTTGTCAACAAACTTTTGGACAAAATGTGAAAACTTAAAAATCAAACCATGCTCATGGTACCTTATTCCATAGAAACAATGAATGTAGTTCCAGATGGCTCGTTTGAGATCAGGGCTGTGTGGGAAAGGGAGGGAGGCCACGTTGCGGAAGCGTTCATCTAACAAGTGTCCTATATCGGAGTAGAGCCTGTTCACCAGAGAGAAGCCGTGATCCTCCCACGAATAGTCCTGCATGTGTAAAATAACAAAAACACTGTTCCAACCACCAACTCAACCAAACTGTTTTGGGGATTTTTAATTAAAGGAGGGACATACGATTCTGATTCAAATAAAATCTTATAGAGAGGGCACTTGAATTATATGGACATTTATGAGGACTTGCCAGCAGCTCAAAGTTTCCTTTTAAGGTTTCAAGAGTAAAGTCAAGTGCTGACAGTCTTAAGGGAGTGCGCAAGCCATAATTCTAACCCTTAGTGGCCCATTTGGTAGGTGACACCCAATGCAGAGTGTCCGTCCCCACCTGCACCCGGAATACTTGGAAATGGTCCTCCTCCCGTCTGGCAAATTCTTGGTAGCCGAATTCCGGATCTGTGACAAAGCGGGAGGGGTCTGCTGAGCACATCATCTCCTCCTCGTCCTCCACATCTAAAATGGGTTTGCATTCAAGAAAGAGTGGTGTTACGAAAGATATATAATATAGAAAAGACTCTTGGGTAAAAATAACTCTGAACATTCACATACAAAATTACACTTCATGTTTACAACAACATTGGGAATGACACACTGGCTTAAAACCTATGTCATACCTGCTTGTGGGAGTGTCTGTGAATGGAGTCGATCTCCTTTTCGTTCCTTCTCCTCCTGTGTTTTTTGCATTTGTTCTCGATGGGAAGCAAGCTCACAGCTAGAGTCCAGGGACTTTAAAAAAAAATAAACGGAGCACCATTATATAGGTTCATTATAGACTTTTGATTTTTGCACTTCCATAAATTACAATTTTATGATTATTTTATATCTATGCAAGTTTACCATCAGATGATATCTATTTCTTTGTTTATTACAAGATAAATTAGTACTATATTCATACAAATAAATACTAAACATGTTGATTTTCTGTGCAACAATGGTGAATTATCAGTATCCCATATGCTTGTACACATATAACTGTTGTTTGTTGAGGTTGTTTCAGTGATTGACTTGATTTACATTTGACATTGAAATTTGATGAAGCAGCAATGTGGAAGTAAACTATAGTAAGTACAACACGTATGAATTAGCGATTGTCATATGGGTGTACTACTGAAATTATGCAAGTTGAGCATCTATTTAGTATAATAAATACATTTATATAAGTGCCTGAGAAAATGTGTCAAATTCCAATGCATTAAAATCTGCTTTTTTCCCCTTTTCTATTTAATTTTCTTTTCTTCCAATTTGGAATGCCCAATTCCCACTAATTAGTAGGTCCTCGTGGTGGCATGGATACTCGCCTCAATCCAGGTGGTGGAGGACAAGTCTCAGTTGCCTCCGCTTCTGAGACCGTCAATCCGTGCATCTCATCACGTGGCTCGTCGAGCATGACACTGCAGAGACTCTGCATGTAGAGGCTTGTGCGCGATCCATGCACAACTTACCACACACCCCACTGAGAGCAAGAACCACTAATCTCGACCACGAGGACGTTAACCCATGTGACTCTACACTCCCTGGCCACTGGGCCAATTTGATTGCTTAGGAGAAATGGCCAGAGTCAATGAGCACACCATGGATTCAAACTCGCGACTCCAGGTGTGGTAGTCCGCATCAAAACTCGCTGAGCTACCCAGGACCCCTTAAAATCTGCTTTTAAATCCAAACCTTAACCAAGAGTCAAACAAATATCCTTTGACAACTGAATCTGCAGGTGAGTGATCATCCATACCCTTCGCCGTTGTGTCTTCTCTGTTGGACCAGCGGGGGCTGATGAAAAGGCTGTGTTGCCATTGGCAGCATCACAGAGACAGTAGCCAGGGGGCGTGCCGTGAGGCACTCTGGGAGAGGGAGTGCTGTCGGAGTCAGAACCAGAACCAAAAACGAAACTGCAAAGAGAATGACAGTGGGCCAGCAGAACAACTGCCTGAACCAATTCGGCCATAGACAAGCAATGCTCTCCTGTCTTGAGTAGAGCCTGAAACACATGAAAGAGCAACGATACAACACTATTTATATTCAAGGCATTAAACAAAAAGTGCTTTAGCCCAACACATGAAAACAGTTGTGATCAACAGATGGTAGGCATGTATTTTAGAACGTTATCTGCTAGAAAAACAACTAACTAGAGCAAATAAACCTAACATTATATAATACAATTGTATTATGTTTGTTTTAGCAGAGGAATACGTTTCAGTGATATACGAGAGCTTATGGGACACTAACTTTCTCATGTAATGAGTGGTTAAGGTAAACTTGACTCCTTTAGTTTCATTTCAATTACCTGTATATGTGAGCGTGCCGTGAGCCAAGGTTGATGGGCCAGGACCTTATTGATATGGTCAAGGTGCCGTAGACGTGGGGGCACAGCCTCTAGCCCTTGAAGCCATAAGGGGTCACCGCCCACACGCAGGAACTGAGCAGAGTGCAGAGAAACCAAGTACCTACAGTGATGCCGCGCTGCAGCCTGAAACACAAACACAAAGACCTTTATCTACCTAAGAAAATTCTGTGCTCTCGTTCAAAAATCTTTAAGACCCCATATGGTAAAATTTGACCATGAAATGGAAATTTGTAGCTTTTAATCCAATCTGTTTGGCTTTGAGGTAATCTTTATGCTGGCATACTCAACTTAGTGATTACAATATACAAGCACAAGCGCGCGCACGCACGCACACACAAAAATGACTCATCTTGCACTCCAATTTCTTTTGTCCCTTTACCTACTAACCACCTGCCTCTTACTCTTACAAGAAAATCATATATATTGGGAAGAAAACTGTGCTCAAAGCCATTCATTTGGTCTTTAAAGTCTGCTTCAAATAGCATAACAATTTTAACATTATTTGCCCGTTATTGTACAAAACATGTAAATAGGACCCATCTATACTTACCATGATGGCAATGTAGTGACGGTATTTCAGGGGCAATGGGCCATCCATATAAAGGATGTAGTGCTGGGTACGCAGGAAACTCTCCAGGTACTGTGGGTGAGAGGCCATCTGCTGAGACACCGTATCCAGACGCCCTCTGTTGGCCAGAGCCTTCATACACAACAGGGAAGCACGTTCTTTCTCAGAGTTCACCATCATCTGTTAGGGGGAGAACAGTGTGATGAGAATTGTTTCCTTACAAAAAGGAGATAAATATGGCAAACAAAACCAATAAACCACACCAAAGATATAGAATCTCTTTTTTCATTTATTTGATGCATATTTTTTATCTTTTAAAACCCTGCTATTCAACTATTATGATTTAAAAACACCACCACAATACAAATTTTCAAGGTGATGACATCACAATGCTGTATTTTCCCTAAATCTGTTCTGCTGTGGTTGCAAAAAAGTACATTACTGAAACACTCCTGTCTATTGCATTAGTGTCTGTGAATCTCAAAGAAGCCATCTTAAAATAACAGATGTACGAATGCTAGCAGCATTCCTCAAATCATTTCCCAACAAAAACAGAAAAAGGAAAGGCCTCTGACGGAGACTTTTGGCATGTCGTGGGCCAATAATAGACATTCTATACAAAGAGCAGGTCACAGCAGTTTTGACCTCCTTCAGTATACTGACTAGACAGATGTCTGTTGACCTGATTCTCCCACTTTCACACCTCAAGAGGCTTTAAATACATCCCAATTATAAAAACGGCAACCAACCTCAGACACAGCTTGGGAGTTGTCGCTAAATCGTCCTCATTTAGCAAAAGAAGTATATTTTAGACTATTAGACACCTTGTGGAAGGAAATAGGTGTAAATTTGACATTTCTGAAGCCCTCGTTTAATCTGTCTTGAGATGAGACATATGCTGATTCATACTTTTGTGCCTGTAAATGCTGACTGTGAAGGCCAAGCGAGGACTTGAGGATGTGCCCTTGCCCTGCTTTGTGTCTGACTGTGGGATTATGGAAATCCTGCCCACTCCCCTGCTGTTTCTGACAACATCACTCAAAACACACAGACTCACAGAGAAAGAGCAGTGGCACGAGAAGGGCCAGAACCCACTTTGATTATTTTACCAGCTTCATTGAGGTGTGTGTGTGTGTGTGTGTGTGTGTGTGTGTGTGTGTGTGTGTGTCTGTCTGTATATATGTGTATATATGTGTATGTATATATATATATATATATATATATATATATATATATCTCTGGAAAATATTAAACTGCTAAATTATCAGTTTCTCTGGATTTACCATGTATAGGTATGTGTTTGAGTAAAATGAATATTTTTGTTTTATTCTATAACTACTGACAAAATTTCTCCCAAATAACAATATTGTCATTTAGAGCATTTATTTACAGAAAATGACAACTGGTCAAAATAACAAAAAGGATTTTTTTTTTCATATTCATTTTTTAACAATTCAGTGCTAATGTTTTTACTTAGGAAGAGTGCAGAAATCAATATTTGGTGGAATAACCCTGATTTTCAAATCACAGCTTTCATGCGTCTTGGCATGCTCTCTACCAGTCTTTCACATTGCTGTTGGGTGACTTTATGCCACTCCTGGCACAAAAATTCAAGCAGCTCAGCTTTGATTGATGGCTTGTGATCATCCATTGTCCTCTTGATCACATTCCAGAGGTTTTCAATGGGGTTCAGGTCTGGAGAGCTTCTTCCACACCTTGATTGATCTGGCCGTGTGGCATGGAGCATTGTCCTGCTGGAAAAAATAATCTTCAGAGTTGGGGAACATTGCCAGAGCAGAAGGAAGCATGTTTTCTTCCAGCATAACCTTGTTCGTGGCTTGATTCATCCGTCCATCACAAAGACGAATCTGCCCGATTCCATGCTTGCTGAAGCACCCCCAGATCATCAACGACCCTCCACCAAATCTCACAGTGTGCGAGACTCTGTGGCTTGAAGGCCTCTCTAGGTCTCCAGGTCTCTGTCTAACCATTAGACGATCAGGTGGAGGATCGGTGATAGTTAATAACTATAACTATTTTTATGCATGGCCATGTATTAAGAAACTATATATTAGTAATGGTGACCAGTAACTAACTCTAAAATATACACTTTCTATTAAATATTCGTATTAATTTTAATCTAAAATCTTGAAGTTGATTGAAAAGTGTTAGGCTAATTTGTGACATTGATAGCTGCGTTATGTTTCCGCATAAGACGCAGCTGTCTTGTCATTCAAAGAGTCGAGGTTTGCAAACCAATGTGCAAGCAAAACATACAAAGTATTGTGAGCTTATATCAACTACCCAAAATTGTATATCAACTACCCAAAATTAATATATCAACTACCCAAAATTGAAACAGATGGAGTAAAGAAAGCGAGATCTCTCTGCTTTACTTATGTAGGACATCATAAACATCCCACCAGACAGGTTCCTCCAGTATACCTGCATAAATGTGTATGAACTTAAACCTTAAGCAAATATTTGTTTCTTAACACAATTTAATGGGCATATCCATTCAATGGACAATTTTTCAACTAAATGGAGCATGGAGTGGATTTTAACATGTACTGTGTCAATACACTGAGGTGCAGACAGTGGTTTGTGCTCTTTTTGGAAAACGAGTCAGGCTAACCTATGTTTTTAAGGTTTTTAAATGTCTGAAACTCAACATTTAATATTAAGACCATTCAAATCACACTGCAGCTAGTCGACGGCTTGTTTTAAGAGGCAGTGTGATATTGGCAATAGATGTGTGATGAAATAAGAACAAAGACACCGATCCACTCTCTTCTATCAAGGAAAAAATATCCGTGTCAGGCTGACATTGATAGCTGCGTTATGTTTCCGCATAAGACGCAGCTGTCTTGTCATTCAAAGAGTCGAGGTTTGCAAACCAATGTGCAAGCAAAACATACAAAGTATTGTGAGCTTAAATGACAGAAACCTAGAAAGTAAGGCATTTTGAAATACACCTAGGATCTATGGCATGTAGGCTAGATATTTTTAAACAAAATCCATAGACATTATTTGGATATCAGGTGTATTTTGATATTGAAGGCTATGGTAAAAAACTTGAAAGATTTTCATGATGTTCGGTTTCATTAACGCTTCTCGAACGAGCATTCTTCCACCAATGCGGACAGGAAACCATGCTAAAATACTCTGACAGCATTTCAGGTGCTACAATTCAGCAACATCACTACTGAATCAACAGAGCTAAACATACAGCACGACCAGTATAGTCCAATTCCCGAAGGAATAACCCTTTTGAAGCCATACCACAAAACCGACTTAAAGCAGATTTCTGTATTAATGACTCTAAAGCCCTGTATACATAAAGAAACTTTAATCGCTTGATGTCATTATCGCTAGTCTCTGAACTGTGAAGTCGCCATTGGGCGTTCCTAATTCTGTCACTCTAATGTTCTTGGTGGATTGTACGTCTGGTCATGTCTTTTGAAAATATACAGTCAGATCCATAAATATTGGGCCATCAACACAATTCTAATCTTTTTGGCTCTATACACCACCACAATGGATTTGAAATGAAACGAACAAGATGTGCTTTAACTGCAGACTTTCAGCTTTAATTTGAGGGTATTTACATCCAAATCAGGTGAACAGTGTAGGAATTACAACAGTTTGTATATGTGCCTCCCACTTTTTAAGGGACCAAAAGTAATAGGACAGATTAACAATCATAAATCAAACTTTCACTTTTTAATACTTGGTTGCAAATCCTTTGCAGTCAATTACAGCCTGAAGTCTGCGTAAGAAGCGTTTGTCTTCACTCTACAGATGCTATCATATGCAAGGCTCAACCTGGCCAAGAATGAACCCCTTGTGATCCCAGCCAGCCCTTCTGTTGACCACAACCTCACCTATTCATCTTGGTTCAACAACACTAACACCAACCAGGACTGCCCGGAAGCTGAGAGTGGTGGTAGATGACCAGCTTATCTTTACTGCCCACATCTCATCAACCGCCCGGTCTTGCAGATGCACATTTTACAACATCAGGAAAATCAAACTATTTACTCTATGAATATGCTGCACTGCTCCTGGTACAAGCTTTGGTCATTTCAAGACTGGACTACTATAAATCTCTGTTGGCCAGCCTCCCAGCTAACACAATTAAGCCGCTGCAGATGGTCCAGAATGCAGCAGCGTGTCTGGTCTTCAATCAGCCAAAGAGGGCTCATCCTCCTCTTGATTTCACTCCACTGATTACCTGAAGCTGCCCGCACTAAATTCAAGGATCTGGCTTTCAGGACAGCCAATGAAACAGCACCTTCTTTCTTCAGTTCACTTCTCCAAGTCCCAACTCGCTCTCTGTGGTCAATGAATGAGGGGCCACTGGTTGTCTTGTCGCAAAGAAGCACAAAATCATGATCATTCACGTTCTCTGTTCCTCTATGGTGGAATGAGCTTCCACCCTCCACATGATCCGCATGAAACCATCTCAGTATTCGAGAACCAGCTGAAAACACAAATTCTGCAAGCACTTAACTGATCCACACAAATCATTTATTTTGTCATGTGCCGTGTGGTGATGGTGGTGTGGCCGAGCAATGTCTGTGGAGAGCAAGGCCGAGAGAGAGAGTATGGTAAGGATTGACACCTGTGAGAAATCACCTCTAACAGCTGTTTGGTTTGCAGTGAGAGCGGAGAGGGATTTAAACAGGCAATCAAGACCGCTGGAGGGGAGAACACGCAGCAGCGTGCGTGTTCATGTGTGTGGTCATTGTGTTGAAGCTGAGATGCATTCTTTAAATTTGTGTGAGAAATAAAGACACACAATAGAATGTTATTGAAATCACGCTTGAGGTTAGCTTTAAAGTTAGAGTCCTATCAACCTTGTCGGCAAGCATACTGCTGTTCTCTACTAATACAGCATCTAGTCAACAAATGAATTACAAAACGAAACAAAATTAAGCTAAATATTATTTAATAAAGACAGAGAAATACCCAAGTGGCATTCTGTGAGGGAATTGTCTGTTGGAGGCTGATCTGTAAATATTGATTGATAAAACCAAGAAAAGATTGCAGATTTTATTATAGATTTTTTACTGATAGTTATAGAGGTCAACCGATATATTGGCTTTGCCTGTTAATCGTCACGATAACAGATTTCTGGAACTCGGTTATCTGCAAAAATCCACACTGATTTCCCTGTTGCTTCCAGTGCTGAAGCGGAGGGAAAGTGTACTTCACTGATGCCTTGTGGTGTTTGTTTTGACATGTGAGACTACACTCTGTATGGATCAGAACAAGGTATATATACAGTACACACAGTCATATCATTCATTATATAGTCATTAATTTGTTGACTAGATGCTGCATTAGTATAGAACAGCAGTATGTTTGCCGACAAGGCTGAGAGGACGCTAACATTAAAGCTAACCTTAAGTGGTTAGAACAATGTGATAAAAATACACACAAGTCCTACCCAAATGTTTAAATGTCAAGATTGTTACCATATATTTGCATTAGTTTATATCCAGCTGGTCACGTTTATGCATTCGTTAGCCAGCTAAGTTGCATATTTAAAGCTACTGACATGAGAAAGCAAATTAATATCTTCATGCAGCCAAGAGAAACGTATAAACAAATCAGAAACACATCTGATTTCAATAAAAAATGATCCTCTAATACATCCTCTACTGTAATACGATCACTTCAGATCTATCACGTTCTTGAATACTCTACATACAACTGTATTGAATAAAAAACAATGTGGTATTTCACTGTTATTATGAAGATTGAGTCTGGAGTAGTAGGAATTAGTGTTGTCAAAAATACCGGTACTCCGGTACCAAGTTGGTACTCAAAAAAAAAATTATTTACGATACCAGAATTTCTGGAAGTACCGGGTACCGAGTCTACCCGGTACCCATGCAGAGTCGGGAACATTCGAACGCTCACAACAAGAAAAAAAAAAAAAAAAGACGACAAGCAAAGCTGCTGCAGAGTCTCAACTGAATCTTGTCTAAAAGAAAAGTGGAAAAAGCCAGGTTTGGAAATTCATATGTTAGGGAAACATCATAGATCAGCAAAAACATATTTGTAAACGCTGCTTTCGCAATTTTCTGACGAAAGGAGGAAACGCATCAAACTTATTAAAGCACATGAAAGACAGACACCCGGATTTATTCAAGCAACTAAAGCAGGTGAGTTTAAAAGCATATTATCATTTGCATTAGGGCTCAAATGTTTATTCGACATTATCGACATCGTCAAATACAAAATTGACGAGAAAAATGTTCGTTGTTGAATAGCTGATCTCATTTAACGTAACATGAAATCACATTAAACTGTAACGATGACATGCGAGAGCAGCACTGCAGTTCACGCCTGATGGAGGAAGAATTACACAGATCATCAGTATTAGGGAATTATATATAAAAATAAATAAATACATTTTTTTTTTTTTAAAGTACATTCATAAACGTACTGTTGTGGAATAAGCAGAGCCGGAGCTCTTTAATGGAAACATGCGTTACATCTTAAATGCAGTAAAATGTAATGCGTTATAGCTTTATTAAAGTTCAAAATGTACAGAAGCAGCTCATCATCCCTCGAGCGCGGACGCTTAATGCAGCTAGATTAGAACTTATTTAATCATAACATATCTATCTATCTATCTATATATGCATTTCTTGTCATGAAGAAAAATGGCCAAATTCAGCTTTATTAATAAGAGAGCACTTTGCACATTAGTTTGGAAATAGTTTTTTATTAATTCTATTGTATGCTTGTTTATTTAGGTTTTGTTTTTTAGTACTTGGTAAAAACTTAATTGAAAGTTGCAAAAGTTGAAGCAAATCTTACATAGGTTTTCAAAAATACTTTAAGCATACATTGTCGTCATAATTAAAAAATAACATATTTAAATTAAAGTGATGCTCAATGGCATATTTTTGTTCTTAGTTCTGCTGCTAATGTTTTGTAAATTTTATAATTAAAAGAGCGTTGTTTAGTAACCTGTTTTTGTGTTTTGCTTTGGTACCGAAAATGGTAGCGAGTACCGTGAAATTTCACTGGTATTGGTACAGTGACAACACTAGTAGGAATCAGAGCAAGTGTAACACCATGTGAACTGTCTATTGAAGTGTTTCCCCCCACCCCTCATTTTACTTTTGATTTAACATTTTAGAATATGTGCCGACTAAACATTTTTATTTCACAATTTTATATATTAGTTGAAAATTAAATGCTCTTTTTTTAACAGCCAGGATAGGAATATTCTTTGCAATAATATAACGGTGCTGAATGTATTTATTGCACCCTTTTGTGGACCAAGGAAACAATGTCAATTTAAATATCAGCTGACTTTAAAATTTGAATATTAATTAATATATATTAATATTTATTTCATTTTAAAAAGTACAATACATTTTCACGGATCAGTCAGTACTGTTTATTTTTGTAATAAAGTTCAGCACAGAGTGTCATTTTTCATTCAGTATAAAATTTAAAAACTATCGGTTATTGGCAGGCTGCCCAACTTAGTTATTGATAAAATCCACTATCAGGCGACCTCTAAATAGTTATTCTCCTGTACGCATAAAGAGCTTTTTCTGATATCTCAATAACTTGATAATTAATGATGTGTTTTAATCTTTCCAATCACCAACATAACACTTTTTAAAATAGCAAGCAGAAAAGATCAAATTAATTACTCTTTGCCATCTACAGACTGACCACTTTATAAATGAATAGAGAGCCTCATTCCAGCTAACATTAACTTTCCTTCATTGAACAGAATACACTTCCATCAGTCTTTCACTTTTGCGATCCTTCAGTAATTTTAATTTCATTGATATTTGGCTAAATGTTACTTTCTTTACACCTGTCGCCTTAACCCCAACTAGGCTTGATGACGCACTAGCATGACACTAAAAACAGATTGCCTTAAAAGGTTGCCTCAGATAATTATTGGTTATTAATGCATAAGGAGGCAAATTTAATTCAGCCTTTACATTTGATATTTTGGGCGGAAGCAATTGATGTTGCATCCTTTGACAATTATTTTTGATTGGTCAGTTTACTGAGCGGAGCTTCGATGCGGTCAACCTCCTCTAGCTTTATATGCAGTGATTGAAACTCGCCTGGGCTACTGCATATGAAAGAAAAATACATAATATATTTTTCACAATATATGTATTATATGTGGTCGACAATATATCGGTTTTACGATTAATCGGTGCCGATAATTGCTTTTTGGAACTATCTGTTATCAGCAAAGATATGTGCCAAAAGTTGCTGATAGTAGACTTGCCACAGTATACAGTGTTACCGGTTATATTCTGTACATAAGACGACACCGGTACGAAATGTTATACAGGTAAAATGGGTAAACGTTATGAAAGAAATGTACTTAATGACAAGGGTTCCTATATCAATAGCCAAACAAATAGAATTGCCAACCTAAAGTTGGCTAACAAGTTTTGTTATATTATCATTAACATGTTCGAAGACATTTATTTTTAATGCTATAATTGTAGCAAATTAGTCAAATACTATAAATGGATGAGCCCAATTTTAAACGGAGCAAACGTGGCAAAAAATATGTGTATTTGCACAACAAGCACCGGCGGTGAATGAAGTGACCCCCCCCACAAAATCACTGCTCACATTTGAAATCAAGCTGCTTTGTATTATTGTGTAGATAGGCTATTGAGCAACGAAAATTACACCATAGCACCACTGCGTGTCCAACCAATGGTATTACCGGTACAACCGGTTTTGAACTCGGATATGCGGTATGAAAATTATGACATCGTGGCAAGTCTAGCCGATAATTGTTTTTAAAATATTCTTTGTATTCCTCTTTGGCTGATGCAGTTAGAATGGCTTATTCTACAGTTTAACAGCGGCCACTAAAGGTGAAATAAAAACAATCATGTGGGGAATTGCTATATTGATATCTTTAATCACTGACAATATTCATAAATATCTTTGTATACTTTGAAATTGTAATTTATAACAAAGCTAAGTTGTTGTCATTTTAAAATAAGAGTCCCTTGTGCATTTCAAATTTATCACAGTTCGGTTTGCATCACGGTTTTGGTACAGTTCGTTATTTGTTCAAGAGATTTGCGCTCACAAATCACCATGGTTTTACTATAACCATAATTTAACCATGGTATTTGTAGTAAAATCATAGTAACCACAAAATTAACATGGTTACGGTCAAGGTTACAATACTATAGTAAATCAGGATTACTATATGGAAACTACAGTATTACTGTTTTAAAACAATGGTTAATTGTATCAAAACTATGATTACTGCCAAGAAATCAATGGTGACAGCAGTCATTATTACTTCAGTCATAGCTACTACAATATTACTATAGTAAAACCATGGTTACTGTATGGCTTCTACAGTATTACTGAATAAAACCATGGTTAATTTTCATTAGTGTCCTTAACACATTTTTTCCCCCTTAATTACAAACTCAACATTTAACTTAATACCTGCATTTCTGCAACATGATCAACATAAAGTGCATTTCATACTCAACTCAACATTCGGAAGCTGTATTTCACTATAGAATGAACAATCTTGCTGTTATAATGTATGCTGGGAGGGATGTTGTAACGCAACACGAGTGTTTTAATCCTACCGGTACGTAGAATTCCCACATCTTAATCAACGAAGAAGGGCAACATAACTTTTGCAATGCACACCAAGCACTTTAGATATTGTTATATGTGTCCGAACTAGAACTGAGTTCCTTAAAGACAGAAGGGATTGTGTCTGTGTGCAGTTTTGGGCTCACCTGCGGCTCTGTGTGTGCGGCGTGCACTATCGATCCTCGGGTGATGTCAGCGTAAATACATAATCAAACATCGATACATTACCAGTATACAGCACTTGCGTCAAACAATGTATGCAAACAGTGCCTGTTTTGTACAGGTTTTATTACCATAGCTGTTGTGACTGACTGCAAATAGAAAAAGTTCTCCGGCTCTTTTTTCAGCTTGCCGTTTTGCAGAAGCATGCAGAAATGTGATGTCATCAACTGATTTAACACACTTAGTTAATAGTACAGATTCTCTCTGTAGAAAGCTCACCCACGTGAAACAGGCAGTGTGTGTCTATGGAGCCATACAGGCGCATTAGCAGAGGTTATAACGGTGTATGTCTATTTGGCACTTTATTTTCTTTGCCAAAGTGTATGATCCAGATGTGTCAAACTTGATGAACAGTGGTACAAATGCTTACCGAACCGTGGGTGGCGAACCATATGGTTCGTTTTTTTACCGAGAACCATTATACCCTAATACGTATTGTTATTGAATTAAATATGTGAATTTACATATGTACATGAGATATGCATTTACATTATTGCACATTGGGGAGTACTGAGGCAGTTTAATTGTTCATGTGGAAAATGGCCTGAGGGTAAAAACTGTACTTTTGCCTGGATGTCCTGGCACAGAGTTAAAAACTGTAGCGCAAGCCCGAGGGCAACAGTTCAAACAGGGAGTGTGGGGTCCAGAGTAATTCTACCTGCACGTTATGCACCAAATCTTATCAGTTATTAATTATTATTGTGATTCTGGTTGAACAATAAACTGCATGTGGGATTTTATTCATTTTGGAATCTTGTAAACTCTACACCTGGGTTTCAATCGAAATGTTCACATTTTTCAAGCGCATTTCTAAAAATTTGACTAAATAAATTACGAATTGTTGCACGTTTCCATTTACTAAGTCATGTGCACTATCTTGAGGGAGCCTGCCTCTTGATGGAGTAGCTAAATGACATCCTTGCTTCAGGGACATTTTTTTTGCAGGATTGAAGCTACTGTACCTTGTTTTAGTAAATGCTGCATGGATATGCACAGAATAAGTATAACATCTGTTATAATGAGGGCTGATATGGATGCGATGCCCATATGCCACCAGTCTTTGCACGCCCGCACTCAAAACTGTTCTGGCAGATTGTGAGGACCCACTTAAAAGACTAGCAGTGGCTTAAACCCTTCCAAATGCCAAGGTCTATGCATGAAGTTTTGTGTGCCAAGGTGGGGCCTTTCGTTCACAACAAGCTATCGCACACTCATAACATGTGCACGGATGGTCAAACACATCATTGTTATGTGAATAAACTGTTTACATCACATTTTAACTATTGTGAAACTTTAGAAAATCCACCTCCTCAGACCATAAAACTTGTTGGATTGAAACAGCTCATGTCTGTGCCTGTCATAGCAAGGAAAGACTATGATTTTTTTTTTAATTCTATAAATCAAATTTTAAAAACTATCGGCGATTAAACAGTTATCTGCATTTTCCACCACATTCGTTATTGGTATCTGTAAAATCAGCTATTGTCAACCTCTAATGTGTATCAGAATTATGCAGATTAGTAGTTAAATTGACTGAAATTTACCAATTTATTTTTTTGGTTTTGTTTATTTTTAATACATTATATATTATTGAGGAGGCTCAACCATCCTTGCCTTGTAAATGCTCAGCCGTGGACGTATATTAGGCACTGGCAAAACTTTATTTTGTGATTTGATTAACTTCAAATCCATTTCACCTTGTTAGCCTTTCAGCAGGTAATGACACTTTTTCCATGGGCAGACCGCTATGTCATATTTCTGTGATGCAAACAGAGAGCAGCTGATGTGAGATCAGGCAGTAAAATAAAGCACAAATTCACTCAAAAAAGTTATTCACAAGATCCAAATTAATTTTAAATGACAGGGCAAGCAGGAAAGCTGTCCTGAATATGCTGCATGTGTCTCATGTCAGCAGAGGGAGCGCCCCGCCCCTTGCAGCTCCCTGTATCACCCATGTCAGAATACACCCCTGTTTGAATCAAATTTAACACGGCCTGGCCCCCACAGAATTGAGTTATACAAATGCAGGCATTTCATCCTCACACATGTTCTTGACGTGCACATCCACAGTTTTTGTTTCCACATTAGTCTCATGTTGTTTAACAGTGATGTATCTTCTTCTAGTGCTTCTTTGTGACAACAATGGCTTAACTGTGAAGTTGCCACCTTGTGGACCCACTAATATGTGCAAATAATTCCAGGCATATGCGTGGTTAGAAAAATCGGGTCCCACACTTTCAGTGCTTGAGCACTCTGCTGATGATTAAATTTGCGCCACAAGTCCTGCACGCAGATGCTCAGCATTCGCATCTGACCGAAGTATACTTTGGGCTTAAGACTAAAGGGAAAATATAGTCAATCAATGTCATGTAGTATATTAGCAAAGGCTACAAGTCAAATAGGTATAGGTCATTTATACAGTACTAATATGTTATGGTCAGTCTTTAAACAACAGATCAAATATTATTCTCCAGTGGGACTAGTACGGGTGCACTTTCCCTTGTAAACAGATCATATGTCTCAAGAGTCCGTTAGCAATGCCCAAAACTACTCCTGCAGAAAAACAGGCAAACATAAATACAGAAAAATTCAACATTCAATCTTTGTTCAATACAAGGAGTAAAGTTCACGTGGCACGTATTGACAGCCACGCACAAAACGTGAAAATCGTAAGGGAAGTCAGTCTCCACTAAGAGAAAATATTGCAATTAACAACTAATGAAATTTCATAGGGAAATTAGAGACTAATGCAAGTCATATAAGACCGTTAGACACACACACACACACACACACACACACACACACACACACACACACACACACACACACACACACACACACACACACACACACACACACACACACACACACACACACACACACACACACACACACACACACACACACACACACACACACACACACACACACACACACACACACAAGGTCTACAGAATTGTATTTTGCATTTTTTAAACAAATCTATGAAGCACAAAGGATGTTGGTTTGTTGTTTGACTGTTCGTTATAAGGTGTAGAAAACAAGTTAATAAATTACAGTAGCACAGACCATAGTCATTTTCAACAGTGTATGGTTATTTTGAAACTCTGGCAATTTTCTGTCAATACAGGATGCCTCATCAGCACCCATAACATGCACCGACAGGTCTTTACCAACAGTCAACACGAAACAGGAAGTCAGTCTCACATCCTCTTGGTGAGTCCCTCTAAAATTCAGCTGAAATTTAATTTATTGGGTAAACATGCCACTTTAAATTTTTTTGACAATCTTGACACCTGTTTCTTTGAACAATAACCGCATCTCTGGCCTCTACTTAATTCATACTTAAATTAAACTGACTTCAGATTGACATGCAGTATGTTAATATACTATATAAAGCAGCATTATTGGGTGATGTTAAAGATAAAGAGTATGATGATGTGCCTTTCCATGAACAAACAAAACAGTGTTTGCATTTATTTGCATCTTCTTTAGCATTGAGATTTGAATGACTTCATGGTTTCTAGCTGGTCAGAAAGCTCTTTTTTTGACAGCAGATTGAGGAAAAGTGGCCCCCGAGTGAAGTGCTGAACAAATTGTCATCATACACCCAACCAAAAGTTCTAAGAAATCACACATGGGGGGGCAGACAAATATAAGCAAACTGCTAGTCTCTTGTCATTTGAAGACAGTCTAAACATGAGGCACTGAGTGGTTGGGGGATTCAGTTCAGGGACTGAATCCAGAATAAGACCAAGACTCGATATTCAATCTGCATTCTGGGAATGCCTAGAGGTGTCTATCCTTGACAAGCCCAAATGTCCATCCCCTACTACACAAACCCATCTCTCTCCCGCTCTACAAAGGGAACACTATTTCAGCTTGCCAACCTGGTAGCCAGGAAGAACAAAACAGCCAGCTGCACCTCACTGGGGGTTGGACTGAAACAAGTCCGGCAGCAAACACACACAAACACGCCACACACTTAAATACGTCTGAAGACTGATTAGCCTGGAAGTAAATGGGGCCAATCCGTAAACTAAAATTAGAGGTAGAACGATATATCGGTTTTACAGTTTCATTGGTGCTAATAGTTGCTTTTTGGAACTATTGGTTTTCTGCAAAAATCAATGCTGATAGTTTCCGAAAGTTCCTCTGAAAATCATACCTCATATAGACTTATTGGGATGGAGTCAAGTCTCCATCATTTCAAAATAGTCTCTGGTGTATTTCAGACATATTTTGAATGAAAAATCCCACGTTATGCAACCAATCTTCTTTTTTCTGATTATTACTGTGATTTTTGTTGAAAAATAAACTACATCTGGGATTTTATATATATTTTGGACTCTGGCCTCAATGTCTGTGCCAACTAAGAAAATGTTGTAACATTCTAGAATCTATTTTAAAAACTTTCATCTGATTAATTCGTTATTGGCCTTTTCCACTACCGATAGCTAAGGGTGTTGGCAAAATCCACTATCGGTCGACGTCTAGATAAAGGTGTAAATAATATACATGTTAACATGATTGTAACATTATTGCCAATTTTACAACCGTGTTGCCATGATGATGTAATGTAAACAAACCCTAAAATGACAATTTAAACAACTTCACAGCTCAAATAATACACAAGTTTTAACAGAAGAATTAAAGTAAGTGCTTTTAAAAAATGATATGCTTCACATTTCTGAATTTTAACCCTCCAGAAATGGGCCCCAATCACTTCCATTGTAAGTGCTTCACTGTAACTTCAATTTTTGCTTTTTTTTAAAGAAAAAGAGGGATGAGTCGAAATAATTTTTAGTGGTAATCAACATTATGCCACAAATGCTGTTGATTGAGCTTAACTTGTGTTGAATGCGTAATGTTGTTTAAGAACATATCCCCCTTACTCCCTTTACATAAGCTTGACTAACTGACTTGTACTGGATTACAAAATCCTTAGACCCATTCTGCAACACCACTCTGACAAGGTATGCCTAATGTCAAGACAGGTATTCAAAAACATTCGTTCTGTTGTCATCCTTGTTCTAAGGACTGGTTAAAGACATTAGAGGAGCTTAGTTTGGACAAAATACCATGCCATTGCATTCTTTACCTATAGATATTTCAATAAAGAATATATCTAACAAAAGGACTAAACGTTGCTGAGGAAAAGGGATGCTTATGTTGTTACCTATCCATGTACAAGCCTGGGGGATTTTTCGTGGGCAGGCAAATGAGAGCATATTTCTGAGAAATGTTTATTTGATACATTCCTCTTTTGTTCTCCTGAATGCGGAGCAACACTGTCCCATCAGCGGCCCCTTCAGGTTGGTGAAGGTACAACAGGCGAATGAGAAGAAAAACAACTTTGATTGGCATCACATCACACACAAACGGAAGAAAGAGAAGCAGTCGAGACCAAGTAGCTAACCGTAAAATAATGTTAATAAATGGAAAATCGTCGCTTAAAGTTATAAATACAGTCGTATCACATCATATGGTTGCATCTATCACAGTGCTTTTGTGTGTACAGTGACAATGTGTACGACAGCGCCACAATTAAACGACATATTTACCACAAGAAAATCAGAGAAGAAATCAGAATTAAAAAGGAGTATATAAAGGAAAATGACTCCAATTAGTTAAATAAATACGATACTATTTCGATCCTACGCATGATCAATGCATATGAATCAGTATTATGTACGCACAAAATTAAAGATTCATCTGACAAAGGGCTATTGCGTTTATCAGATGTGACGGATAGTGACAGACCCACAAAACTTCATTTCAGCGTGCAAGTATATATACGAGACAAGCTTCAAGATTGAGCTCTTGGTATGGATCATAAATTAAATCCATATTAATGCTTTGCAATCCCACTGTCTGCAGTGACTAAACTGAAATGATAAACGTCTCCAGCATTAGATTTTTCAAATGCATACCTTTACAAGTGGATAATATGATGGTTGTAATGTGACAATGTGAAACAATAGGTATCTGAACCCAGCTGAAGTAGGAACTGAGAATATACACGGACAATAGGCTTACAAACCTTATTTTACTATTTGTTTTAAATGCAATGTATTTGCACAGCTTTTCGTTGCACACAAAGTGCGAAATGAGATGAGCAAAACACGATAGCGGTTTAGTGTTATGAGAGT